>NC_052016.1:39944851-40319720 GCF_015832195.1 Motacilla alba alba
CAGAAACCTTAAAAGGAAACACAACAGCTGCTCTGATAATTCCCTGGATTCTCAAACCCTTCTCAGTCTGACAAGTAATGACTCAGTTATTACTATCCCAAGGCATGAGAGAGAATTTTCTTTTTTGTTTGATTCCTGGAGCTCTGCTCATAGCTGGAACAATCCTCAAAAATTTTAAGAGGCTGGAAAGGATGAGTCCATAAATCTCCTTCACTGTTAGCGAGCTGGGAACGAGGGTGCCAATTTTAGCATGAGACCCTTGAAGCCCTGGCCCTGTTCTTTCTCAGCAGTAATAAGTATGAAAAGGACTAAGGGATGGAGCAGCAGCCTTGTCCGTTCTCAGCAGATGGTTTGAACATAGAGAACAAAGATCACAGGCTAACTGACAAGAGGCTACCTCCAGGCAATTAATCATCCCCTCTGAAGGTCAGTTGGGAAAAAGGTGAGTTTTACAGGGGCCTCCATCACAGGAGGCAGACAATCTGCTATCTCAGCTCTAACACAGACGATTATAGGAGGGGAATGTGCATGTCAGAACCCCCCATTTATCATAATCCCAGGGCCATTTTTCATGTTGAAATGAGCCCTTTCAGAAAATGTCACACACAACGGTTACTTTAATCTCAGCCTCCCTGGATCTATCTCTTTAGGCTTTCTGCACCATCGGAAGGGCCCTGGGACAGGATTACAGGCTTCTGCTTTCTTCTTAATCAATTGCTTAGTGGATTTGGAGTACAATGGTATATTTTTAGAGAGTTCTGCTTGACAAATTTAGCTGCTCAGCTCTGGGAGAAGCAGAGATGAGGAGCTGGGCATGAGGGAAGAGCTTAGAAGATCTAGCATACCTGGAAAAATAAAAAAAAAAACAAAAACATATGTCTGTGTTGTTGGTTGGAAAATGTCCCAGATGGTCAAATTCTTGGTTGGAAAATGCCCTGTTTATAGTTAAGCCTTGTGCAGAATCTTTGCCAGGCAGATAAATCATGTAGTAAGCAAGCTTAGTGCCTCTTCTACACTTTCCCCCAATATGCTTCATGCTTCATCGGTCACACAAGTTATTAGGCTTATTCGGTGACCAAAGAGTAACTTCTCATATTTCACTTCTTAAACTTGCTCCCCTCCCTTCAACGTCTCGCTGGCTTAGGCCATGCCTTGTAAAATATGGGCCAATAAACTAAGGAAAGAGAAAAGAAAATCTCGCGTAGGATTGTTGGCTGATGTTTTATAAACATTGCTGAACTTCTATGGGGGAGAAAGAAAAGACAGAAGAAACCTTGGAATGAAAACCCATTACAAACATGGACCAAGCAGTGAAGCTATGAGAACTGAGAAATAATAAAAAGTAATCAATACCAGATGGCCCTTCTTAGAAGAGAAATTAAAGAGTAAAAGCAATTTAAAAAATAGTATAAATCAACTTTTTTACTAAATCTAAATATGTATATATATGTTCTCAAGATTTCCCACATGGCATATTTCTGAGCTGCTTCCCCCCCCACAACGTAATACAAATAATGCCTCGAGTATCAAAAACATGCATGCTTGGAAAAATACTAAACAGCCCATAAAAAAAACCATGTTCTCTTTGTTCTTCCTCCTTTTTCAAGTTTTGACCTAGTGGGACTGACACTGTCCCCCACTACAGTGATAACATAAAATAACCGAGCAGCGCCTGGCTTTTCTGCTTTAAATGTGACCAGGGAAATAAAGGTTCCTCTTAGATAAAGGGCAAATCTCACTCTGATTTACACACATTAAACACTTTTGGCTGGAGGCAAAATCAGGATCTTTTCATTTCTGTTTATCCAGTAAAGATATGATCTAGTAAATACGAGGTCTACAGAGATGCTTTAAAGATACTTGAATAGTCACAGTCTTTGGGTTTTGCATGCCCCACAGCTTCACTGAATTGTGCTTTAAGCCAAAATGAGGCTTTCACAAGAGATGGCTTATTGTTACAAGAGCTGATACTGTCTTCATCTCTAACATTTACTGACACTGAAGCCATGCTACATCAGAGATGTCCCACTCCAACACATTATACTCATCAAAAGAATTGCTAGATTAGATGCCATTTGAATGTCTGAATCCAATTCAGCCTATTTTCATTGCCTATAAAATGAAGCCATTTCAGATAAATCTTTAACCTGCATACATGAAGACAACCATAAATTAATTCAAGCTGTTGTCATTCTTAAATGTATCAAATGATGTCTTTAATCTATCAAGCAGCCAAGAGGCCTTATATATGTACTTGTAGAAGCGCAATGTAAGAATAATTATTTATCAGGTCACCAGCATAGAATTCTAAGAATAGTTTTCAAAAGTTTTGAACATTAATCATTAAATAATGTACTTTTAGATATATATTTATACTCTCTGAATGATTTATACACTTGCAAAACTGTCCACTTTTTCATCAGCAGTAAGAAGCAGTCACAGACTCAGGAAGATAAAGGTTTATGTTGGCAGGTGAGTTCCTGCACAAAAAGATTAAAGATAAGTACTAAAAGCAGCCGTAAATCTAAATGTAAATGAGAAATGTTTGGGGGGCTAATGTGAGAAAAAAGCTATGGAAGGGCCATTAAAATAATATCTGACTTTGAAGCAGAATTTAAATCAAGTCCTGAGCATTTCTAAGCTTTTAAAGCTGACAAGGACCAGGGACTTTTTTCTCACACACCACCATTTTGTGTATGTAAGCAACTGAAATTGCTTGGCATAGCGCAGCAGAGAAGAAAGCACTGTAAAAGTAATTATACGTTTAGATGTGTAAATGGAAACGATGCTTTAATAAGAACATCTGAACATATGATTAGATGTTCTGGTCTTTCAACTAGATTCTTCTATCTGAAGCATTTGATGGCTTTTCATCCAAATATTGAACAAGTATGATAGCTAACGAGGAGTTATGACAACATATCATTTTTATGTTGTATTCATCTATTGTATCTGTAAGGTGCCTATTATTGCTCTGTTTAAGTGCCAGTCCGATTCTGAATTGCCTCCATCCATATAATTACAGAACAACAATCAAAGCAAAAGGCTAATTGAATGCATCTTGCAAATACCTTCTTCACAGCTCTCGCCTTTGTATCCTGGGTTGCAGATACAGGTACCCATGATGCATGTGCCATGGTTATTGCAGGAGACATCAATGCACTGGTTGGTTGGGACATCACACTCTGCTCCCTTCCAGCCACTGTGGCACAAGCACCTTCCTTTCATGTACTGCCCATTTCCACTGCAGAGCACTGGGCAGGATGCTATGGACAGACAACAAAAATCACATTAAAACAAATGGAAACTCATTTCAAAAAGAAGCACAAGAGCCCAGCATGTAATTTACATTCTTCATACACAGTCTTCACCAGGGTGTGCTGCTGTTTGTTTTGCCAAAACCAAATCTTTTATATGGATGATACCCAGCTGTTAACTATTTTCCTATGAGTGTTTAAAACAAACAAACAGTGCTCTTAAGTTAGACTATCTTCTTGCTTTGTGTCTCTGATATCTTTTTTCACTAACTAAACTCATAGTTTTCTTGTATTCTGATTTCACAATGTACTGATGTCTTCTTTCCAGAGCACCACTGACCTTAGATTGCTTATCACTATCCCTGACCTGCTGCTGGACTTTCCTTGACACTGCCTCTGCTGTGGACCTCAGTGGCACACAAATCACTGCCCTGTTTTTTTCTGAGTTAACTCTCAGTTCATGGGTTTCAGTTGCTTTGCTCAGAGTCCAGAATGCCACACTGAGACTATTTCCCTGATTTAGCTCATGTCATACCATCAGCTATTTTCTTCCCTGAGAGGGTTGACAAGCGCTGGAGCAGGCTGCACAGGGAACTGACTCAGTCACCATCCCGGATGGAATTTAAAAGATGTGTCGATGTGGCATATGGGGATTGGGCTTAGTGGTGGACTTGGCAGTGCTGGCTTAATAGCTGAACTTGATGACAAGAGTTTTAGAGGTCTTTTCCAACCTTAACAATTCTATGGTTCTAACTGAATGCCCAGCCCCCATTTTTGGTTATCACCTCTGCTGGACTCGATTCATCACCAGCCACAAGGCAAAATTGGCCTCTACTGTTTCCAAGCTCCCTGTAATAAAAACAGTGTAAATCTATCCTCTGAAATTTGTATAATTTATAAAGGACTTATAAAGGATTTTTAATTTTCCTTGTTTCCAGCAAAGTCAGGTTACTCTCAAGGCCACCCAGATACAGGATTTCTTCCCTGTGATAAAGGGAAGAAGAGGAAAATGACAAGCTCAAGCTGTGGCATGATGGATCCCAGGATTAAGTATTTTCAGAGCTAAATTTGGAAACTGCCAGGCAGAGTTGGATTGGATGAAATGAAGGATACAGAACAGGTTCCCCAAGGAAGCAGAGGGCATCAACCACCAGACCTCAGCCTCCACGACCACAGCTTTTTGTAATCACTGCTCTCCAAGCTTTCTCCAGCTCCTTTCAGATAATGTCTTCTCCTTATTCCATTCTCCGCACCAGCCTCATTATGCTCCTTTTTTCCTCTGTTCTGTTTTTGCCAAGGAACATGGTGATTTCAGTTCCTCAGAAACAACAGCCTTTTTCTGTTCACTCTGCCTTGAAACTTCTTGCTTAAGTCCCATTCTCTTTCATTTTATTTTGCTGAAACTCCGCTGCAAGGACACATATTCAACACAGACTGCTCTTGTTCACTGTTGCACATCAGCCTTAGGTGAGAGCAGCTGGTCCTCTCATCTGCCCTTCGGAAAGGCAATTTATGAACAATTTTATGCAGGACAAATGTGAAATGAATATTCCATTCTGCTGCTTAATCCAGCTGGATTAGGCATGTGATGAATCCTCTTTTGCTTTGTTCCTGACTTTGATTATGTGTGGGAAGGGGTATTGCATGGTTAAGGAAAGCTTTCCACTCCTTCTCTTCCATCTTTTAAGACAGTAATCTCACAAAATGCACCATGAGTTGTTTCTACACATCCTTATAGTCAAGTCAGTTTGACTGTTCCAGAACTACAGCAGCCTCAATAAAATACAAAACACTGCCAACTCCAACTGTTAAACCAGTTTGATATGCAGTGAACTGTATTTGCTGACCAAGATAAAAGAGGTTTAGGAAAGAAAGGAATTTGGCAACTGTTATTACTAAAGAGCACGCTGTTCACTTTAAAGGAAACACAATGCCGTGGTGCATTGCAAGTGTATAATTTGCAAGATGGTATCTACCTATACAATATGAGACTTAAATTGTGTAAGATACACTGTACTGTGTGCATGGTTCCCAGCACACTCACTCTGCAATTTCACTTTTCAGCTAAGTGATGGAATTTTTCTGCCCCTCCCATCTCAAATTTCAATGCTCAGTAATGGACATCGTTCTTTCAAGGCACTGGCAGGGGATAGTCTGCAGTTCTTTTCAACCAGAAGAAAGAATAACTGCCTTTAACCAGAGAGAGGTTGCTGAGAAAGACTTACAGGTTTCCTTACAAGACAGCTGATCACTCAGTAAAGATCAGATAAATTACTGGCCATCTGGCAATTACTGGCAGTGAGACTGACACTCCACAGAGCCTTCTGTGGAGAACACCTTCAGCATCACCTGGAAAGCACTGCTACAAATGTCAAGGCAATGGCAAGAACAAGACCTCCTCTGTAGCATGCAATAATGAATAAAGACAAAAGAGGTTTCTGAATTTTTTATCTTGTTATCTGTGCAACTCTTTTCCATATATAAAGATATATAATTATTATTTGATCATTCAGATTCCAACAATGTCTAGGATGGCAAAATTATAGTAATTCTCTAGTGTGGTAATGATAGCAGCAACCCAAATGCATACTCTGTTTCTTGCAAAGTTGAGCATCAGCGAGTAAGATAATTTGTTTATTTTACACAGAACTTGAAAGTGCCATCTCCCGTGTCCAAGAAAACCTTCAAAAAGCCTATGGAATACACCTCTGGTGACTTGCTCTCATTTATTTTGTTTAAAATAACTGGTTAATAATACATTAGTAATTAACCATTACTAAAAAGAGAAAGGCTTTCTGCTCCAGAGTTTCCCATTCATTTGGATGGTGAATTACAAGGGTGAACTGAAATAAAGGAACATCCAGGAAATCCATGGAATTCTTCATGGGAACAGGAACCTGCTTTTTTAAGGATTACTGCTCCATACAGGGATCATGAAGGGCTGCAGATGGATACTGTAACAGCCTTACACATGCTGCCTTTTGAGGGATTTATAGGTCAAAAGAAGAGTCTTGGATGCCCCTAAAAACCAATGGGAAGTCAAGGCTGGAATCCTTGGATCTCATGCTCATGGCAACATGATCTATTTAACATGCCCAGTGAGTGGACATGCATATACAAACATAAATTTGGCATTCCAGGTATTTTTCTGTCTTCCTAAAGGCAGAGTGCAACCTGTGATCTGAACCCAGATGCTTCTGAATGAAAAGACAGAGTTTAATAAAAGGTGTTCATAGCAGCTAGAGCATGTGCTCTGGTGAAATGGGACACTCACATCGCTCCATTGAAAAGCCTGAGAAAGTTCAGGGTAGCCAGGGAGGGGAGGTGAGCTTCTCTGAAAGTGGATTCAGAACAAGAGTCTAAGTACTCTGACTCACACTGAAGAAAGTTCTTCTTCTCCACAGACTCTACAGGGAGCCTTGGGGGAAATAAACCCTGAACTTCTGCCCCTACTGAAAGTTAGGAGGTGTGAGCTGGAATATGCTGTGGGACATGGAAAAAACTCCTTTTGTCTCCAGCTCTAGGGATTTGAAAAGGAGCTTGGAAATGCAAACCAAGTGTAAGGAAATGCAAACCAAGTGTAACCTGAGTCAGCAAGAAGTTTGACAGAACAGCTCTCAGGGACACAGCTTGCCACATCCATCTTACTGGGCTGTGAACTCTGAAACCCCGCCGGGTTCAGCCCGGCCTCGCTGCCTTGGCAGGGAGCTCCCGCCTGCCCTGGGGGTGTGCGGCTCCTTATCTCTGTCTCCTGCCTCACTGCTGGGATGTGACCCAGCTCAGCTGGAGGGGGAGAGGGCTGGGGTTGGACAGAGTTTAGCTCTCTCTTGGGAAGGCGCCAGCCTGCTTTCCAAAGCAGCGATGAGCTGGGGTAAGGGCTTGACCTGCAGTCTTACCGCAGCTCCTTGGGTGGGCACTAACGTTTTATGCTACCTCCCTCCCCAGATTTATAAATCTGTACTTAGTTTGTTGGACTGTTTGAGCCAAAAAAGGCCTTGAAAAGGTTGATGCACAGTATCCTGTCATTTCCCACATGCAAGGTTTTCATATCTTGGTTTGAAATGTGTTCTTACTAAAAGTATTTCAGCTTGTTTTTTAAATGTTTAAATAACCTAAAAATTCAGGCCAAAGAAAACCCTTCCAAAGCCATTTATTAAAAATACTTATCACTTGAGCAGAAAAATGTATTATACTGTTTACTGGGTAAGTCTCCTTCCCAGTCCTCCCAGTCTTTTTACTTTTGGCCAGAGTCACCAGTTGTTCCTGCCATTATCCCACTCCTAGCCTCATGCTAACGCTGCCAGGCTCAGGCAGACTTGCCAGGTACTTTTTGTAGAATCAGTATCTTAAAAGAAAGTATCATTATAGTGTCATGCCATACCATGATAAAAGTGCTCTGCTAAACAAACCATAATGCCACATTTATAAGTCCTGTTTTGTAAAGTCAATTCCAGAGAGAAAATTTCCAACGTGACATTTGCCTGTCCACAAGCAGCCCAAGGGGTTGTGCTGTTGCTAAGAGCACAGCAGTCACGATTAGCAAAGAATCACAGTGTCATTCAGGTTGGAAATGCCTTTCAAGATCGAGTCCAACTCAGCCCAGCACTGCCAGCCCACCTCTAAACCATGTGCCTAAATGCCACACCTACACTCCCAGAGATGGTGATTACACCACTTCCCTGAGCAGCCTGAATCCTTCGCTGAAGAAATTTTTCCCAACAGCCAATCTAAACCTCCCCTGGCACAACTGCAGGATGCTTCCTCTTGTCTTATCGCTTACCTCGGATAAGAGACCGATCCCCACCTGGCTACACCCTTCCTTCAGGTAGCTGTAGAGACCAGTAAGATGTCCCCTGATATTTCTTTTCTCCAGAGTAAACACTCATGGGCCCCTCAGCTGCTGATCAAAATTTTAGCAAATTTGTGGCAAACAAAATTCACAGATCAACTTCTTTCCACTCTACTGCAGCATCCCCACACTGTGTGAATAGTACTTTGCAGAAGGCACCGTCATGAATATAATTTCTAGAAGAAAAATGTTAACTGAATGGGAGAGGGTAACAGTTAATCAAGCACAAATTCCTACCTCTGCCACAGTCAGGGCCCAGAAAGCCAAGGAAGCAATGGCAAGTCCCAGACACGCAGTCTCCATTCCCATAGCAATTACTGGGACAGTTATCCACTGATTCTGGAAAACAAAAGAAAGTTCAGACACTTTAGGCAAGAAAACACCTCTGAGTTTAGGAGGGCTCTGTATGGGCAGGACAGTTGAAACTTCAAAGCAATTGCTGCACTTGGGGCAAAAGCATTAGTGTGAGCTGCACTAAACCCTGCTCATCCATTTCAATCAATAGATGGTTCAAATGTGAATTCTATGATTAAATATGAGCTGCTCAGCACCCACCACGTGTGGCATTCTCTCAGTACCTGAAAACTTCCAAATGTCTTTTCTTCCTGTATACCTGTATATTTTTATGACCATTTTTCCTCTTTGAATTTATTGCAGGGATGCAATACACACCATTCTCATGGCAGAACACACACTTTTGGTCCAGTTTTGTTGACTTGATTAAGTGACCTTGAGGCATTTATTTGTGCCAAAATGAGCTGAATGATGATAGATATGTTCCCGTATGAACTTACTGAACACAGACCCTTGGTTCATCCTATCTGCTTGTTCACGAAATACCTCTAATCAAATTTCTTCTTATTTGCTCTGCAATATTATATTGAACATAATACATTATACATTATATAATTTGTATCTTTAACAGCTCAAAGTGCTGGGGCTAGTATTCTATTTGGTGAAACAAGAATGGGTCTATTTCACATTTTCTTCTATTTCTAGTTATCATCTTAAATTCCCTGACTTTGGCAAAAACACCAGCTATTCATTTTTCAGGGGAAGTTAACAGGTAAGCAAAATGTTATCTAGCACTTCTTTTTCAAAGAGAGTTCAGAATATTGGGACTAAAACATATCTTTCACAAAAGAACAACACAAGCTAGTAAACACATCAAAAAGAGAATGAAAATAATCTTAATTTCTTACACTTAACTGAGTGAAGACTGAGTAAATGTGAGTGGGGCTTTGAAAGACACTGTAATAAATACCATGGTTCATTCTACAGTGCTATTCACATTTTCTCTGAGGGAGATGCCTATCAGATGAAAGCTGGATTTGGTTATAGAGCAGGGGCACTGGTGGTACACATGGAGTGGGGTGAAAATCTCAGCCCTGTGCATAATGATTGCATTTGCACAGACCTATTCACGAGACCTTGCAGGAGAAAATTTATTTGTAAACTCCCAATCAGCGCAAGTGAAGAGAACCAGTGACAGCAGAGATGTGCAGATTAGTTCTAATCACAAATGAAAGGAAGCCAGTTTCTGGATGGGTGTTTGCCAAAGAGCAGAGGTTTCTGAAGGACATTTTAAAGGCTGTGGTGTAATTCAATAATTCACAAAGGACATAAGCAAATTTAAATAATAAAACCAGTTTAAAGCATTTATGTTTTAAGTCCCGGCTTCAAACATCTCATAAGCAGACAGCTCCATGCAGCAAGAAAGGTACAAGGAAGTGCTGTCAGTTTTCTAACACAGCAGTTAAGCAGGTATTCACTTGATGGTGTGTGGAAATACAATCAGAACATGCAGTCAACCCTTTAGGCTTGAGCTACCATCTTTGTTCCAATTCAAGAGCAGCCATGTTTCCTGGAACAAAGAAGTTATGACTGAGGCCTTGTGCATTTATAGTGATATTTAGGAATATCATCTCTCACTTCATAGCAGGTATAAACACAAATCTATCCTATAAATGAAAAGTTAGTATTAGCCCATGTGTATACAATCTTCAGAACTCTGACATGAGTTAATGTCAGAGTTTAGTTTTTGCTGAAAATGAAAGTTAATTCATTTTATGACTTTTTTTTTCTCTATGCTTTTTTTTTACAATACTTCTATTTTTCATTTCTTCAAGAAATATACCCAGAGTTTTAGGAAAAGGAAGTTATTTATGTACATACTTACACACATGAAGAACATAGAGAGTGTGAGTTCTGTGAAACAAGATAATGAGATGGGCAAGGAGATTTAACCGCTCCTGTTGCTGAAAGGGTCAGTCCTTTTCCTCTAATCTTCTCATCCTAAGAACAACTCTAAGCTCCCTCTTCTTGTGCTGGTTCTGGCACTTGTCAGACCCTCCAAGGAGGTGGTTAAGCTCAAAAGGTGGCAAAAAAAAATGAATACAGCAGAAAAAAAACCTAGAGTATTTTTTTCCTGCTGCCTGAAAACTGGGAAGAGAAGGGCTGTGCTATTCAGTATAAGTGCAGTTGTCCCATGACACCTCACCACCCCACTGCCACACTGGGTCAGGGGCTGCAAGGTGGAGCAACACTGCACTGTAACATGTGTGACCTTTGAAGTCAAGGGGAGTACCTCAGGGCATGATGTAGGACAGACTCCCAGCATTAACAACACCTTTAGAATGTTAAAAACTATTTTAAAAAGTTTTTTCCCAAGTTTTTGCTTTAATGGACAAAACTGAGATTTTGAAAAGGAATAAATATCCATATAGCTTTCTTGGTATATTTTTGTAATACAATATTAAAAAAAAAAAAAACCAGTAAAAAGACCCACAGAAACATCTAGAAAGTATCTAAAAAGTAGCATAATGTCAAGCATGGCAACTTGGTGACAATGCACCACATCAACTAAATGGCAATCTTACTAGAAACAGTATTTTGCAGTTACACTGGGTTCAGCTGGTGTGTCTGTAATGCCTAAGACAAGACTGGCAAGACTCTGCACACCAATTGGATGTCCACTGCAGATTAAACTGAATTACTTTGTCCACTACAATGATTATGTATAAAGGGATTTAGAAGTTCAGAATAACCACAGAAATGGAGCAGACCTGTGCTTAGGTAACTGACCTTTCCAAAATTTCAGGGTGAACCATGTAAGAACCTCTACTCTGGTGGTGCATCCTTTCCTCCTCTGACTAGTTCAGCAGAGACACCTAGAGACACCTATAACTGGTCAGATCCCTGCTGACAGTGACTGACACTGACACATTAAAAAAGATATTCACATCTGTTTTCTGGTTCATATGCAGATCTGGCATTTCTCATTGTGAAGCTGCAGTGATATGCACACATATAACTTCACCTATCACCACCTCCTCAATCTGTGGTTTCCCAGACACTTCTTTGCAAGTGTGGCCAAACTGCCTCATGCCATAGTGTGGCTAAAGGAATTCAAAAGGAATTAAAAAACAGGTGGATGAAACCCATTTTACCTTCCTCACTGAAGCACCTCAGTGCCTCTAGCTCTTACTTGTGGCCTGAATACCCTCTGCTATTAATAATAGAGTAGGCCCTTAAAAATCCTTTCATCCCATTTCACTACTTTCTCTGATGTCCCTTGTTTTTCTAATATAGCCAAAAGTAACATTTTAAATGTATTCTCATTTTACACTACCTCTATTTGCCCTGGAATAACCTGCCTGATAGAGATGAGATGAAGTGAAAAGAAACTCTACTCCCCCTGTGACTTGTGCCACTTGCTGTTTTTGTGGCAGTTAAGGATGCAAACCTTCCTGGTGATTCAGGGCAATTAAGGTCTTCATACACTCCCAAAAGTTCTTCACTACTGAGAATCAATTCTGAAAAGTGATGAAGGTTCATGCAGTGCATCTTTGTGTCAAAGCTACTCCCAAACAACTCCAAAGTATTCCATAAAGGAAGTGTTAAATGAACTCACTTTTTTTTTCCTCGGAAACTCCAGAGCTAATGAGCACAAACAAGGCAGAGACTAAGGCTTGTGAGGAGCAAGTCTGCAAGCTGTGTGTGCAACACTGAGCATGCTCCTTTTTATATTCTTAGGCAGAATCACAACCTGGAATTTCTTTTTACTTTGAAGACTGCAGGCATTAGCAAGTTATACTCACTCAAGGCTTCTCATAAAAACCTTTGTTTCCATCCTAGGACTGCATTTTGTTTCAGTGGTTACAGACTGCCAGCTGGGCACCTCAGAAAATTTTCTGGTCCTTCTGGCATGTGTAAGGGCACACACATTCAAGCACAGTGCTCTAACACCAACATTTCAAGCTAAACAGGAGGAGGAGGAGGGTAACTTGGCATCAGAAATTAGGGAGTTGTGGTGGGAGAACCCTGGAAAGAATAAAGAATCAAGAAGACATTTTCAGAAGCTAGGGCTTCGCCAAATTATTATCACATGGGATAGAAGGGACACAACTTTAACATTCCGGGAGTCTCTAAGTCAGTGGCACAAAGCAGCTGTCTTTCTTTTGAGTATCTTCACAGTCAACATTGCTACAGAGGTGACACATTATCAGTTAATAAGCAAAAACAGGCCACGGCAATTATGGCTGGCTTCTAGTCTCCATTATACAGCTTATTCTGTAAGCTGTTCATATAATTAGAGGAGTATTTTCCAATATATACAAAAATCCATATGGTGTTTTATGAATAGTACCATGGGAACTCCTTTAGAGAAATATGACAATGTTTTTGTTTTGTTTTATTTAATTGTTAAAGTTCACTGTGAGACCATGAACAATTCTATTTTAGAAAGAGATACATATGTTCTCTGTTTCCAGTCTGATTCCCACAGTTTTCTCTTTGGCTTTCAAATCCCTGAAGAGATCTGACTGACACCAGCCGGTAAGGGCAGAGATTAATAACTGGAGGGCCAGCTAATGGATGATGCCTTCATCAGGTTTTGCTGTTGAATGAAAAGAGAACACTGAAAACACAGTTTCCATGCCACCTTTCAACCACCAATGGCAGCAGGAGTGAAACTTCCAAAAGCAAATAACTCACACTAGGGGCACATGGGCAAAACTTGAGGTGGTGGGGCTTCTAAGAGAGAATGCAGAAGCTTGCCCATGGAATTAAGTGTTCTGCCAACTTCACAGTCTAATTAGCAACTGAAAAAGCAAGTAATTTAATGGAATCACAGAATCACTGGATGGTTTTGATTGGAAGGGACCCTAAAGACCACCCAGTTCCAATCCCCCTGCCATGAGCAGAGACACCTTCCACTAGACCAAGTTGCTCCACAGCCCATCTAAACTGGCCTTGAACACCTCCAGGGATATGTCAACCACAGTTTCTCTGGGCAGCCTGTGCCAATGCCTCATCACACAGTGAGGAATTTCTTCCTAATATCTAACCTAAACCTGCCTACTGTTATTTTAAAGCCATTCCTCCTTGTCCTATCATCCCATGCCCTTGTAAAAAGTCCCTCTCCAGCTCTTCTGTAGCCCCTGTAGGTACTGGAAGAGCTCTAAGGTCTCCTTGGTATCTTCTCATCTCCAGGCTGAGCAGCCCCAACTCCTTTAGCTTGTCTCCATGGGAGAGGTGCTCAAGCCCTCTGAGCATCTTCACAGTTCTCCATTATAAATATTCTCATACTTCTCTGACAGAATGTCTAAATTACATAATGAGACATTTGATCTTCAGATCCACACTGTCATTTTGGAGAATGGTATGGAAATGCCCTGTCTGACAGAGAAGGTACTCCCTACCCTAGGACAGCCGACCTCAGCCAGGAAAAAAAGGATGTACAAAACACTCTCTGGATTCATAAAAATAAGAAAGGGAGAACATCCATTAAATGCAAAAGCCTAGACTTCAACAGCAAAACTCTTCTGAAGTACTCTTTAAGGTCCTTTCTCTCATGTGCTTTAAATATCAAAGCAAAGAAAGAAACAAAAAAAAAATTCTCCAAGTATCCTCAGCAGCCATAATTCAACATATTGCATAAAATAACATCAATCTGCTCTTTTTGCCATTTCTTTCAGGGGAGGTTTTTCAGTACAAGTAATCTCACAGCTGGCAGATTTTGAGGGAAACTTGGATGAAACCTTTGTCCCATTGCTAGTTTTCCCACTGTAATCACCCTTTACTCTGAGAGAAGCTATAAACTGGCATGATCCAGCCCATACTCACAATAAGACTTCATACTATACTATCTTTTATTTAAGGGTATTATCGAGTTCAATATGAAATCACTAATTGTTACCATTCCCATTTTTTTTAGGTTGTTAATCTGAGGCATGGACAAATACAACACAGCATTTGCTTCATATTATAAATTGACTCATGTGAGAGCAACAAAGCTCCCAGGCAAATGGTCTGCTCAGGGGACCACTTTGCTGCTGACAAAAAGCCCCATGAAAGCCAATTCTACTGTGGTGAATTCTATAAAGATCTGTCAGCCTGGCTTACAACTACCAACATGAATTACCTTTATCCAGATGCAACACAATAAACATATTAAGAAGCTAGACAAATTTCTAGACTCTTGATGGACTTCTTTTTTATATACTCACCATGTTTGCTGGTCAGCAGTACAGCCACTTTAACAGTATTTCTGCCTTATTTATTTACTATGCAACATCCAACTCAATAGCTTGTTTCCCTATCTTTGGGCCAGAGGCCAAGGCAGATGTTTGCCTGACACCAAATCTTATTAGAGGCTGCAGTAATACAATCGTGTGTTAAAGATAAATATTTTATAGCCTGCACTTGCCACCAAGCAGCATCATTCCCTAGGCATTTAAAAGCAACTATCTATTGGCAAAGAAAAAATAGTTATCTAGCTGGCAACCGAAGGCAGTAGCTTTTTGGGAGTTAACCAGGACTGCTTTCTAAGAACTGATTAAATGCCATTCAGTGCTGTGTGGCTGTATGAATTCAAATATAACTGTTTCATTTGATAACCTCAAAAAGTTGCTTTGGAGATGGCAGTGTTTGGTGTCCTACAGAAACATGTAGGAATAGCACTGCAGCAGGACAATTAGACCTTAATGAATCAATGCTAATCTCAGTTCAGGAATCAAGGTTCAAGGAATACAAAAAACTTGTATCAGTGAGAATATTCCATATTAGAAATGAGATGCAAAGAAAAGAGCAGGGTTTTTTTGAAAGATCCTGTCTGGTCCTTTCAACTAATAGTCTACTCCACCACTACATAAGAAATGGCCTCAAGATCTTTTGTTCAGTGCTGGTGAGAAGATATATGCTCAGCCTAAAATTAATTGCCACAGCTACTCATCTACCAGCCCAGGAAGATATTGCATACATACTAATTGGTACAATAAAAGGTTTTTACCCTTTCCTAATAAATGCTGACTATCTCTATACAAAGATGCATTAATTCAAAAATAGCAAGTAAACTAAAAAAAAAGGTAAACCAAATAATTAGAATTGAATTTTTTACTGTATCAAACAAATACATATATTTGTTATCACACAGAAATATATTGTTCCTAGCTGTCCAGTGATCCATCTTCTGCCTATTTGTGTTCCCCTGGCTAACAAAAACGTTTTGCTGGGAAGGAGGGAGGGCCCAGGGAGCAAGGCAGCAAGCAGGGAGGTTCCATGGTTCATACTTGACCTTGAAATCCTCTGTCAGCCACATCAGTGCAAAAGGGCCATAAGGAGTGCCCAGCACTCCTCTCACTGTACACTGAATTACACTGCTTGGGAGAGTGAAGGGACACCACATTATTTCACCTTACTCTTTGCTGCGGCACTAGAGCAACCTTAGAAATCCACATACTATTTTTCCTAGATCTGCTTGTCCAGGATGAAAGTGAGACCTACAAGCTCATTGCAATCACATCTCTCTTTCACAAAAATGCTCCTTGTCACTTCCCCGACTACGTTAGCAATAATTTTAATAGGAAATCAAGCAGTATAACACGAAAGGCAAAGAGGATTCTGAAGCTCTGTGAACACATTCAATTTACTTCTCAGTTGCAGAGCTTGCAGTCTTGTTTATTTTTCAAAGAAATTATGCTACTCGATTGAATTTCACTGCAGGAGAGGCTGGATTCTAAGCCTACAGAACTGTCACTGCCCTTGTAATTATGATAACAATGTCAAGACAGATGTGGAGGTGAGAGGGGATAAAACAGGTCTCAGATGTGTCTTCAAGCATCAGATTTGACACTATGAGCCAAAAAAAACCCCAAAAAAACAAAGGTAAGGGGAAAGAAAATGCCCTGGAAACAAAAGAAATGTGGAAATGCTGGGTCTGGTATTCTCTTGCTCCTCCTCTTCCTTCCCTAGCCAAAGCTTTAAAGGACTGATTCCTTCTTATAGTACATCATCACCTGCTGAGATTTCAATTTTTCTGCTTCATTTTTATTTTGTACAGCTTTTATACTTCTAGCTCAAGTAATCCACACCTGGCAGCCTGAGATGTGAAAAAGTCTTGACATCATCATGGAAACTCAGTCATTATTTTTGAGTGCTCTTTCACAGCTTCCTCTTCTGTAGGGCACCTAGCGTGATGCTGATACTGTTAATGCTGCTTGATGTTGTACCAGATTTTGATTTTTTTTTTATTTTTCATAAGGCTGGGAGGTCTGCTTTAATTAAGGACCCATGCATATAACCCTGTTTTGCTCTCACATCCCAGTGGAACTCTAATCTTCACATGCAGGTATAAGGATGCTAAATTAGTAAAAGGGCAACAAGCAGGCAGTCCCTTAAATAGCTCTTTAAATCACTCCTGAATCTGGAAAGTGAGAGAGGACATAACCACAGTATGAATTGAATGTTATTCTCCCTCCTCTTTTTCTGTAATAATGTTTTAAAAAAGAATTTGCAAGATACACCCCCATCTCCATAAGGGTACTGACAAGAGACACCTGCCCCTGCCAGAAGTGACTCTACAGGCTGGGCCATTTTACAAGGTGATGGTGAAGCACAGAAGGTTTGGTGCTCAGGGGCAGTTAGGTGGCTTATTGAAATCAAGAGTTGCTGATTTTGCCAAATTTCACAGTACATCATGTGAGCACATTTTCCCTTGAGCTGTCTATACTTTGGTTTTTAGGCCTGGTTTGAGATATATATCCAGGTACTCAAATGGCTCTCACGACAATCATATCAGTCTTTCTCACACTATTTCAAGCCCATTTGACTCCAGTCCCAGCTGGAAACACTAAAAAGTCAGATTTTTTCTGTCTTATTTTGAACTTCTGTTCTACAGAAAGAGGGACCAAGTGGGAATAGATGGGGAGTAAATAAAGAAGAGAACAAGCCTGATTATTCTAGAAACCTTTGCCACATTTGGTCTGAATTTCGGTTGCCCTTTGAGAGAGAGCTTTATCTTTATCTCCCTGATTCATTCCTTTCTCTTACTGCTTCCTTATTAAGAAGAAATCTTTCCAGGGCAGAATGCCTTATAATCTGAAGCTCTCAGATGGCTGAAAGCATAAAGTGTAATGGGATTTCAAAAGCACTTGGGCATTGCTTGATGTATATGACCATTTAACTTGATGGTAAAATCTCCCTTGACTTCACCAACTTTCAGGAAATCCTGCTAATGTATTTCTGCTGTCCACAGGGCCAAACAGGGAACACTGTTTCCTTACAATGTGAGTAATGCTAAAAGCACAAAAGGATCATGACATACAGTTCTTAAGGAATCATACACTGACCATCTGAAAACACCCTCTGTTCCAAAGCACTTGAAATGTGATCACAGGTTGGAAGTTAGCTGGGAAAAAAATTCAGCGAATTATTTTAAACAAGGAGTAGCTGTTGGACTGAAGCCTTCTTATTTTTCCTTCTACAATGTAGCTTCCAAGCACAATAAGACTTTAATCCATACTTGTAACATAAATGTGACATGGCTGTGGAGATCTAGAAAGACACATTGTGAAGAGTTATTTTCTTCCTAGATTCCCTTTTTTGCAGTTGGAATATTTTTAAACCTGAATTTCACTCCAGTAGATGAAACTCTTATATCCCCTATTTGCCCAGGGGATTGTAAAGATTTTTTTTTCCTTCCCACTCTCATAAATTGTTACAAACTAATACAGGAAACAACAATTATTCAGCCTTCAGGGTTCAACTTCTGGAGCTGCACTAGCAAGAGAAAAGTTACTTCACGTTCAGTACATTACATTTTCTGCTGTCATAGCTCAGGGCAAGGCTAAATCTGGCCCTGAGTTTCATTTTAAATGATGTTTTAAGTTGGTGTTTTACAGGAGGAAAAAACCCAAACCATTCTTCCATACACACACAGAGAACTACAAATGTAATCTCTTTTGGTCAAACAAATGCCATGAAAACTTGACAATGTTATAATTTTGGGTACATAAAAAATAAATTTCATTTTACACCAAGTATTTAGTTAATACATCCAGCCTGATAACTAAGGATGTACTGGCTGGAATGACTGATATGTGAGGTTCAGTTAGGTAGGTGTGCCTGGTGCTAGGGACATGCTCTCAAGCAGAATGCCTGACCTGCAGCCACTGCTGCACAAGAGCCTGACTCCCCTCCAGGTTCTATATCAGCCTTGCCCTCCTGTAGGGATGCTCCCAGTTCTCTGGGGCATCTCAGGCAGCTGCACTGAACTTTTGGTGGTCTTCTGTCAGAGCCAGACAAAAAGCAGTACTTATGGCTTTGTTCCTGCCCCTTGCAGACTCGCTGCACATATGTAGTCAAATCTTGCTCCTTCTCAAAGCCTCTGGCAAGCTGTCTAGAAATCAGTTTAAGATAATCTATGGAACTTTTTCTGAGACTGTTGTAGCACTCCGCAAAAGAAAGCAGTCACACATCTAATATACAGACCAACTGTTATCATTTAAAAAGTCAACATATGCCAGGAGTGACTACACAGACCATGTCCTTCTCATCTGCTCGGCCCCCATGCAAAATGAAGAGTGGTCCAGTGACTCTTGAGGTGCTGATGTTGTTGGCTTCTGGTTTTTTGTGGTCTTGCATGCAAGTATGTACACGTGAATATAGCCTTTGGAAAAGTGAGGCTTTAAAGTGTCTGTTGTTCTAGTACAAAAAGAGTTTTCTTTTTGTTTGCCAAAGCGGACTATTAACTCCCACAACCTTATTTCTGTGCTTTAGCAGGGGAGCATTCATGGAAAGAAAAGCATGCATAAAGCTGCTCTAGCAGCTCGGTAATACGACACAGGAATGAAACAAGCTGTGCTTACATTAGCCCGCAGTCTGGGCTGTGTGGAAAGAGCTATATACAAAAGTGTAAAAACGAAAACCATATGCACTGTTTTACACATTTCTCCAGAACCCCTCAGACAGCACTTATATGCCATGTTATTAAGGCAGAATTATGCTCTTCTGAAAACAGTGAACAGAAAAACACAGAGACTGAAATAACAGAAAGAAAGAAATATCAGAAAGAAATAACAGAAAGGAATAATAGAAAGAAAGGAATAAAGAAAGAAAAAGGCATAAACTTCACCGATAAATAAACCTTTTCTTGACCCTAAAACTAAAGTAATTCCCCCAATCAATAAACCTTTTGTACAAGCTCTGTCAGATCAAGAGAACTTGCCTGCCTGAATGCAGCACATGGACACGCAAGTTCAATGCTCCTAGTCCATGTAAGTACAGATGTAAGCAAAGCTTTTCAAAATGACAAATCTACCTTTGTTTTTCTACCACTTTAAAGCATGATTAAAACCAGACAAAATCTGGAACATTAAAGACACTCAGACATCTAACTTCTACTCAGATGAATACTTACTGGCATCCAAGCAGTCTTTAGAAGCATGGCCTAATTTCTTTTATACAACAATATAAATGAAAGTACCTGTCCATTTTTCTATTTTCTCCGGTCAAGTTATCTCTTGTAATTGTAAGAGCTATTGAAAGAGGTGTGTACATACAGAAATCAAAATAAAAAAATAAAGAAAAAGTTCAAATCTAACATTAAATAAATTATTGCATCTCTGCTTTAAAACTAAGATAGATTTACACATTTTAATTTTCTACATTTAATTTTCTACATGCTAGCTTTTATTCACCGATCATCAGTGAAGAGATACACTCTACACAGAAAGAGAGGTCATGGAAGTTTTCACAGCCAAGCATTTGACCTTTACAGGCTTCTTATTATTTAATTATCTTTGAGACATGTCCTAATTTTCTCTTTATTAGAGGAGCCTTACGTCTTCAATAGCAAAATCCTGAAATAATAATTTTGCCTGCCATTATGGCTTGGGAAGAGGGGTTATTATGCAAGAATTGTTTCAGACACTTGCAGAGAGAAAAAAGGTCATTACAAGTAACATCTAGATTTGAAACAATTGGTCTGACTTCCTATTCCTTGGAAGTGCTGTAGATCTAAGCAGCAGCAGGCAGAAAGCTGCAGTTAACATTTAGGGAGCAGTGTACCATAGGATCATGTACAAACATTACTGACTGAAGCTGAAAGGGATTTAAGAACCAGGAGGAACGTTTGATCTTTTAGGAGTTGTCTGAAAAGGCAGACACAGAGATAAACTCCAACACTGGAACATGCTCACCCTCTTGGCTCACTTCACTGGGAAATGAGGCTGTTCATCAGTTTTGAGGAAAAACACGAAAAGATTAAGGGTGAACTGATAAAGCCGCTGTTGACTTTCAGCCGCTAAAGTTTTAAGGGCTGTGTCACTATCTATCCAAAATCATCATCACTGTTTTACTGAGAATAGCAAACAAACTCTGGATATAAGGAGTGCAAGCTAATGTGAAAAGTTTCACCTCTGTACAGCCCTCTTTCCATTTCCAAATCCAGGCTCAGCCCATGTTTGCTTTTTATTAAGCCCTATAAAGAGAACAGTCTAGATTTGCACATGGGCTGGATGAAAGTGAAATCTCACCAAGCACACCATGACGCCTGCTTGGAGAGGTGAATTCCTGCAGCTCACAAAGCTCAGGCAGAGGGAGTTCACCCCACATTTCTGTCTCGCCTTGTGATACTGAACCTATCAGACTGGGCTGGATTTGGCTAGGATGGAGAGGGCAATCTCCTGTCTTCTTGCCAACCTTCTGCATAGACTAGCCCAATTCTCACAGAGGACCTCACACTCTGTGGCCAGCTGGATGCTTAAAGGAAGACACTCTGCAGCGCTGCAGCATAACCTGAACCTGCTCTGAGGATGAACATTTTCAGTCAAGCAGACCTGTCAACAAAATGTCATTGCTGAGATCAAATGCACAAGGAAATAAAAACCTAACTCAGCCTGGCAGGGACTCATAAATGCATTTTTTGCTTTCTACATGAATTGAGTGACTGTATCTTTTCTAAATACCACCTGAGACCTATGAGCTTGGCCACACTCAGAGAAGCTAGGCAAGAGTGGAAAGCAGGAAACAAAGTATCAAAAAAAGGGGTGGCAGCAACAACAGAGTAATCAAAAAAAGCATTGCCCATCTGACAGAGTATCAGACGTCTGCTTGTAGGGGGGCATACAGAGCCAAAGTGGAAGAAACTATTTGCAGAGCCTGCAAAGCTCTGCTATTATTTTGTAGCACAGAGATCAATAACATCAAATATTAGGTGATTTTCCTTCCTGGCACAGTTCTCATATTGCTCATATTTCTTTTTCTGTGCAGAGCAAAAAAAGAGCTGTGAGTGTGGGCAGGAATGGGTTACTAACTAATTATCTGCAGAGGGTACCACAAAGTGGAAGTGCTCCATGTCCCTCTCTGAAACAGAAGGGCTAAGAAGACCATACTCATGCAATAGGGGAGAACTGAGCTCTTCCACAGAGCAGCTGGAGTCTCATTAGCAGTTAAGGAGTTCTGATTCAGCAAAGTACTTGCTGAACTTTCAGCCTCTTTAGCCTAAGGAGAAGTTCAGAAAAGGGTACCTGGGACATTAAAACCACTCTTCCTCCTTCAGAGTCCTGAAGATCCAATAGTACATGGGGGACTTTTAAGTCAAGTAACTGTGCCATTAGGGAGCTAAAAGCAAAGTGCAAGCCAGAACAGATCACATCCCTTTTTACTCTGCACAGTATCCCAACTCCTCAATATTTACACAAAACCAATTTAGATTTTTCCAGACATTAGCAAATCAAGTGTAAATAACACAAATGGTTTTGAGACTTTAAGTGGATCACACTTCTGTATCCCTCTCTGAAGTGGAAATTGCTAGAGTTTAAGTTAGTTTACACATAAGCAGCAAAAGCAATGGAAGCAAATCTGAGCTACTCAGATGCTTCCTTTTCCCTTTGCTAAGAACAAGCTAAACACAAAGGCACTTTCACACAATGCTAAGGAAGCCACTCTTGTCACCTCTCGCACAAGGAAGGCTCCCAGTCCCACGCTTGTCTCTGTGCCCTGCAATATCACCTTTGAGCTCAGTCCTATTGTGAAGTGTTCCTCTGCTGGTACCACTCCTGAGTGTGAAGCCCTGTCCTAGGGACTGCATGGGGTAGGTTACATTCTGGGCTATTGCAGGAAGGGCACGTGCCTTTTGGTGTATATCACCAGGTGCTGGATGCGCTGGCAGCCCCTTAAAAATCACACCGCAGATCATCTTGCACTTCAGTGGAGGAAATTACTTACAGCAGGGGTTTTTTTACAGATGGCAGAGGGAGCAGAAAGAACAGTCCTTTTCTTAACCTAAGCATTGTCTCATGTAGAACATAGGAATGAGATAAAACTTTGCATCCTATCCCAGGTGTTCTACATGTGTTTCCTGTCACTTGCTGGGTGACAAGCTGGTAAGCAGCAATGCTTTCCTCTCACAGACAATTGATTTTGCTTTTCCTTTTGAATTCTCAATGGCCCTGCACAGTCGAGACTGCCCAAGCTCAGCAGTAACAGCTGTTGGAAGACACTTTGACTCCACAGATGCTCTTTTCAGGATCTCAGATGTTTCTTGCTTCTACTGAGCAGACTTTTGGCCAAAATCTGTCTCAAATGTGCTGATTCCAGCTGATTCCTCGGCCTACTATTTTGCTTCACCAGACAAGATTGCTCTAAATAAATTACTACTATCAGGCAGATCGTGGCAGATTGTGAATCCACAAGGTGCTTCTCAAAGAAGTGTTTCTATTAGGAATTTCAGAAAGTGCCACCAATGTAATTTACAAAAAGATTAATTTATTACTGAGAGGCCTTGACTGTCCATTCCTTTATAATGTAATGAATTGTAATTTGGAAGAACAGGATATGAAAATGCTGTTAAAAGCTGAAAACTTTTCCAGAATAATATTTTTTCCCTCCACCTGAATTTCCTGTATTATTCAGAAGTTTAAGCTCTGACAGACATTACAAGGCTGTATTGTCCCCAGGTTTATATTCAGTGCATGTAACAGGCACACATTTTGAAACCACCTAGCCTTTCAGTGATGATGATTCCACACCCATTTAGAAAACAGGCCAAGTTGCCATCTCCTGCCCTCAAAATCTATGCCAACGTTCCTGAGAGGATTTAGTTATAGTTTATCACATTCCAAAGCTGTTTAATGGACAGCCTCACAATTTATGAAATTAACTGTGTGTTATCAAACTGGGAATACAGATGCCTTTTTCCATTTTTCTCCAGTTTTCACTAGAATAATGGAAGCCAAATCATTCCAGGCAAGCACTGCACAGTAATTGCAGTTGATACTGTCATACGGAGCCTGCAATGATTTGCTGGCTGAACAGCTCGGTCTGTTGAAACATAGCAGATAAGACTTGGAAAATCAGCAGTCTTTCCATCCAACATGTTTATTGCTGAAGTAAAAGCTATTGCCATTTATTTTGGTGAGTTCTCACTCGCAGGGGATGTTTGCCTCAAGCAATGACTGCACAGTTTGGCTTTATGAACTTATCATTATGATCACCATTATCAATTTTGTGCTTTCTACTACTATCTGGGATTATTAATTAATGCTTCATTCATTTTCCCAGCAGTTCTATCACCCTCACAGCATCTCTGGAGAAATGTCACTCTCCTCAGTTTTACACAGTGAGCAGCTGAAGCATGAGCCTAGGCTGGGGCAGAATTAACACATCAATCAGAATTGAAGAGTTCTAGCTGGCCTGCTTCTCAGATCACTGGATCCTACTTCTTCCTGCATCAGAGCTATACTTTTCAAACTTGCTCCTACTGTAACTCCTATGTTAGTGGAATAATAAAGGGAGATTTTTTAAGGTGGTCTTGCCACAGGAATCAAATTAAATGGCAGCTTGCCTCTGACAGTCAACACAACTCCTTTGAAGGTTCCTCACCCTGCACAGACAGATCTAAGGCTCCCATCATGAGTGAATTGATTTATTTGTTTGGTGTTGCAACTTACACACTGGTTCATAAGCATTGTCAGGTTGCCTTATCCTCTTTACTTGGGCAGTGAAAAAAAATAGTAACACTACAGTACCACAGTATTTATGTACTAACAGTCTAGCAACCTTGTCTTGCCAGACTTCATGAATACACTACAAAGGTTCTGAAGCATTAGAGTTACACAAAACACCTGTTTCTTTTTTTGTTTGTTTGTTTGTTTTTAAAACGAGCTGTTGAAAACTAGATGGAGGAGAAAGGTACCATCTTGTTAAGGCTATTACAGTGATTTTTATGGTACTTACACAAATGGTGCACTTTTCTGGACAAATTCTATCCAAGAAGCCACATTTTTCTACCTAAAAATTTTACTTAAGTCTAGTTCAAAATTCATAGCTTGTACTTATACAGGTTTTTTACACTACAGCTTTGTGTTGACATACATCTGCCAGTGGATAAAGTGATTCCCACCTGCATAACAAAAGAAAACTTCCTTGTTTCTGAATCACAGAAATCCTGAATGATTCAAGGTCAGCAGGGGATATATCGAATATATCACGGGCTCCATATCATGGACTGCTCTGTTTATCATGCAGTCATGAAAGTACAGCAGAGCAAATCCAAAAAAAATAGGATTGCATTGAAGACAATCTGACATGCTTCTCACCCTCACCATTCCTTTGATGCTCAAAGGCAAATTAAGAATGCTTCTTTTCTTTTTCTCCTTGTTTTCCCCTATATTAGTGCAATGAGGCCAAGAGAAAAGTCTGGCTACAACACTTAAGCATCACTTTGAAAACAAGAACAACAGTGACAGTGCTTTAAATGTGTTTTTTGCTCTAAGAGCCTTACTGATTTCTTTCCTGTGATGGGAAATTCTGAACTGAAGACATTCTTCAACAAGGAGAAAAAGCTGCCTTCAGAAGAATATCTTAAGCTTCTGTGGTTGTAGTAAGTAAAAAATCAAATTACTAAAGTAAACTAAATGGAAGTAAATCTGCATTCTATAAAGTAAGACTTCACTTTCATAAGCTAACATACTTCCAGAATTAACTACCACTAGTGTTGCTCAGCTACAAACAAGACAGAACATCACATTTCCAGGTTTTAAATTTAAAACACAGTATTACAGCAGTTTCCATTTCTACATTAGATAAACTTTAGTGCTAAAATGGAATATTGGGATGTTAATGACTTTGCTTTAGTAAGACCTAAACTTTTTAATTAACCTGCCAAGACAAATTACAGCCCATAGCTCTTAGGTAACTACTGCAGACAGCTGAGACTCAACACCAATGCCTCTGTTGGGAGAGGGATTAACGGCAGCTTTGGAATGAGTCTGCTTTTTTTCTGCAAAGAAAAAAAGTCCATTAAACACTGTGGTCAGAAGAAAGCTGAGTGCTAGTTTTATGGACTAATCTTTAAATCAAAACCAAATGAATTTGGGTATATGAACAATTTAAGCAGGTCAAACAAATTTAAAATTAAATATTATTGAATTAGAAACAGATTTAGATATTTACAGGGTGGAAGAAGAATACTCAGTGTGTTGTCAGGCACCCACTGGCAGCATCTTTTCCTCCTTGGACAGCAACAAATCCATGCCTGGAAGCTGAACTGACAGGGCATTTTACTGCCAGAGAAGTCAGAAGACCTATTTAGTAAATTTGTTCTTCTTAAGCAACCTCAGCTTATTTCTGTTAGCAAGGAGAAACAGGGATTCCTGTTACTGTGGTTGCTTCTACCAAGGCTTACAGTGCCCTTTACTGGAGTTTTAACTCCAGTACTCTGCCTGAACTCCAGCTTGAGTGATTTTGATGGTGTTCAATGGCAGAACTGTCTGTCACACAGAACTGTGGAATGGTGCTACTGTCTGTTCTTCAATCACTCCTACACCTCTGCTCCAGAAAGAGAAAAAAGCCTATCAAACAAAACAAAAAAAAAAAAAAAATCAAACAAAACCAAGAAAAGCCAACTAAATAAAAGGAAAATCAAAGGAAGAAAATAAAGCAAGGATTTTCCAGCTTGTAATCCATGTTTGGCACTCTGCAGAATCTCATTATGATTGTAAGTTCCTTAAAAGACCTACAAAATACTTACTCAACATTTAAGGTCTAACAGTATTCAGCATATTGCTAAATACAATCCCCTCCAAGCATTTTCTCAAAAACCGCACAAAGCCATCGTGCAATTCGAGTACGTGCGTTAATACCTGGCCCCAAGGCATACTTAGGAGTTTAGGAATAATAGAGGAAATCCTTACCAATAGCAGTAGTAAGAAAAGAAACCACTTCCGATTCCTTGCCATCATTGTAGAAGGCTAAATGCCATATTCCTGAATCTAAATACTGGATAAATCCTGTCTCGTGGCTGGCCAAGGGCACAAAAGCTCTGTGCTGCCGCTGTGGTCCTTCCAAGCTTCTCGCCTCCTGGGTCAGTAGACGTCTTCCATCGAGGAGCTCGACAAAGTCAAACTGAAACACAAGAACAAGTGATGTTTGTGTGTTTATCAGGTATCCTCAAGCTTAGTCTCTTATTCTGGGTTTGCGGAAGCATCATAAACCGATTTGCTCTGGTAACTCAAGTACTTTCCTGGACCACTTGCAAGTAACCATTTTGGAAATAGCTAGTATATGAATGTATTTTCCTGTAATTATATAAATCTTGAAATCATCTTTGTTTAGAAGGTGAATTGCAGCCTATTGACCTTACTGAGGTGTTCTCATTCTGTAGAAATACAGGCAGGAAATCATGAGACCATGCCTCAACTGCACTGCAAATATGACACTAAGCAGCTTATCTGTTATCTTTTTTATGTCTTGGCTAATATGGAAAATAAGACAGAAAAATATATCTAGCCCAACTGGGTTGTTTGCTGGAGTTGCTAGGGATCACCAAGGGAAAAGCAAAAAATATTTTAAAGTGAACTCTGGTAGAGGTTTTGCAGAAGTGTTTTGCTCAGCCAATGAGGATTTTATCTTAAAACAATAGGAAAAGTGGTTAAAAGATCATAAAAATGAAGATGGAAAAGAGATAAATAATATATAAAAGTCTCACTTAAGGAGTGGCTCTAGGTATTTTCTTCAAAAGGATGCATTTACTTTTTGCAAAGGTAACTTTAACTGAACAACTGCTTTGCTTTAATACTAGTATTGCAACTCCCTTTAGTTCCCTATTTAAATAACCTCCCACTGATTTTTCACAATAATTGTATTTTGTCTGGTATTATATTAATGGGATGAAGCAGATAGAAGCCTAGCAGACATCACAAATGTTAAATGAACCTTATCTAATCTGACTTGCATCATGTGTTTAGATGGCCAGGACACCTCACAAGCAGAGTCCAACAGCTGAGGCACTATTTAGCTTCTCTATTCCCTGACTTCACTTGGTTTTGCCTCTCTCATCGAGCTGATCAGGTAAGTTTGTGATTTTTTTTTTGGCAGGAAGAAGAAAAACAGGCAGCAAGAAACAACACCACTTATTTCTGAACCCATAAATGTTGCTGCACTGAATGGCTGCTGCGTGTCAGTTGACTGTGGCATCAATATTTAGGCTGCTTATCCCTTTTCACTTTACTGTAGCAAAACTTGCGTGCTTGTTATTAAGTTGTCTGGTATGGTCTTCAAAGTCAACTAAGATAAGGACTTGATGACATGTTCCTTCCTATGTAGGAAATGTTAAAAAAAGTTAAGCTACTAAGTTAAAAAAAGAAGTGTTTATTTCCAAGAACATTTTGAGCAATAAGCTATATATGACATAGCTTGCGTACAAAATGACAGAATTTGTCCCTAGATTATTTTAATTATGTATTTTTAATTATTTATTTAGAGGAAATTATTTTTGATCCTCGCTTTAATTTTTATTTTCTTTTGGTTGTATTTCAGTATACAGATCACAAATTTGGTGCTGAAATGTCTTTTTGAGAATGTAAAAGCTGCCATACTGCAAAGGTCATTCCTTTTGGGTGTCTATACAAGTTAGCTTTGCTTGAGACAGAGTTTCAGTTTTGGAAAAATATGACATATATATAAATTATAAAAATATACAATCTATGATCTAAAAATACAAGGCAAGAATAAATTCTAAACACATGTGATTAAAAGTGTACTTTTCTTTTTCAGCCATGCCCTGGGGGGCATCAGGCACAGCAATGCCAGCTGGGCAAGGGAGGGGATTGTCCCACTCTGCTCTGCACTGGGGCAGTCTCACCTCGAGGGCTGGGGGCAGTTTTTGGTGCCACAATATAAGAAAAGCATTGAACTCTTAGACAGTGTTCAAAGGAGGGCCATGAGGATGGTGAAGCTCTGGAGGGGAAGCTGCGGGAGGAGTGGCTGAGGTCATTGGTCTGTTCAGCCTGGAGAACAGGAGACTGAGGGGAGGGGAGAGCTCACTGCAGCCTACAACTGCCTCATTGAGGGGAAGTGCAGGGGCAGAGACTGATCTCTTACTTGTCTCTGGTGACCAGTGCCAGGACATGAGGAAACAGCCTGAAGCTGAGTCAGGAGAGGTTTAGGCTGGATATCAGGAAAAGGTTTTTCACTCATAGTGTGGCTTAACACTGGAACAGGCTCCTCAGGCATGTTGTCACAGAAGTGTTTGGACAATGCTCTAAGGACCATGGTGTGATTCTTGGAGTCTCCTGTGCAAGGCCAGGAGTTGGATACAATGATCCTCATAGGTCACTTCCTACTCAGTATATTCTATGATTCTATGAAAACAGAAGGATTTAAGAGGATACTGGTGAGTGGTTGATTTGAAAGACACTTTGGTACCCAGGTCTCTGTAGCCACTCTGAGCATAAACTACTGCCTAGGCTGATGCCTCATCAGGTCTCAGTGTGACCATGCCTGACACAGCTGAGCAGGACAGTGATGGACGACATCATCGTGGTGTCTGGGTGCTGGGAATGTCTCAACAGAGCTTGAGTAAGGAACAAGCAAACTGGAGAAGGTAAAACCAGGAAGAGAAAACCCAAAGTATTTCCTTATTAATTTTGGAGCATGATGGAACAGCTTGACTCGACTTTTAAAACAGAACTCCAGAAACCATAGGTAAAGTTCACTTCACCAAGTGCTGCTATCTCCATGGCAGCTTGAATTAGTTTTCTAGAATCACTGGATTGCAAGCAAAGAGGCACTTCTAGGATGCAACCTGCCTCATTGTAAAGCAGACATCTAAGAAATATCCTGTGGATTGTGCTTATAAGCTTCCACTTCCTGCTACATATTAGATGTAGTTACTTAGAGCTTAGTGAGATGAAAACAATTTCAAGGCACTCAGGTACAGCGAGCTACTGTTGTTCCACTTCAGTCTGGGTTATGCTTACTTGGGTCTTTCAGCCAAAAATAAAAGGTTTTTTTAATACATATTTGCAAGATGCTGCTGCAGATGTTGATAACTTTGGCCAAGCTACTAGTCTCTAGTTGTAAATAGTAACTAGGCCACAAATGGATTGGGCTTTATTGCATTTTAATACATTCAAAGATTTTTAATAGGCAATTAGTTACTGCCAGCAAGGAAATAATTGGTAAAATACCATGTTAATCAATTCAAACTGTACAAATAGAAAAAAAGTCCTCTGCAAGCAATAATGACCTATCCCTAAAATTTATGATTTATTAAAATTTGGCCTAGGTTAAAATGAGTTTTAAAAAGGATTTGATCTAGGAAGATTAAATCTAATAGACCATAACAAAATTGTGTAACTTATTATGATTTGTTGAGAAGAATGAGAAGAAATGCCTTTTGTTAATAGTAAATTATTATGGGCTTCTGCATGATCTATTTCTAAGACTATAGAAATTTGGAACTTAAATTTTCTTCCTACTTACTAGTGACCACAGCTGTTTGCAACCTAAAATAGAAAACAATTACTACAGCCAGAGAATGTTTACCAAAGAGAATTTGGAACAGTTTGTTATTTAAGCATGGATAGCCATGACTTTGAGCATTTTATTGGGTTTGCATGGCCAGGTTTTGGTGGCGGGGGGGCTGCAGGGGTGGCTTCTTTGAGAAGCTGCTGGAAGCTCTCCCTGTGTCTGACAGGGCCAATGCCAGCCAGCTCCAAGACAGACCTGCCACTGGCCAAGGCTGAGCCCCTCAGTGATGTTAGCAATAGTCACCTCCTTGATAACACATTTAAGAAGGCAAAAAATTATTGCACAGAAGTAGCTGCAGCTAAAAAAGAAGGGAGTGAGAACATGGGAGTGGACCAATTACACAGACACCAAGGTCGGTGCAGAAGGAGAAGCAGGAGGTGTTCCAGGTGCTGGAGCGGAGATTCCCTAGCAGCCTGTGGCGGCAGACCATGGTGAGGCAGCTGTGCCCCTGAAGCCTGTGAAGCTCCAAAGCGGAGCAGAGATCCCCCTGCAAGCAACCTGGTGAGAAGAGCCATGCAGGAGCAAGTGGATGCCTGAAGGAAGGCTGTGACCCCATCCCAAGCCTGTGCTGGAGCAGGCTCCTGGCAGGATCTCTGGCCTCATGGCCAGCGGAGCCCACATTTGAGCACATCTGCTTGCAGGACTTATGATCTCATGGGAAACCAATGACTGCACTCAGTGGAAAAAGTGAGGTTTATGTGCTAAATTTTAGGTTTTTCACTTAAACAATTGAACTTATCCGTGTAATAACTTCTGTTCCATAACAAAATTTAAGAATGATAATAAACAAATAAAATTAATACAGAGTTTTGATCTAAAGTCAGTATTATGCAATCATGACTTGAATTTTTCTTCAACTAACACAGGATTTTTAAGTTATAAATTTTTGAATCTCCCTGTGAAAAGAGACTGATTAGAAAAGGGCAGTAACAGCATTACTGTGGCAATGAAATTGTGATGTGCTGATCCTACTGAAATATGTTCATTCTGAAAAAATGTAGGCAGAAAAGCACAGATTTATGACACCTCTTTGACAAAAATAAGTGGGAGGTGTGTTAATATGTACAAAATACCATATAATCCACAGAGATCATAATAAACATATTTGTTTGTTCAAAAACAAAAAGAAGGCAGGGTATTTCTATAAATCTCTAGTATTTACAGCTAATAGTAGAGGGCAAGGGCAAGATACACTACCATAAACCCGTTAATTCTTTGATAACCTGCTGATGCAAGTAGGAGTAAGATACTTTGCATTGCCCGTGTATTATGCCCTAATGTATTAATCAATCTGGGTAACAGCAGCTTAGAAGCTGAAACAGAAAGGAGAGAAAAAAATGTATAAATTCCTTACTTAAGGGGATGGTTCTTCAGAGCTTTCATCATGAAGCTATTTTTTGATATTTTTTTTGTCAAGGTGTGCTAAAAAAAGCATCTGCTTTCATTTTAGTCCTACAGAATAACTGGATCTTGATTTCTGCCTAAGTTGGATGGCTTCCTGTAAAAAACTGGTTTTCTTTTCTTATAGACTAATTACTGGGCCCTGACAAACCTCAGTCTAAGCAGACTGTCAGCATAAATCAGCAGTGTGAAAGGTTGGCTCAAGGCACTCCGACATGGAAGACAGAAGTGAATCCTGCTCCCATAACGGTGACCAGCTTGGGGTCTTGCTGCCATTTCCATGAGACAGGAAAGACAGTGGTTGAAAGAGAGACAGACCTGATGTACATTAATCTGCTTAAGAGAAGATTCCTTTGGATGCAGTTTGAGTGGGGCTGCCTTTGTGCAAAGCACTGGATGGAGAAGGTGGTTATCTTCTGCTGTTTGAAGCAACCAGCTGGTATCCTCAGTGACCACCAGCCTCACAAAAGCTTTCTCCTCTGGCAGCCTGCTGCCTCAGGCAACTGCCTGCTCTACTCCTGCCTACAGCCTACCAGATTAATTTGTGTAAATTTTTTCAACTATCTCTTGATTCTCATTCTCTGGATAAATGATCTTGGGCATCTTGCAAGCATGCAACAAACTCTTGAAAGAAATAGATGGAATAATACATCAAACATCAATTTGAGACAACATAATTTAATATGTGAAACATAATTTAATTAAGGAAATAAGGTCACATTACCTGTGTGTGTGATGGTGGGAGTCCTTTTCTGCCATAGATGCCAACAAGAGCAGCCTTTCCTAAAGACACATTGAATTTCAGATGCACTGGGTGGTCGATGAACACCTGAGATCTCCAAAAGATACCAGGAGGGATCTTCTGTGTGGCTCGCCTGCCTACATCAATTTCTCCGGAGTCTATAAAACTGTCGTCTGGAAAGAAACTACTGGGCTTTCCTGCCAAAACACAGGAACAAAATTCTTGAATTAGTCTTTAGATCCTGAAAGTAATCTAATCATACTGGTATCTCTGACACTGATCTTGAGAAACAGTCTATTAGTGTCCTGAAAGTCTTCAGAGTACTTTATCTAGCCAATCCATACGATTATGGGAAGAAAACTGGCAGGATTATTTCTGGCTTCAGTAACTGTTTTGTTTGAAAACATGACCATGGGAATAGCAACCTGGAGAAAAACGGTCTTTTGTTTAAACTGTAACATCCGAGAGTGTGTAATTACTTTCCAAGGACAAAAATAAACCATCTGACATTATATCCTACATTAATATAAGTTTAGGAATGCAGTAGTCATCATTAAAGTAGTAAATAGAAGTGTAGCAAGAATGAGATAGACGAGCCACAGAGTGGAATGGTGGGGTGGAGAACAGCAGCATGAACGATGTCTATGTGAGGAAAGGAAAATGTTTCTCTATTAAATTAATTCTTGACAGTATTTGAAACAGTAAAAAAGAAAAGCTAATGAAAAAAGAGGACTGAGATACAAAAAGAAGACCATACCCTGCACTTGAGTAGTATCTATTAAGAACCATGAGAGGTTTTAAGTGGGTTTCAATATAATCTGTAAAATATGTTATTATTATCCATTTTCTTTCAGAAGACAAATGGAGGTATCTGTTTCTAAAACTACCAGGCTGGAGAGCCTGGGTATTCAAATGGGATCAGGACGTGCCATCATGTCCAAGGGAGTTGTCAGGGAGCTTGGCACCCCTAAAAACACACTTGAGGAATTCCAGGTCAGAAATTTATGCAGTCATAGCTCCCAAAGCAGATGGCTGCTTCAAAAAATCTGGACCCAAAGGAAGACCAGGGAATGAGGGGCAGAATGAAAAATCAGGTGCTAGAATGTTCCCTTTTCAGCCTGTGCTATAACCAATGGCCACAGCTTTGGGTGCAGGGCACAGGGATAATGAAAGCAACTGCTAAGCAAATAGCCTTTACTAAGAACACTTAAAGTGGAAAAGCATGCAGTAGCATCACCTGGAAGATTCTGGCTTTAGCAAGGAGAGCAACATGTCACCAACAAGAACGAATTACTAATTTAGGAAATGCAAATAAATTTGTTTCTTATGTCCGTGCCATTAAAGCACACACTACTCTCCGTTTCACAGAGCAAACAATTCTAACAAAATGAGAAGGAAACTTCTGGCTACATACATTCTTTTGTAGGAAAATCAACATTATGATTTTTTTTCCTTCCAGTACCGACATTTGACGATAGGGGAAAAAAATCCTTTCTCATCTATCATGAATTTCGTCAAATAGTCTCAGAATTTACTTGCCATGTTGAAAATGTGACTGGCAGAACATTCATTTTATTATTTCAAATGACATTTCCTTTCAGATTACATAATGTTTAATACAGTATTTCCTTAAATTTCTCCACATACCATCCCAACACCAACTCTCCAGAAACAGATGTAAATTGTTAGCTGTCTCTGAAAATAAATATAGAAATTATATACATATTAATTATTAAGGATGGAGAATTCTTCCTTGCAGAACTTTTGGCTCCAGTAACACTAAACCCTGATTTAAAGTCAGCAACTGCTTAAGGATACTGCTGGAGCAGGACTTGATGGCATGAGCTTCCTGAGGCAGAAGTTTTATGCATACCAGCACAAAAGGTTTATATGCAAAGGCTGCATGTTCACGCAAAAAAAAGCTACTCTCAATTTTATAAGATCTCCATTTATCTTTGCTCATCACTCTCAAATAAATATAGGCAGGAAATCTGCTCTTTTTATCCTTTTTCAGCCCATGTGCATATTAAAGGAGATAGGAAACAGCTTAGGTAACTGGGCATTCTTTCTGAATCCTTCTGTGCTAACAGAATATAATTGTACAAGGAAAATCAACCAGCTACATTCTGAAGGGAATTAATTTATCAACTGGATTGATAGTACTTATTTGGCACACTAAAATTTTCCTTTCACTCTCTCAGGATTATGGGAAACAGTTCCAACATCTTCATGCAAAGTTTCTTATTGCACTATTGTAAGATGAAAAGATTGAGGATTTTATTAAAGAAAAGCTAAAGACATCACACATTTTGGTGCAAATGAAGGATATATTTTTTCTGATTGCCACTGACATGTTTTATAGATTCTTAGATATTCAGATGAAAACCTTAAGTATTTGATATGCCCCATGATTGTTCATTAATAAAGATTGTACATCAGAGTGAATCAGGGAAGGTGAGAATTTAATATGACAGATGTTGCTATGCAAGATAGAGCCTGGAGAAAATGAGCACAGGGTGTATTCTGCAGAGAGATCAGCACTTGCTCATGCAAACGAAAATGCTTCTGTGATTACAAAAGACAGTCTCACAGAAATAATTTTTTGTACTCAGTTACAAAGTTTATGTCTCCTCTTGGTGGACAGTTGTATGTCTGAGAAGCACATCCTAAGCACATCCTAAGAGCTGTTATGTCATGTTGCCAGTGGTTGAAGCTTGTCCTGATACAGAAGTCCAAGGAGAAGCTCTCTTCTGAATTCGGTCCCTGAAATCCCTCTCTGTTTCACCAGATGCAGCCTACAGTAAGATTAGACTCTATGGACTGGATACTTTACAAAGAAAGTACAATAAAAAAGCCATTTCAGCTTCTAATCAGAAATTGGCTTTTAATCAGAATACCTGACTCCTTAAAATTAACTTAGGGTCTGAATTCTTAATTGGGCTGTCAATTACTTTGCTCTTTCTGCACATTACCTTGAACTTTTTAGTTACCGTAGCAACTGTTCCTAATTTCTTTATATCAAAATGAGCTATTTCATTTCAGACCTTGCTGAATCTCTTGTATTTCTCACAGGATGGTTCCACGACCCATCAAAACACTTAAAAACACACACAGCTCTGACTTCAACCACAGTCAATTACATGCTTAAATGTAAGCATGTGATTAAGTGCTTTGGTAAACAGGGTTGGGCTTGAACAGAGGTAAATGCTGTTCTGGAGCACAGCCACAGATAAGAAGGAATGACTGTTACTGAGAGTTGGCAAGACACTGGTAATGATTCGTTCAGATCAGCTCTAAGGATGTTCCTAGCACATTCTAGCCTATTTCATTCTGATCCGGAAGACATTCAAATATATTTCAATTCTTTTTAAAATAAATTTCAGTCACTTACGTTCTGGTTTAGAACAGGAGCCCTGCAGCACTGCTAGACCAGAATTAGTTACATAGTTACCTGATGGGGAGAGAGCTGCATTTGAAGGCTGGACAGTATTACTCCTGCACCAAAGATGTGCTGATGTGTTTTTTAGTCAGGACATGGTATTTTCCTCTAAAGCCTAAAGATTCCCTAAGATCGATACAAAGCCCTAACTTGAGGGGTCTTCTCATGACATGACTGGGCTATTTCCCAGATTACTCTTTTAACAGAGCACCAATCAAAACCTCTACTCATGTCCCTATAAACGTGCCTAAAATAAAATCAAGTGGAGGTCTTTCACTTGGATGGCAGCTTTGAATACATACATTTATTTTGACTTTTAAAAGGAAATGGACAGATCAAAACTAGATGATTAAAAAATGAACCATACGGCAAGTTAGAGGGGAAAAGAAAAGGATCTGTTGTGAAGTATTTTTGAGTACAACAGCCGGGCTGTCTGCAGCTTGCTGTACTGTCTAGTAAGGTTTGCTGAGAATAACCTGCTTGGCTGATTTTTCCTTGTAGCAACTTGATGACAGCCATCAGTTACCAGTAAATGCACTGTTTTAAGGAACACGCATAATTATGGCCTTCATTTGGACCAAGAGAGACAGAAAAACTCTTATAGGAAAAAACCCGCTACAATTAATTTAAATTAAACATGTAAACACAGGCTGTCAGTCAAAGCCTAGGGAACTCTGTGGAAACTTTTGAGTTCAGTGAGTTGCAAGAACAGTAGCATACATCTTATCTGTCCAAAAAACTTCCACCAAAATAAATATCAAAAATAGTCTATTACTTTACTGGTATCTCATAATTATATATAGAGAAGCTTGACACACAAAAAAAAGCTTTCTGAAAGTTTGCATTTCTCATTTCTCCAGCTGTGTCTGGGGAGGGATAAGACTTTGCAGAGCTTACAAGTACTTTCAGCACTGGTACCTCTAAAAATAGAACACAGTGATGTAAAGCTGCTGAATACAGTGCTGCTGAATTGAGGACCCATAAGCTGCTTCTAATTTCTGTCAACACCAAGATACCTTATGGAGACTAGGCCTTTTATCTGGCTACTTTTGCAAAGCTATGTTCAACTCTGGAGTGCCAAAACTTACAGTGTAATAGCTCTCAGTAAGTATTTTGGTCCTCAAAACATTTGCTAAGTGGCAACAAATAGTAAAATTCAAAACATTTTTGTAGTTCTGTAGAGGAAGCTCGATCCAGTGCTCCAGGAATCATTTAATTTTCAAGAGACAATGTTTTCCCATGAAAACAACCACTCAAGGCAGGGTTTTCATGCTGGCCTTCTGTAGTCTGTGAGAATGCCTTGAATGTGTGGAGAAGGTTTCACACAGTTTTATTGCATTAGTGGACATCAGAGGGGTATGAAACTTAGAAACATATGGAAACAGGACTGACAGCTACTAGCTCTAGACATGAAAGACTGGAAAAGCACCTGCTGATGGCAGCACTGAGGGTAATGGAACATGAGATTGGACGGCTGGAGTTTAGGGGCAGACAGAGGACTCACAACATGGACACACACCAACCATACCTTCACTGGTTCCTTTGCCTTTCCTGTCAGGTAACTCTAACCCTGTGCCCCCCGAAGGATATAAGGAGACGTCCGTTGGCACTGGCCAACTGCTGGCTGTGTCTTCCGTGATCTCATACATCTGCCCTTCCATCGGCTGCAGGTGCCAGTTTAGGCCAAACAGGTGCATGGCTGTGGTGAGCAATGAGAAAAGTCATCTTTTTCTGTTTGGGAGAGTTTCAGAACTACAGGGGCACCTTCTTTTTCTAAACCCTCACTCCAGTGCCTTATTAGTGGTCATTGCTTTAGGACAAGAATGAGATTAATGTAATTAGACAGCTCCTGCTGCTTCTACCAGACCAGCTCCCTAGGTCTTTCCAACCACTTAAACTCGATTTAGATCACCTGTAACAATCCACTCTGCTTCTTCCAGCAGAACCACTCCTCACTCGTGGTGTGCATAACAGGATACCCAGGCACAGTGTTTCACAAAGCTCTCAAGGCTGGGGTGACAATGCAGTGAACACAGAAATACAAGGAGTATTATTTCTTAACATACCAATAAATCCTAGGGAACTGCACTCCGGTTTGTTTTGCCATATTCAGAAGTGTATTATATAGGTTCTCTTCTTTTTTACTGATGAATTATACACAGAAGCCCTTACAGACATCTCTGACAGCTTTTCCTGGTTAAGACCAAGTAAAAACTGAGGCAATTCAAGACCCATCTTGCACACATGCCTTTGTGCTCTGCATCACAAATGTGAGCTCACAAATGTGAGCATTCTTTCATACAACTCAGTCTCTTCTATTCAGATCAAAGACATATCCTTGAGAACTGAAAACAAGCAGCACCATTTAGATTTGTGTGATAGCAGGGCAAAGCTCTCTGTAGGTTTCTGGGCCATGCAAAGTCAACCAGGGCACATTTGAGTCTATTTCAAGGCATTATATAAAGACAAGTGAAGTTAAGGAAAAAGACAAAGTACTTAAAAAGGAAACGCATATATGAGGAGTATGGAAATCATATGCTTATACAACTAATACTTGCCCCTTCCAAATATAAAGCAAAAGAATGTGGCTTGTGGCTTACCATATCAGCTCTTCTATCCCCAGCATAAACATTTCATACTCAATCAGTATCCAGCTTAGCTTCAGGCTCTACACAGCTAAATGATCTGATATTTGCTACATTTGGAATGACATTTCTTTTTTAAGGGAAAGCCTTGATATTTTACACTATAATTTCTCCAAGAAACTATACAATGGCTCTAACATCACAGCCATTTAGTATAAACAAAAAAAACCCAAACAAAACAAAAAACAAAACAAAACAAAAAAACCAGTAATAAAACAGAGCATTTCCATGGCCTATAACTCTACTGTTATTCAGAAACATAAACCTGAGATTGACAACCATTGTTAGGGACAAGTAGTTTATTTAAACCTGTGCATCAGAAACAATCTTTACAATAGGATTGAAAAGTAATCTGAGTAGCTCTCTGAAGACAGCATGTTTAGGAAATTTAGCAAAATATGAGATTTATTCCACTTCAGTCTCAATTAGGTCACCTATCCTTTACTAACATAAACAGGGCTGTCTTTGCACAACTACAACATCACAAAACATGAGTGTAAGATTCTTTTTTTACCATGTAAATGGGGACTGTGTTTGTTAACAGTTTTATCCATTAGGAAAGAAAATACACTCCTTAAACTCCCACACAGCAAGGAAGCACAGCAAGGAAGGTCTCCTGAGGACCTGTTCAACACTCGTTTCTATACAGGTATATATACCAAGAAGAAATACCAACACTACTGGTAATTTAACCAGGGTACTTTAAGAATAGGAACAAGTATTTTCATCTAAAAGCGATATATTTACTCGGCAGAGAAACTGTGCAAGAGAAGAGAGGAAATCAGACCATGAAAAAGGAATCTGCATCAAGCATTTGGCATTGCTATGCCCTCATCATCAGAGTGCCTGGGCACTCCATAGCTATTAACCTCACAAAACCTCATCAGGTAGGAATCTGCTTTTTTCTAGTACACAGAAAAGAAAAGGAGAACTACAGCAGATTAAAGAACTACCTCAATTCACTCGTTTGGGCATTAAAATGCAATTGTGTGTTAATTCACTTAACTTACTATATGCTTACAGGGTGTAAGCTCTAAGAGGCATTTCATGCAGCTCTCTGCCAACAGTTCTATTGTAAGCTCAGTACTGGATGCTGTCTTATAATTCCATCCAGGCTGGACGTTTCCAAGGACCAGACTGTTACCCAGGTGCTACAGAGCTGTTACAGAGCTCAAGGGCTTAGATGCTCTGAGCACACAAGTTCCTATGTTTAACATGAGATCTTTGTAGCTACATCGATGTTTGTAGTTCCAAGCAGAATGGAAATTGTACTCTTCACTTCTCCAAATTCAGGCATTTCTAGATAGCAGTCAGGCTTAAGTTCTGCTTTCCCCAAGTGCTTAACACCAGCTCCATCTCTCAGATATCTTCATGTTAGAATAACCTGCATGAACTTATAGTGGGCATTCCTGGTCTACGCAGAATTGAGCCAGTGGTTTGCTTTCTTTGTAACACCATTTGATTTGCTCTGTCCTTCGGACATCACAGCCAAAGTGCCACACAGATTTTTAGGAACACATTGCAAGGCCATTGTTTCCCCAAAAGGCCATTGCTGCTTTTCCTCTCCTAAGGAGAAATTTTTTATTGTAGATCATTATTTACTGCAAGCAAATAAAGGTGAAAAACTCAACATTGTTTTGGGTGCAGTGGGCATTTCTTCCAGGCATTAAAATTAATTTAAAATACATGAGAGGAAATGTCTTAACAAGCGGTCATCTTGCTTCAGTGTAACAACAGAACTGACAATCTGGAAGATGTTACAGCTTTTCTGCACATTATCCATCCACTTGAGCAAGTGTATGAACCATTCCATGTCATCATTCAGCTCTCAAAGTTTGAAAAGTGTCTTACAATGTCCCAAAATAGAAAATATGACAGAATTATCTGTAACATAGATTCTGTGTTATCACACAGCAGTTAAAAGATTTGTATTAATGTTAACTTTTGTCCTTCGCTAGTAGATTTTGTCTAAAGCAAAAAGCTTCTTGCGTACATTGATCTCATCATCACATAGATCACAGAATCACAGAATGGTTTGGGTTGGAAGGGACCCTAAAGACCATCTACTTTCAGCCCCACTAACATGGGCAGGAATACCTTCCACTAGACCAGGTTGCTAAAAGCCCCATTCAACCTGGCCTTGAACACTCACAGGGATGGGGCATCCACAGCTTCTCTGGGCAACCTGTGTCAGTGCCTCATCAGCCTGAAATTAAAAATTCATTTTATCTAATCTAAATCTATTCTCTTTTCATTTAACACCATTATGGCCCTGTCCTGTCCCTACAAACCTTATTAAAACATCTCTCTACATCTTTCTTAAAAGCCTTCTTTTGAAGTATTGAAAGGCTGTAAAAAGGTCTCCAATGATAAGCCATGAGAATGACAACTACGCACACCATGCATACAAAAGGGCAAAACGCTGAAAAACAGAATTATTTGAATAGTATTTTGATTGTCAAGTGACTTAAAAAATTCAGGAAACAGTGTAAAAGCTCAGAGCTACTGCTCTATTCTGGATTTCTGAGTTGATGTTTCTAAGTACAAAATAAAAGCCTATAAATATCCCCATTCATATGGCAAACTGACATCATGCAATTTCTGTTACAGGTAGGCAATAACCTCAAAAGTCAACCTGAAACAAGAACAAAGAGTCTGATTTACTTTGGAAACACACTCTTGTAGCCCGTATGTTATCAGGATGTCACCTGAATAAGTGATTTTATTACTATATTTCAAATACCAGCAGTGTCTGATTGGCAACCTGGTGGAAAATTCATTTCTCCTCTAACTGCCACACTGGTGCTAAAAAAGTTAAGCAGTAATAGCAATGGATATTTTGGGTCTTTACATCTCAATAGGATGTGTAAAGCTGTTGTTGCACACAGTTGTGCTTAAAGGTTTTAGGAATCAACCTCGATCTGTGCTAAATTGATGAAAAGTTCTCACAGGAAAAAAAAAACAACTAAGAACCATAATCATGGAAAAGCCCTGTAACCATGGATAAGAGGCATAATCATATATTTGGAAGTGTTACTGGTCCTAAAAGGGAAGTAAAGCTGTAAACATAGTGAGATTTCTGATGTTCTTAGTCTCTGGGTCAATGGAACCCACTGTGGACATTTTTTCTGGCTTTTCTTTTTGCCCCCTGCTCAGCTAGATACAAGATGTTGCCAACTGAGAGTAAATGCTCTCCTAAAAGCCCCCATATACCTCTCTGTCTCCTACATGATGCTCAATAGATTTTCAGATATTGAAGGCTCCCCATGTATTAAAAGAGCACTCTGCAATTAACAATCATTAAAGTGTACACTTTTGTAAAATACCATGTAGCTTTCAAAGCCTAGGAAGCTCCATGACAGGCTCTTTGCAGAAGCTTTGGTTAAATTCCCCATGGAGAAGAAAACTCTCCTGTCTCCCTTCTCCTGGAATGAAAACAATACTTAGGGGAAACCCCGCACGCTCTCTGGGATAGTTCACCACCACCAACTTAGATGACATAAAGGCATCTGGGGCCTCTGGCCCATTCTGCTCATGTTTTGACTTTAAAGCTTTGACTTTTCCCCTACAGCTAAGAGCTAGCAAAAGGTGCCCTAAAACTTATTGAATGGGTAACAGAATTTTCTGTGGCAGACTAAATCCCCTTATCGTCAGTCCTAAGTCACCTGTGGCTGCCTTCCTGGTGGATAAAAATTGGAGATCAAACTCCAGTCCTTTCAGGGTTTGATTACTTTTCAGAGCTCAGCATTTCAACCATGCCAGTGTGATATAGCTGTTCTTTTGCTGGACTCAGATTCACTTTAGCAGAGAAAATTTACAAACACTTTAGCATCATCTGAGTTATTTAATCATGCAAATAAATCAAAGTTCATATTGATGGAACCAAGTATCAGGATCATGATTCTTCTGATTTTAATATATTATCTCTTCCTATATTGCATTATTCCCATTCCATAGCTACTTGTGGATGCCATAATCTGCATCAGCAGATGCTGTTAAGCCAAATAAAGAGGAACATTCTTTCCAAGTTTCTTTTGAAGACACTCAGGCTTTTGAGTATCTTTGTATTATTGCCACTTACTTATGAGACAACAAAACACTAAAGTCAAAACAACTTACTCAGCGGAGCAGAGAACAAAAGAAGTTGTACAGCATTTAGAATGAAAAAGGACAAACAAAGATAATAATTCTCATGGTCAACAAAATGGACATCTCTTAGGACAGGTTGATGGAGCGAAAGAGTTAGCAGAAAGAGGCAGATGATTGTGATAGATCACAGGGAGAAGAAAAGACAAGACATGCTTACTGAAGCATATGAGATCCCCAGAAACTACACCAGTCAGCAAAAAATTGAAAAACAAACTGCTGGCCCTTTATTAGCTTGTTGCTTTGCCCAAAGCAGCAAGCTAAGTGTAATAAATAACCAAACCAATCAATTAGGATGTTTGGATTAAGGCTACAGCTGAAGCCACCAAGTGCTTCCATAGTGTTTGTTAAAAGCATTCTCACAGCAGCTCCCAGGCTCTGCTGCTTCCTTCTCCCCTGCCCTCTCAGGGCTAAGTCCTGCAGGTACCGCAGCTGGCCTGGTGATTCCTCACCTAGGCAAAGCTGCTACAGAAATAAAGGAAAGAATAAAATAACAATTTTTTCCAGCTAACAACTGATATTGCCCTGAACAATGAATATAGAGTTTCTCAAAACTGAAGCTTAACAAAACACATTAATGATCTGTACCTGAGCCTGGATTTACAGCGAGCATAGGGGTAAAGGGCATAAAGCCAAGACAGAAGTCTTTTGGGATTCTCATCTGAAAACCCCAGGCAGTTGCTTTGCACTAAGAATACTCCAGGTTTTGAATCCGTATTTATGAAAGAATATATGCCCGTATATGTCAGCATATTTGCTTAAATAACACAGGGGAGGGCACAAGCTTTGGAAAGGCAAAGCTCTGCAGAACCACCCCACCCTCCCCAGCTCAGCTGGACCAGCACTGGGCTCCATCTGGAGAAGTTTGGCTTTGCTACTCCCCTGGTTTCTACAAGCACCTCACTGCACTGCTGACAGCTAAGCCTAAGCCAACATAAGCCAAAAGGCCACTGCTGGGAGGGAGAGGGGTTTTCCAAAGCCTCCCCACACAGCATGGGGAAAAGGAGAAAATGGAAAAACACTGTGTGAGAAGAAACAAATGAGAAGGACTTGATGCCACAATGGACAAGAATACAAATGAGAAAGGGGAGGAAGGTGAGAAAAATATGGAATGAGAGAAAATGAGAAAAAGAAAGTTAAAATAGAGCAAAGATAAGTAAAACAAAAAAAGTATAAGGGATTTGGAATAGGAAAGCTAGCTGAAGCTCAGTGGTTGAGAAGACATTTTTAGAGGTTGTTTCTTTGCTCTCCCCACTTTGTGTGGAAAGAAGCATAAGATATGTGGTGGTTACATATTCCTCTTTAACCTTCATGTTTAGTCAGACCTACAATAACATGCTCCCCAAAATGACATCTGAGCTTTGCTTTTTTCTCCTAATTGAGAAAAAGCTGAATCTCTCCACTGAATTACTCAGGGTTAATTTTAACTCAAGTAAATGCATTGCTTTCAGTCCTGTCTCTGGAAGAAACTTGACTGTAATTATCTGGATAACTGTCTCTACACTGAAATCATATGATTTTTGTATAAGTGGTAGAATTGACTGTTGCAGAATAAACCATATTTTTGTGACATCTAGTGTTATGAAAAGGAGCCTTTCAGCATGAAATAATCACTGGTTTGTCAGTCTTCAATAAATCAAGGAAGATTAAGAAGAATGGTAACAGTAAAACAAACATTGAAGAAAAAAATCAAACTGTTTTTCTCTTACACGGCTGTTTCATTTCAGTGCTGGCCAAGGCTTCTGTGGCAGAACACACAACAGTCACGGTCTGAAGTGGCTCTACGGGTACAGGAAGGGGGCAAAAAGCTGGATGCAGCATATAGTATCTGCTCTACTTGTTTGTATGGTCAAGTCCTGGACTTGACAGATCCAAGCTGTTGCTCATCTAAGAGCATCTATGAGCATGGGGACATTTTGAGTGTTGTAGTGATTTAATACCCAAAGAACAGGTTCATAGGTCTGGAATTGAGATCTAGTATCCTGACTGAAGATCCCAGTGCTTTGTAATATCATGAATTCACATCACTTACACATACATATGCAGGTCGCTCAGCCAGGCACCATGGGGCAAGGAGAGAGGGATTCCTGCAAGGCCACTTCTTTTGTGGATTTTGGCAGTTACCTTGTGACCAAAAACTCTGTACAGCATTCTGTGTCATTCCTAGTGTCTGAAATTATTTCCTATACATAAATGCTTTCCATCTGTGGCTTAAAACTCTCACTCAGGAAATGGAAAACCTGACTTCATAAATCATCTTTTGCCCGAATGAAAGTGCATTTGCACACCAGGACAAGACTGCAGGCATGTGGGAACAGAGAATCCTGCATACCAGGCTCTCCACAACCCAGATGGATTAGAGCTGCTGCTCTGCTAGAAATGTAAAATTAACAGGTCACAAAGGAACGGAGCCCAAAAGGCAGCTTGATTACATGTTGCTTAAGTGAAGACTCTAAGCCTGCAGCTGGGAGGTCCCATGGCTCTGCTTCCTGCCTGCTGATTTATTTGACACAAGACAATAGTTAAGAAAAATAAAAAAAGCACCAGGAGGGACATTTAGGGTAATGCTCACTATTGTAAATTCCCCATTTGCCTCCCCTCCTAACTGCTCAAATGATCCTGAAAAAAAAGGTTTTCAAGCCTCCTTCATAGTTTGGGGTTGAAGACACTTTGTTGGGCTGGGATGTGATTGCTTCATCTAAGAATTGGACAATCTGCACCCACCCATCTCAGGGTTAAGGAAGGGAGGATTTTGCTGATAAAACAGAGACTTATCTGTGTTGTGTTTGTTTGTGGGACTTTTTTAGGACCTCAAACATCCTAAAATATGATGTAGGTGCTTTCACAGCCAGCTCAGTATTGACACATGCTATGGGATACATCTAGCAATTCCTTGGATCTTACCTTGCTTCCTGACTATTGCTTCACATTTAAACTATGCAAGTACCCAAAGTGGTTCTTTTGGAGATAATGCACATCTTCTCCTTCCCTCAATCAGAATCACCACAGAGAGCTTCCTACCTTTTAAATTTGCCAGCAAGGTGGGAACTACCTTTTCAGAAAACAAAGCATTGTGCTAATCACCTGAAATCCTGCCCCAAACACATTTACTTGCTTTGATTTGACACTAACTAGTTATTCTTTGACCCCTTCTGATTGAAGAAGAGCTGTATCCATGATTTCCACTATAGAAGCAGATGGTCTACCAAATAGTATTAGCTTCTTCTTAGGAAAACACTTCATATTTTAATTTAGTTCCCAATTGTTCTTAATAAGGAAGAAGAAAGGCTTCCAGCTGAAGCACCACATTTCTTTGAAACCTTCAAGGAAGTGACTAGAAGGGCATGTTTTAAAATGAAGCAGTTAAACTCAATGTTTGTTCAATGCAAAGAGTCAGCACTTCCTATTCAATGTCTTCCTAATTGCCCCTGAGGATCAAAGTCTTTTGAATGATTGCCTGTCCATTCAAATCATTAATAGATGATCATTGGCCCCTCCAGTGCTACAGTAGCTTGTAATTTCTTGCAGGAAAGGGAAAATGCAGTTTTAAATGGTTATATTTAAATATTTTAATGCTTTTTTTAAGGAGGATATTTTTAAAGTGTTAACCTATAGAAAAAATAGACATAAAAGTGGCATGGTTTATCTGAGGAGCTGACTGCTTAAATACCTTTGGTAATTTCTTTTACCATTTACACTAATTTCAAATAGAATAGGAAGTGGAAAGATGGACCTCAGCAGCACTTGGCTGCTATTAGGCAGCCTACTGCAACAAAGAAACTTATTTCAGCCCTCAAAGTTCTGGTAGCATTCGTGTTACACATGCTCAGGCCTTTCTCAGTAAAATAATATTTTGCCTTCTAGATATCCTTTCTGGCAGAGACTGTATTAAAATAAATATTATGGAGATATTTCTTCAAGATCAAAGTCAATTATAAGATGGTCCCACTATACCTCTAAATGGAGTTTTAATTTGTGTATATAATATCAGAAATAATGGTTTTCCCATTGGGGTACTCACTTCAATTAGAGAAATGAGTACAGGCAGCTCTACCAGAGGACCTCTTATCCTGCTTTGCATTTACTAAAATTCTGGGCTAGCCTGTTGTGGACAGTATAATTTTACAAATGCCCTTTCATTACACACATATGAACTGTGAGGCAGTAATTAAAAATGGTGTAATTTACATAAGTAAATCCACAAGCTTTCACATGCTTCCCTCCTTGTTATCTCAACTAGAGAACTTTCAGAAAACCTACCTTCCAAAAATAATACAGTAATTTGCCCAAAGTCTAAAAAACACAGTTTGCTGTGCAGAAGTCACAAAATATATCTCTCTTATTCTAAAACCCCAGCACAACAGAGGTGGAATCAGAGTTTAAATCAAATATCCCAGTTTAAGCATGAAGATCTAAATATCGCTGTAGAATTTGATGTGTGAGCTGATCTCTCAGATGGCTGCCTGCTCATCTGTCCTTCTGAACACGAACACGATTTTATTATAGTAAGACAAGTAAATGTCTTTGAGACCACTGCTTGTGTTTTAATCCTAAAATCAGCTGAAAACTGCATTAGTGTTATTAGTCACTATGCACATTCTAAAAGCACCAGAGCCCCAGTTGGGCTGTGCTAGTTGATATAAGAAAAATTAACAAAATGACAATCTCAGAATCCCTTGATGTCCAAAGCACAGGTTTAACTTGAGCTTTACTTAGCCTAAGTAAATCTAGTGACTTCAAGAGGATGATGGAGGTGTTTAAAGTTCAGAACAAATTTACACATTTTGTAGATCTGGGCCAGAGTGCTCATCAGCATTGTCAAAACTAAGCTCTAAAGCAGAATCCTATCAGCCTGAGCCTGCTGGAAGAGATATGAAGAAATTTTAACTGTACCAGTGTTCAGGAGTATTTTGTGGTTTTAGCTGCTTTGGGTGCCAAAAGCAAAGGTATGTTTAAAGCAGTCTAGAAATGTTTTAATTTCTTTTCTAGTTTTTCTTTACATATACTAGAAAAACAAACAGTCTTTGGAGAGGGAAAAAAAAATCCCTTTTTTTTTCCTGTACAAAAGCTTGGCAAATGGATACAAATGCACAGTCTGAGAAAGCCGATAAAGTGTGTGACGCAGCGCAATTAACAGCACAATAATTTTTGTGTCTGTCCAGAGACCATGAGCAAAATCCAGCACAATACTTTCAGTTGCTATAAATCAAAATGAAAGGTTCAGATCAGTGTAAAAAGCCCTCTCAATAACAAAACTTAACACAACCTGATGATTTGTTCCCTTGGACTTAGGACTAAATCCAGCATATAGAATAAGGCAAGTGCTAGCAAGTGCAACCCACAGTGTTCTAGAAAGACCCACAGCCATCTTTATATTTAATTTTACTTAAAAAAGCAGTTGCTAAAAAAACCTGAAGTTTGCCAAGTCAAGCACTCAAAAATGAGCAAAGAACAGAATTAAGATTGCTTTTGTGATTTTACATCAGCCCCTGTATGCATATGAACTCTGTAATAGCCTTTAATTCCCTCATCACAGGCTATTTTTTTCCACTGGCCCAATGCTGAGCAGAACAATTGCATAGAAATTACCACTCAACTCTGGCAACTCCAGCATCGTAGCACGTTCAATTGCTTTCTAGGGATGCCATATGTGCAGTCTGCTTGGTAGCAGTAGGAGGGGGTTGGAAAGGGAAGGAACACTCGGCACAGACAATTTTGCTACTGCACTCTAACTAGGTCCCTACTGAGCATGTGTGAACTCAGATTTTCTAGTTTTGTGGCAGCGAGCTTGGGGTGGATCAGAGGTGTGACAAAGTACACACCATTGCTTATTCTACCTAATAAAAAAAAAGAGGCGTCACAATTCTGCATTACTTCAGTACTTCTGCAATATAAATAGAGAACAGCAGTAGATCCAATAGCAGAATTTTGCCTAAATGAGTGCCATGTCACCTGGTGGATCCAGATGCCTACTCTCACATCTATTTAGGCTACAGAATCACAGAATCATTAAAGTTGGAAAAGACCTCTAAGATCATCAAGTCCAGCCACTAACCCAGCACTGACACGTTCACCATTAAACCACATCTCCATCTGCCACATCCATGCGCCTTTTGAACACTTACATGCACAGTGATTTCACCATGGGCAGCCTGTTCCACTTCTTGACAACCCTTTCAATGAAGAAACCTTTCCTAATACCCAATCTAAACCTCCCATGGTGTAACTTACAAACACTTACCCTGGTCCTATCACTGGTTGCCTGGGAGAAGAGGCCGACCCTCACCTGGCTACAATCTCCTTTCAGGGAGTTGTAGAGAGATATAAGGTCCACCTGAGACTCATTTTCTTCAGGCTAAACACCCCCAGCTCCCTCAGCTGCTTCTCATCAGACTTGTGCTCCAGCCTTTCCCCACCTCTGTTGCCTGTCTCTGGACATGTTCCATCCAGCACCTCAATGTCTTTCTTGTAGTGAGGTGCCCAAATGCTCCCTTGTGATAACTTAGGCTGTGATAATTCTGGTTTATCATTAAATACAAATATAACAAAGTGCTTGCTCAGAGACACAAGCACACTGCTTTGCCCCCGCATCCCCAAAGACTAAGTAGATAGCAGTGAATTAAGAAGTACTAAGCAGGGTAACTTGACAATCTGTAACATTTATTTGTTAAAAAGAACTCTACCCATGGCACTGGTGGCGTCAGCCAACACCTTCCAAATTCCTGTGCACTGTTCAGCTAGCAAAGACCAGAGATGGTCTTTGCTTGATGGATAGGTCTATTCTTGATAGATGGCTTGGGTCTGAATATCCATATGAGTTTAACAGTAATGTATCCTTTATGGACCAGTTGGGCACCTAGAATGATTCCACATACATGTTCCACAACCTGGAGTAGCCCATGATACAGTCTGACTGGAGAAGGTATACTAAAATCAATAAATTGTTACTAATCATTAAGATTAATGCTGTTTGCAACATCATTATGCTTAGATTGAAGGATTTTTTTTTTTCAAAAGCCTCAGGAAACTCTTCTGATGCTTGATTTCATTCTAATTTCTCCCATAATTGAAAGGGATTCTCTCCATTGATACTCCAATTAAATCTTCTTTTGAAATACTTAGGGTAAGCATAGCCATAATTTCTGCCAACAGCCTGGTTCTGCTTTGCTTTTTAAAGAGTCTCTTTGCATAATGAAGTGATGCAGCAGTTGTACTGTGCAAGCAAGGTGAGATGCTGCTGCCATTTCACATGCTACCAAATATGAAAACAGCCAATATATCCTGTTCTCATCATCTGCCTAGGCAAGAGCCTCTGAGTGCAATAGGGATACACTTGGAAGTTAAGGTATGATAAAATCAAATGGAGAGGAAGATAGGAAAAGCTGGAGATGATGGGAGAGTTTATAGGCTAGCATTGAAACACAAAGATTCAACAACCTCTATCTATAGAGCACCAGAGCCTACTATCTCAAAGGGAAGTATGGAAGTGGTCCTTTCGGAGCTTTTAAGTTTCAGCATAAACAGTGGCTTGAAATCTCGACAAAAAGGAAAAGAGTGGACTGGACTTTCTGTTCATTATTTTACAGGTCATCAGGATGTTACCTGAGCAGTATACTTAACAACAACACCTCGCCCTATAAAGATGTCTATCTTCTACATAGCTCAACTTTAACTATGGGTAAAAACCTCAGAGAACACACTGCTGCACACATTCCACAGAAATGTATAACCTGGCTGCAAAGAAGGCTTTGAAGCCATCTTTTAATTTATGCCAGAAAACGATGGGAGATAAACACTAAACTATAATCAAGGAGCATTTTTCACTGCCAGTGACATCCTTAATTGAGATTACTCTATGACTAGTTACCCACAAAAACGTTTGGTATTTAAAAACATTGAAAAAAAGCCCGTTACGGGAAACAATTCTTTCTGTCTCCACTTAACTGCAATTAAATTCCATTATTTCACACTAATTAGTATGAAATAAAAACACGGACTCAATGAGAGCTCCTTCCACAAGACATATAAAGATCCGTAAAACTGATTTTTTCAGCATCTGTGTGCAAAGGTCAATCTAAGTCGTGAAATAAAGATTATAGCAGCACATCTGTGCCACTGTCATAAAGACAAGGCCAGCACTTCTGGAGTCAGCCTGCTGTTATTTTCTTTTCTTGGGGCTTAGAGCAACTATAAAACCTCACTAAAAGCACCTGATAAAAGCTTATTGGTTGAGAGCCCATATCTGACCATTTAATAAAACCAGATGGAATTACATTAATCTCTTCTTGCATTAAGGATTCTTAATTTTACGGAAGGATCAGACATCTAAAGGGCCAACTAATGCGTGGTTTCATGGCACACTGATGCAGACTCCCAGATCAGATGGAGCCCGCTGGATGCATAGCCACAACCCACTTTCGACTGGTTAAATAATCAGTTATATTGGTGGTCTGCTTCTGAATGGAAGTCATTCTTCCAGTGATCCCACAATGATGAAAGAGGTTCAGACTTTGACAAAAGGACCTCTTCAATCAGTGTCAAAATAAAACAATAAGCAGAAATAAAAAAACCCGTAATATATAAAAGCCAGAACAATAGGGAAACAGAGAGTAATCTATATAAATCTACAGCCATGGAGAGAGGAAAAAAGAAGCTGAGGACATCAAGAAAAAAATACATGTCTTGAAAAAAACCCACAGAACAATAGAACTTTTTTTTTAAGTGTACTGAAACCTAGCAAAATGAGCAGCAATATTGATGGAGATAGGAAAATTGCTAATAATGTTGTAGTAAAGACTGAAGTGTTCAGTAAGAATTTTTGTTCTAGCTTTTGAAAAAAACCACTACTATAATGCAATCATTTTACAGGAAATAAGTTTTTTCCAGTCCATTAGTAACCAGGAATTATACTGAAGTACATCTATTTAAGGACAAACATTTTTAAATCTGCAGGCTCATTTAACTTGTACCCAGTAAAGAAGGAAGAATCTGACTCACTGATTAATACTGAACCAGCTACCAAGAAATTAGAACAAGATTAATGCTCTACAAATATTTAAGAAGGGAAAAGGACAGGATGCAAGTCACTTGGTTTGGGTAGTCTGATATCTATTACAAACAAAATAATAGAAAGCATAGAATTTAATTGATAGAGAATAAAGAAAGTGAATGCACAGTACCACAGGCCAACCATATTGCTTTTATGAAAAACAGATCTTAAGAAACAGTTACTCATTCTTTGACAAGATTACAGTTTAGTAAGATATTTGATTTAATTTGATGTGATTAAACAAACAAGTATTTTTGAAGGGTATAAAGACATGCATACATGTATTTAAAAACTAACTGAAAGACATTAAAGTTATCACTGCTGGTGAATAATCATCACATGTTACAATTTCTTGTGAAGTTGAACAACTGATAGTTGGTCTGAAATTGCTCAATATTTGCATCAGTGTTATGTAAGTAAACATAAAATCATGGATCACTAAAAACATGTAGCTGACTCAAATACTTCAAGTGAGAAATACAACAATGAGGGCAGAACAGAAAAACAGAAGAGCAGGGCAGCAACTAAGTTTGAATGATTCAAACAAAAAATGTCAGTGGCCAGCCTATATACTTTGGATAATGGACCACAAACTGAGATGGGACACTTGCAACTGGAAAGCAGAGAGAGCAAATGACTTAAGGAGTGAGGACAAGAAGATGCTGTACAACAATATCCTAATGTAACTTTTATAGCTCAGAAAGACCTAATGGGATGCTTACACATATAAGCTGGGAAAAAGCCAGCTGAAGGACGTATGTGACTTACCTGTGTAAAACAGGTGGAGTAAGTAGCTGGAATTTGCTGGGCTTTAATGTGCAAAGAGGTCAGCCTGCACGATGTGGTAGTTAATGGATTTTAACATATTGAAAATTGAGAAAACAGTTTTAAATGAAAATTATGAGAATCCTTAGGCTTCTTCCTGCCTCCAATATACATCAAATTAGTTGAGAAAAGATGTAAACTTGCCCAGTATATTTATCACTGTAGACTCTGAAGAAGTACGAACCACTTTGCAAAGCAAAATTTTGCCACCAAGTTAAGAACATATTGTCATCACATGGAATACCTACATTTTAGTACTTCCCAGTTTCCACAGGTTGGGCAAGTCCGGCAAAATAAGCAGGTCTGCAAAATCTTCTGCTCTACTTTTCCAGTAATATTTTCTTGCAGAAGTGTCTCTCCTTTGAGTCCAGAAAGGGAAAGGAAGCTCTTGAAGCATCTAGAGAGAAAGTCCTATGAAGAGTGGCTGAGGGAGCTGGGGTGTTTATCATGGAGAAAAGGAGACTCAAATGGGGGGGGGGGGGGGCCTTATTGCTCTTTACAGTCACTTGAAAGGAGCTTGGAGCCTGGTGGGGGTCAGCTTCTTTACCCAGGAAGCAAGTCACAGGACAAGAGGACACAGTCTCAAGCTGTGCCAGAGGAGGTGCAGGCTAGACAACAGGAGAATTTCCTCATGGAAAGGGTTGCTAAGCATTGAAATGAACTGCCCAGGGAGGTGGTGGAGTCACCATGACTGAAGGTACTCAAGAAACAACTTGGCATGTCACTTTTTGCTGTAGTTTATTTGACATTGTCATGTTCCATTCAAGGTTGGACACAATGATCTTAGAGGTCTTTTTCAGCCTAAGTGATTCTGTGATTCTTTCAAAAGCATATACATCATTTCTCCAATCACAACAATTTCAAGTTCAGGTTACAAATCTTATTTAGACTGAAACAGTGAATGTTCTTTAATGGAGTTTCTATGACAAGGTTTTTAACACCCATCTGAATGAATTGATCTTCACAAGAATAAATTTAAAGTGGCATCTTGTACCTTTATCACCTTTATTTTCAGGCACAATAGTGGATAAATCACTTGTACTTCCTTCGCTCTAAATCATAAAGCTAAGAGTAGCTGCTCTTCAAACATACACTGGAAAATTCAAAGTAAAAAAAAAAAAAAGATGCACACAATCACCTAATAATACAAAGAGCTCTTGATGACTTTGCAGGTGATAGAAAATAAAAGATCTACATTATAATTCATACTACCATGTACTTAAAAGCTGCAGCAAAAGACAACAAAACAGGCACAAATGTAAGACTGAATGTAACCCACTGTAGTTTTAACTTACACAGAATCCTAGAATACGTTGGGTTGAAAGGGACCTTAAAAAAAAGAAAACCATCTGGTTCCAACCACCCTGCCATGGGCAGGGACACCTTCCACTAGACCGGGTGGTTCAAAGCCCAATCCAACTTGATCTCTTTCAGTGATGGGGCAGCCACATCTCTGGCAACCTGTGCCAGTGCCTCACCACCCTCACAGAAAAATATTTCTTTCTAGTGTCTATCTAAACCAACTCGCTTTCAATTTAAAGCCATGGATTTAATTTTGTGTCTTTCTCTTTTCTCCAATAATTGCTCTCCATGTGTGCATGCATGTTGAAAGGGAGATGGGCCAATGCTAGTAAAGAGGTGAGGCTGAAGGATTTGAGTCACTATTTCATTGTGGAACTGGCCAGGCAAAGTTTATTTTGCCAGATTACCTGAGGCAGCTTTCCTGAGCTCACTGCTACTCCCCAGCCTCTTATAAATGTTACTCACAGCAGCTACCATCACTGGTTCTCTAACACAGTGAAATCTGACTGAGGGAAACATAGAGTCGTGTGACCTTCCCATCCCTCTGCTACAGAAAAAAAAATGCAAAAAAGATTTCTGCAACTCCATGCATTTTTGAGCAGTCAGACAGACACTCAAGTTGATGGCATCTCTCCATGGGATTGAGACTATTTTTATGCCTTAACCTTTCTGAGAAAATTTACAGGGGCAAAATTTGTGGTTTAACAACAAAAAAGATCATTCAAAACTGGACTGAAGGGTTAACATCTGTCATGACTTATATTTTATCTTCAGTCAGGTCAATTTCAGAACCAGGAATTTATAAAAATACATGCAGATTTTTCCAGCTCCTGTTGCAGATGCTGGGCCCAATGCCACTGACTGACTGCATTTGAACCAGGGCTGAAGGAAATGGAGTTGCTGCAGTTTAAGAGGAGCATGTGCACGAGAAGAGAAGGCCCGTATTTCCTAAATGTCAGTGGTATGAAAGGAAGAGCTAGATGTCATCTAAACTGTCCTGCTTAGTGAGGGAGGCACTAATCCTCTTGCCCCACCAATGTTTGTCTGCATTTGGTACAATTACAGCCAGCTTTAATAGAAAAAAACCAAAACCCTACATATTCAAGTTATACTACACAGGAAAAAAATGGTAGTGATGGTTTGTGATGGTTTGTGATGGTGGTCCCCTCTCAACCAGTGTCCTGAAATGCAGTTTCACAAACATTTATAATACACAAAATATATCACTGGTACTACTAAAGCACCCCTTAGACTGGATCTGACACTTTTATTGATTAAGGTTAAAATTAAGTAAATAAGTTTGCAGTTACTGAGTGAACAGACTACAGTGATTTTGTGATGATGTGAAGGAACCCAGAAAGGACCTCAAAGCTCTGTTTGAGGTAACAGATTGACTTCATAACATAAAGGCTTTGCTAGAACAGATTGTTTAGCTCCCATTTCTGCCTTTTATCAAAGAAAAGATGGAAATAGAAAACATTCAAAGATTTTGATTTACAATCCTTGTAAATCAAAAGAACAAATGTCAACAGTAGCAAAATAGAACTTAATCTGGGATCAGAAAATAAACATTAAAGCAGAAAGTGAAAGTAGCCTGTTGGCAGGGTAATAAATTGCTTTATATTTATTTACAACCTTAATATCAAGGTATAAATGTAGTATTGATAGATATGGATCAAGTTTAATAATTAAGCATTAGCAACTTTTATTATTGATCTCCTACTATGTAAACACCATGGTAATTGGTACACTATACATCCACTGCTAACTAATTAGATTTCTAAGAGCTTTGGAGAGCTGCTTTAAATTGGGTTTGCTCCACAGCATCAAAGAATCATACACAAACTGAGCTAAAGTTAGCTTTTGGGGTGATTCTTAGACAATAAAAGAAAGACGCTTTATAAAACACATCATAGTCCTAGCATACTTTTACTGTCAAAGCATTTTGCCTGCAGCAAGCAACACTGTTCTTCAAGTGAAGCTGCATCTGTACAGACTTCAAATGAACACAGAGCTGAAAAGTAGAGAGCTCTGACTCCAATAAAAAGAAATGACTGTTTTGGCTTCATAATATATTTTCCAGCCCTAGCTTTAATCTAAATCAAATGCCCATCTTTCTTGCTGTTCATGCAATGCAACCGCAGCACATGCTTAAGTATAGGAAAATTGCAAGTGCCTAACACCATCAAATTGTACTTCCATTCTAGTCTGGACTCTACATCAGGCAGAGGATAATAACTTCTGTTTAAATAGGCAGAAACTATTCTCCATCACTAATTAATTCAGAAACTGTTCCACAGACCTAGCCAAATAGCTGCTGGGCATGGAGATCTGGACAATCAAACAGGTATTTTTTGTTTCTAAACTTCCTCCCAAGCAGTACAGCAATGTCAGAGACTCTTTACAATGCTCTGCTAGCAGGTCTGGCATCTATAAGGTACAGAAACTGCTGGCAAAGTATTAGCATAGCAGCACACCTCATGGGATTCTCTCTGCATTAGAATCTTACTAGAAAACAGCCCTCCAAGGCAGAACTCAATGCTATACAGACCCCACCAAATCCCAGCAAAAGCCAGGAAAATTTTTCTTGTCTAGCTGTCCATCGAATGGACATTCCTAAAATGGGGAATTCAATTTTAAAGTAATGTCTCTTTAGGAACTCCTGAAACAGCAAATTTGCAGGGCAGTTCTGAGCTGCTCAAGGAGAGGCCTTTGATTTCAATGGTTTCATCACTCCAACGTCGCAGCCCGGATGTGCCCCTGCTTTTCTCCTTGGTGTTCTCACCACACGAGTCAAGCTTCTGTGGAGCTCATGGGATTTGCATAAGCTGTGTGTGTCCAAACCACTGATGGGCACTGTCATCACTGCCTTAATGTGGTGTCTGACTCTTTGAAAAGGGGCAACAAGTCAATCAAAAGCTGTTTAATTCAAATGAAAACCAGCTTCTGGTGTTTAATATACTCTGTTATATTTTGTTGGTCATTATCTCTCCAGACCAGTGACTCAGCCCTGTAAAACCTTCTTCACCTTGATCACAGTGTTGACACTTGATGGCAGCCTTTCAGCTGCCATGGACACCTATTTATGTCTCCTCTCCTCATTTTGAAACAGCCCAGCATGATAAATGAGACTCAGACTGCTAAATGCCATAAAGAGTTACATGAAATAATAGAAACTCCACCTTTTACCCTGAAACAAATGATTTAGCAAGTTCTCCAGGTGAATTTCAAAAAGGAACTGGCTCCAGCAAAAAACTTCAGAAATGACCAGTGCCTTGTCGTTCCCATGCAGCTCTGCCTGCCTCAGATGGGCACCCACCACAGCTATGCCTGAGTGTCTGTCATGCTGGAAGTACTGCCCATAGCAGAGTCTCTTTGGTATGTCTTTAGCTCCACACTTCTACAGACAGGTAAGGTCTGCAGTGGAGGGTTTTTAATATTTAAACAGAAAACTGTGACATTCCTGATGCTGCGAGGAACATCCTGAAGGCCTATATACCACTCTGAAGTGTTTCCATTATCTAAACAGTGTAGAAAAAAACATTAAATGCCAAGCTGCTGCAATGGGACCCAACCTAAAGTCCGTTCACTTGAATGGGAACCTTTTCAATGACCTCAGCTTGCTCTGGAGGATGAAAATGGTCACTAAAATATAACTTCTATTTTAAATAACAAGAGCAGACAGAAAGCAGTCAAGTTCCCAATACTCATAGACTGTTATACAGATTAGACTTTTTACTCATGAGTAAGTTATACCTTACCACTCAGTCCCCATAGCATTGAAAAGAGCAAGGTACTGCTTACATGAGAAAAGATATCTGTAAGAACATGCAACTATGCAAATATGGGGGGGGGGGGGGGGGGGGTGAGGAAAGCCCAAAATTGGAGGAAAAACAGTAATCTGTTTGCAAACAGACCAGGTTACTTGGAATAATAAACAAGTTCCTGTTAAGAATTACATAGTTCATATCAAAATGCAAAATGTCTCACTTTAACTTAGTGAAAGTACATTTTGACTCTCATTCATTTCTTTTCTTTTGGGTTAGGTGATACAATTCTCATCTGCAACTTGACAGGATGTAAAAAATAATTACAAATGAAAAGGTTATTCATAATTTTTAAATGAGTTAATTAGTAAACCCTGCCAGAATCACTCATTACAGTAATTAATAATTGATTATACTTGAAATTAAACACAATTTTTCATCAAAATCTAATTAAATATCTGCCTTTTTTCTCGTTGATCAGAACATTAGGTCTGGTAGAGACAATCTTTGCTAAATATGTTTATGCTGAACTGAACCATCGGATTTGATTTTTAATAATTGGTAGTTCCTTTAGAAATTAGTAATTATGACCCTTAATTACAGTGATTCAACCTGCTCAGCATTCCTGGCACCTTGCCAGCCATCCGTGGTGTCTGGCAAATGCCAGCGAATTCACCTGAATGGAGAGGATAAAAAGGAAGGGAGGACACTCAATGGACCTTCCTTTTAACAACACTAACTGTGGTTTTAAGCAGGAGTGTGATCTTTTGTGAACTCTGAGATACGGTTCTGAGTTGGAGAGCAGCAAACCAAACTCCTCTCCATCTATCAACCAGCACACACCTCCTCCTCCTCCTCCAGAATGAACTGGCACCACTATGCTGAGCTGATGATTCTCCTTTGACACACTGAGATTATGTCCAAACAAACCATGTTCAGGACATAAGGAGAATACCAGACAAATGAGAAAAGCAACTGCAAATGTACATAGCAAATGATGAAAACTGACTGCATATTTCATCAAACTGCTGCCGATTTAATGTTGGTTAATTAATCATTCCTGTTTCTCTTACAGGAAACATAAAAGTGACCAGAGTATGATGCAAGGCAGAAGTGGAAAAGTATCAGTCATTAAAGAAGTGTATATAAAAGGAACACAGTAAAAGCAATCCTTTGTGGTGGTGCTAATCATATTCATGTAAAATGAAAGCAAAATATTTCGATCCAGACTAAGATCTGTAATTCTAACTACAACCTTTTATAGATCATTAGCGTACAGGGAGTCACAGCAAAATCAAAAAGACTCATTTGTGCCATGAAAAATGGGCTTTTTTACCCATGATCACATCTAAAAGTGTCTGACAACTGGAGTTTGCACCACAGACAGTTTAACACAGAAATCTATGAATGGACTTTTTAAACATATCAAACAGAACTGAAGAAAAAGTAATAGTAACATTCCAGCTTTACAGACTTAAAAATACAATTTTCACTTCTAGCAGTTCAATTACTTTTGCAATATACAAAAATAATGCTTTTTTGCAATGAACACTGACAAGCTGCACAAAACAAAGAAATTTGGATCATGTACAGTTAAGAAAAATTCACTGCTTTTCCACCCAAGATGCAAATTTCACCAGCACTACCTACTGTAAAAAGGCCCTGATGAACCACAATCGCAACCAGTCCTTCTCTATCTGCCTGGTCACCCTGTGACCTCCAATATAATTAGTTAAATGTCACTGAAATGGGTGTGTCACCAAATGACAGAATTAAACCACATTTTTGTGTACCAGGATCTTGGGTCTGACCCTGTCCCATCAAAGTCAGCACTGAGGGACCTGGATGTGACTGGGACTGGGACATCCTGTTTTAATGGTATGATTAGAGAAAACCTGGTGGCTTTGGCTCACTCCAGGTACACTTCCCTCTGCAGAATGTTAACAGTCCATGATACTGAAGGGAGTACAACTCTCTCATATGACTCATGTTTTACTGAGCCCTTCTGGCTTTATGACAAGTGTTAAGCTCCCTACCACAACACTGCAACACAAACAAGTCAACAGATGCCTTATTTACCCATCACTTCGTACCACAGTCTTGACCCTCTGTTTCCCAAACATTTGCAGTACGGGAGGGTTTGTAGAGAAATGGAATAAAAGAAAGAAAAACAAACAGCAACAAGCTTACCTATGAAATAGGCCAACAGGATCACCAGCGTGACTGAGATGACAATGGCACTCAGAGCAGCACATTTCCAGTTACAGTACTTATAAGGTTTCTTCAGGTTAAAGGCAGGCCTAGAAAAGGTACTTCTGGGAAGGGGCCTAGGGGGAGGCGAGTACACAGTGCTGGATGTCAGCGGATATCCCGGCGACGTTGTACAAAAAAGGGGAGAAGTGCCTCCAGGTTTGAACAGGAAGTGCCTGAGGGAAGAAAGACCAACAGCAAGTGACTCCTCACACAAATTGATGCTGAGGGAGGCGTGGGGTGGGAGAATGGCGACTGCTGCTAGGACGAGGAAAGCAGCTCCCCACAATGCTGGCTACGGACATGGACAGCATGCACAAAAGAGAAGAATAAAAATCAAAGGCAAGTCACACAGAGTAAAAGAAAACAAAACCAAACAAAAAAATCACAGTGCCAACAATCCCACAGAGAACTCTTCAAGGGCAGGAGTCCCCTCTGTGGAAGAGCTGGCGTTAGAGTGAGATGAAAACCCCAAGCACAGCTACGACAGACTGGTGGCACGGGCAGAACTGGGAGCCTGCTCGCACTCCCACAGAAATGCCCTACGGAGGCTGAAGAGGAGCGGAGATCAGATTAAAGAAGGGAGGGCGTTTATCAATTTATTGATCACTGCATGAGAGCGTTTTTTGTGTGGCATTGGTGAATGGAAATGGGGAAAAAGCTTAAGCCATTCCATAGCACCCAAATTGTCACAGAGGGGAATATTCACACTGTCCCCACCCAGCAAATTTAAGTGTCAGACAATGGCATGGCTAAAAGCATCAAAGTCCTGTGTGTTGCCAGTGGGGAGAGGCACCTGCTACCACAAAGCAGTCCAGTGCACCTTGGATTGAAGGCTACTTTTTAAAAAGTGTGAATTACTGTCAAAGGCAACAGCATTTCCTGTCCAGTGACACATTGGGAGGCACCATATTTTGCCCATTATGACAAACGCAGCCTGAGAGCCAGCCCATGAGCACCTTGGGTGACACTCATGGAAGTCAGCACGAAAAGAACACACTGAAGCCCATGAGTTTCTGAAATGAAATGTCCCAATGGAAATTCTGTCCATGGGAATACTAAATGAGAAACCTGATTTTGGTGGGACATCATGCTGTAAAAGGCATTCAAATTCTGGGAATGAAACCTGGGAAATGGAGTGGACTAATCTACCACCATGCTTCAGTAAAACAAAAATGCAGCTTCTGAGGACTGAGAAACAGCCCCAGTGCCCTTTGCACATTCTGCCATGGCTTATGGGGCCAGATTTGCAGCCAGAGTAAATGCAAACAGCATGGACTCGTGGGAGTCAGTCAGTGGCTAACACCAGATGAAGAGGTGATTCTATTTTCCCCATGAAGTTACTTGTGCAGTCACAGGGGGAAATGTCGCATGCAGAAACACCACACTGAGAAAAGCCACTAATTCATGCAGGAAAATGTAATACATAATTATCCAAAATAGGTGTCTGTAATAATACAGCCATGGTTCTATTGGTACTCTAAGCATGACTGCTGAGCATTAGAGAAAGATTCTTTATTTCTACTAATGCTCTACATTAAAAAATAGATTTTTACAATAAGTCAGATACTATCCCATTTTTGAAAAGCATTTATTTAGATAGAGATGTATCTGTTCTGAGCAAAAGAGGCACCTGCAGTGTTCAAGTACACCAACAAGCTCTTGTGTGAATGATGGCTACCAAATTATGAGCTGCCAAGACAAGATTCAACAGTTTTGCCACCAACTATCAAGTTAAAAGTCCATTATAATTTAAAAGTTACTTGATCAAAATTTGTGTAAAGATGCCTGATTGGGTGATTAAAGTCAAAGGCTTGGCTGACATACACCACTAACAGACACTTGTCAGATAATGTATGTGGAAGACATCAGTTTAACAGTGAAGTATCAGGCTGTCAGCACAATAAAGGTTTCAGATTTTTATGAAAATTAAATTAATTTTGGTTAATATGGGAATTGAAATTGCTGTAGGTACTTCTTACAAATCAAATGACTTTCAAAACAGTAAGGGGATAAAAAGCAAATGGCATGCAGTGGCTCACTAGCATATTAATGAGTTTCCTATTAATATGTACAGGACACAATGCTCCAAGCCCCAGAAATTCATTTTTTAAAGCCATATTGGAAGAGGTCAGCAATGGTGTTGCCCTTAAACATCACTGGTGTGACCAAATGCTTTCATGCAAAGATCATAATGGCTGTACAGTAAACAGGAAGACCACATAAGTGTCACATACCCATCATTGTAAGCACCGTCATGTCGGGAGGAGGTGAGAATGTCCATCTCAATGAGGTTGTCCTGCAATGTCTCTAGGAATGTCTGCTTTGCTATGTTTCTACATACATATGGAAACATGAATGAAGCCAGTGAGTCATGCATATATGAAGTGTGATCTTATAAACCACAATGGTTATAGTGCAGTTGCGCATGGAATTAGAATGATGGACCATATATTTATATGCATAAGATGCTACACATATACATATATAGTTTTTAAAAATGTTCACTTCTTTATATATACACTATATATATGCATATACACACATACAAGCACACACGCCCATGTGCATGTATCAAAAAAGTGGATGTCTTTGTTCATTGAACATTATTTACTGCCAGTGACAGATGAAACCTTCCAAACTCCTGGATCCAAAGGACCAGATTTCCATCCAGCCCAGCTGTAATCTGGTTATACTCCTGCACCTGTGTTACTGTAACTCTGAAAAGGCACAGCACAGTATCTATATCCCACTGTGGCCCATACCTTAGTAGCACCATTGCATCTAATTTTCTTATGGATTTCCAGCAAAAATCTGCCACTCCTTTGCTTTAGTTTCAATTTTGGATTTGTGAACTTTTTAGTTTCCGATTTGATTAATTTATTTTCCTTTGTGGAATAATAACTCATTATATAGAGAGAAATGTAAATTTTCAAAATGTAAATTTTGCTCAATATGAGTATTCCAAATGAAAGTCTCTTGGTGATAAGGAGATATAAGATAGAAACAGGTTAAGCTGTAACCCAAATTCCAACATCAGAGTATTGGCTATAATCTGGATAATACAGGCAATAAGCAAGATACTTAGGGCCTGCACATGCAAATGCTTGGGACTGACACTGCATAAAGCTGCGATATTTTGCAGTATTTGTCCTCCTGGCATGCTCTTTTATGAGTCACATTTTGACCTACAAATGCTAAACTGTTTTGTACTTTTTGAGGAGAATAGCAGGAACATAAAGAATTAACTCAGAGGCACAGCTGGTAACAAACTGTGTCTCACCTTTGGGCTTGTTTCTCAAGACCTGGCAAAAGAGCATTCTTCCCATGTTTTTTAAAATAAAATATAGTCCTGATTTTGCTGATGTCTGTTTTCAGCATCAAAACTGAATCTAAGCCTGAATGTGAATAAATCTTCTGGCAAAAACTAGTAAGAAAACATAACAGCATTGTGACATTTTATCACTTCTGCAGGATTAAGAGCCTAGAGCATGTAAGTGACATGAACTCAAACAAGAATTCCTGTCAAAGAAACTGGATTCAGGTGACATGTTAAACCAAGAGAAACCAGCCCTGTCACATTATACAAACCTTGATTTTGTTTCTTCTAAAATGTTCTCAAACCTAATTTTCATTTCTACTGTCTCTTCTTCCTGCTGCTAATGCCAGCACTGGTTTAGCTCAAGTCTTTGGAGGCCTTTGGGCTGCTTTGACAGAACAGATCTACTCCTTGATCTGAATGAAAGTGAAGTAACTCCTATTCCTAGCTGTGGAGTAAAGTGGATCAACATGCATGAGCTGTGTGCCATAGCACTTGAGACATCAATCCATCCCCAAGTGTTTGTGGCTTCCTCACATTCCTTGGGAATGCAGGAAAGACTGGATGTTGAGTTCAAGGCAAAAGCAGCAGCATGTGTGCATGCACTGAGCATTTAATGGGTAAGAGGCAAGGCACCTAGCAACACACCAATCAATAAAAGTTCTTCGTTAGTTAAAATCCATGTCAAATTGGTTCCATGAATTTCAGTTGTGGATTGTCAATAGAACAGAAGAGGGGAAGGTTACACAATCTCATAATGTATGCATTTGTAACAGACAGGTCGCTGGGTCACCTGAGGGACTGATGCATGACTGTCTTCCTCATGCAAGGCTCACGGAGTCACCTCCCTTGGAGATTACCTGTAAATCGCTGGCTAGTAACAAAACACTCTCCTTTCTCATTAGCAGTAGTAGTGGGAGGAATCTGACCTTACATGATTACCACATGAAATTTCTTGGGAATGGAAGTCTCCTGAAAACTGTTGATTTCTCAACTAAACGTTCATCTAGTTGGCATTTGTTTGCTCCCACAAGGTCTCACGTAAAGGAACAGAAAGGAGGCCACAGAAGGAAGAAGACTGAGGAATAAATATGGGGGGAACTTACCTGGCAGGAGTGACTGCTGAGCAAAGATCTTCTCATCACAACCTTGATAATACATGGCTTTTAAAGCAACAAAAAAAAAGGGAGCAGACAGGAAAAGAAAGAGGAGAAAGGAGAAACAGAGAAAAGGGAGTAAAGGGAAACTAATGAAAAGGAGGGAGAGAAGAGGAGGGGCTCTTCCTCTTGCAACATACAAAATTCTCAAATATGCTTATCCTGTCAGTTGTATATTTGTGTTGCACATCTCTGCTTGCCCTTGCATTACGATTTAGAAATTTCCAGGCAGTAACAAACCAGTCTGAATTCCCAGTTCTGAAAACTGCCTGGAGTCCATGGCAATCAAAATCAAGCCACTTCAAACTGGTTAAATTCTGTAACTGCAGGCACGTTCCACAGCCTGTGACAATCCTAGTTTAAAAGATGCAGCTTTTTTCTTCTTGTGTTCTCTCTCTGTTGACTAATATGGGATTAAAAAAAAAAACAACGGAAACACAGTTCCATTTTTGACATGAGATTACCATAGTCTCCTAGCTCCAAAAACCTTTATTATTGGATTAATGTCTCTTGGTCAGGATTTATATTTCTACATATTGGACATTTTATTCTCCTTAGTAATGGTCTTTTTATTTGGTTCTAAAAATCTTTACAGTGGAGAAGTTGGGGAAGATCAGTCTCATGGAAGAGGCTGAACTGGGCATCCAAGTTTGCTAAAAAGCTCTGAAGCCTGGTCTTTTATGTCTACACAATTCCCACTGAAAGAAATGGAAGACCTCTGCATATCAGAAAGGCTGACTGTCAGAGTGGAAGTTAGTCACAGATACACTGATCGTCTATGCAGCTCAGCCTCCTCTCTTTATGACACCATTATAAGACATTTTATTTTCTTAATGTTGTATCAGTGAAGGAACAGTCAGTAATGTTCATTTGCTGTTGGCACAAAATTACATATTTTCCAACATGCTTGTTGTCAAAAAGAAACACAGGGTGAAATTACACCATTTCAACCAGTGTGTCAAAAGCCTCACCTACAGTCTTGAAATGACCTGTTTTCTACCAAGTTAATAAAATGGTTAGACTGAGGACCAAGTACAAATGTGACTGATCTGTGATGCTAAAGTGAAATCATCAAATGATGCAGAAAGAGCTCTTCATGCAGGTAGACCTCCAACTGCCAGTCTGATTAACAGCAATAATGTGACCAATCCAACCTGCAACAAGAGCAGTCTGCTTCAGATCTTGAAAAATTTTCATCCAAAATGATTTCACAGAGAAGAAATGAGGACAGCCTTTAAGGTTTTGCACTACTAAAACAATGTATTATCTCTTCTATAAAGAATTCACCACCTGGCTAGGAAAAGGCACAGGACTTCCTTTAGAATTATAGAGGATTAAAGAGCTGTAGGAGTAGGGCCTAAGAATTTTTTAATGTAATTTTAATAAGAATGATCACATAAAACTCAATGCTTTGGTATTTGTGCTTGAGAATTACTAACACAATATAATTACTAAAACTGTTGCCAAATCACACTTGCATTATTTATTTATAATTTTGTCCTAATCTTTTGGATCCAGCTTCTTAGTTGAGTCTTTTTAATCAAGCAGTCACAGAGAAATTAATTATCTTTAAATGCCACAAAATGTGATATTGAGGTTGTTTTGGAAGTTTCAGAGGGCCAGCAGATATAGCTCATTCTCAGAAAGACTGACAGATGTGCTCATTTTTAAAAAAACATTCTCTTAGCAGAAGTTTGCAAAACTGGGTACAACTTGTCCCATGATACGGCTACATCTATTGCTGCCTCTCAATGAGATTCCCACAGGCAGTGATGTGAAAAATTTGGACCCCGTCTCAGTTTTCAGTTATTCTATGATTTTTGCTGTCTAAAATCTTGTTGGTTTGAGACAGATAGACAAAGACAGTTGAGCAAGGGCATCATGTTTTAGGCTTGGAAGACTCCCCTGCAGACTGAAAAAGACACCATGTATGGGAGCTAATGACTCCAGCATCCCCAGTGGCTGCTCAGTAGCAAAGGCAATAGTGAAGCAAAACCTCTGGAGAAAGCACCTGGGACTGCAAGTAGATGCACTCACCATCAGATAGGAGGACTGAGGCTGAGGGAGTGTGAGAGCTCCCTTTTCCAGAATGTACACAGAACCTGAACAAAGCTATGAACTGCGACAACTTGGTACACCCTTGTCACACCCTTCAGGTGTTGCATAGGTGGAAAAGAATTTGAGAGCTAAATGAAAACACCATTAAATAGCTGATGCTGGGCTATCCAGTGTTTCATGCTTGCTGGAGCAATGTTGAAAAGGGCAGCAGCTGATCTCTCTTCATTAGGTGAAACAAGATCAACCTTTCCTGAATTACATACGACGAAAGTACTGCTTGATGAGGCACAGCTACAAGGCTAAATATTTTAATATACTGACTGATTTCAGTTTTTTAAATAGGATATTGATTTATCCTACCACATAGGAAGAAAAGACATTAAAGGAATATAAAAGAAAGAAAACCAAGAACATTTTAATCTATGATCCTGATTCCAATTATAAATGAGGAAAATAACCTTACAAACAGCTGTTAAAGACAACATTTTTAGTTTATGAAAGAAGAGCAATTTCCTCTTCTCCTAGTCCAAATAAAAAGACACAAGGATTAATAAATACAACGCAAAATGCATAAGTCAAACACCAGTTCACAAACTAGGTGGCTGGCTATGCAGATGTGTGTATTGTCCATAACATCCTGAGCATACAGAGTCAGAACATTGCAACTGCTAAAGAAAGTGACCTACCTTGTCTCCAGTGGGATGTTACTGTTGAGTAACCAGTTGTCCTGAGCATGGGCTGGCTCTTGAGTAGTGGCTGGTTGTTCTCCAGAGAGAGAGTGGTCCGTAGGAGCTGGACTGGGGTTGCTGCGTGGAGTGAAGTTCCCTCTGTTCAGGGAATTGATGGAGGCTGCGTGATGCTGATTTGGGGTGTGAGCATGTGATATCGGAGGTGGTGGAGTTCGAAGTCTTGAATGATTTTGAATATTTGGAGGATGATCTAAAACATAAGTAAAATACTTTTAAGGTTCATGACTTGAGTAGTTCCATACTGGGTTCATCTATGTGCAGACACTTCTAAAAAGTATGAAGGCTGGGGTGTCACACATCCTAAATGAAACTCAAAAGGGTAACACAGCCTTGTTCCATATGTTCTAATGACACAGCATTGATCCTTGAGCCAGCTAGAAAAATAGTTCAGTCTCATGCACAAAAGTTATGAAAGTTTAAAGCACTGCAGAAAGGCTGTCCTGACAGCCAAGTTAACTCCGATGAACAACTGCAGGCTGCAAACCGCAATCTATCTGTGGCACTGATTTGTGATAAAACATGAAAAATACAACCAGTCTGGATAGATAACAGGTTAGAGTCAGTTTATGATGGATATACAGCTCCCAGAGAAGTCTGTTCTGCCCTTTTTGCCGAGAACTTTCAGTAGTTAAGTCAAGAAGAAGACTAAGAATACATTTAATCACAGACTGGGTTTGGTGAAAGCCATAAAAGTATGTAAGGGTTATACAATTTTACAAAATCCAGTAGTTTGTACTGTTAGAAATGTACTCAAACTGAGTAAAAAATGCATGCGGCATAAAATCTAAGGTGTCAGGAAAATGAAACAACAAAAAATGAGTAAAGATGTAAAGATCAGTGGTATGGCTACTTTGAGTAAAACTCAAGAGTATTTCTTAGCCAAGAGACTGAGGAATGCAGACTGAGGAAGATAAACACCTAGGAAAGATGAAGCAAGTGCTGAACATATCTGTATTTTTACTTTTTTTAGCTAACCAAATAAAGTGTTTTTTTCATGTTTTTTTGGAAATGGAGGAAATTAAAGTATTTGATGGAACTGGAGGGAGATTGACAGTATAGCACACTGCATATGAGAAACAGGACACATATATCTCCCTATTCTGAGTGGGTTCATGCTCAAAAGTCATTAATACTGTGCACTGGAACAGACTGCCCAGAGAAGTTGAGGAGTCTCCCTCACTGGAGATATCTGAGAACTGTCTGGATCCAATCATGTGCAATGTGCTCTGGGACGACCCTGCTGGAGCAGGAAGTTTGGACCAGATGACCCACTGTTGTCCCTTCCAACCTCATCCATTATGTGATTCTGTAGCACACAATACTTTAGTGATGCCTTATCTGAAAAGAGTGTCTATCCTATCAATCTAATACTAACCAGACTTCTATATCATGAGAAATTAACCCCCATATATTCACTAATTAGAGACCTCAGAACCGAACAAGCTGTATGTAGTTATAAATTACAACAAATGGTATCAGACATGCAATGATACTTCGAAATTTGGATCAGGACTTGGATTTAGGAGAGTAACAGAAGAAGCATTCACAGTGTCTCTGCAGCTTCTCAGATAGTTAAACACATTAGATAAAACATGGAGATCTGTGAGAGAGCCATCCTGCCCCTCCTCACCCTGTGTTGATCACACTGCCTCATCATTAACTATGGCTGTTTATACCAGAACCTTATGGTATTGAGGTGGTCTGGCAAAAAAAATGTGTTAAATACAGCGGTGCCATTATTCTGACTTGACATATATTTACCTCTGGCTTTGTCAGGTTAGACACACAAACAGGAGTGTATATTCCATAGGGAGAACTGAGTGGTTTTAGGTCCCAATCTTAAAAGCCAATTTTACCCTAAATACCCAGAAAGGTCAGACACATACCTACTGCTCTCTCTATTTTACATCAGTAACACAGAGGTAAAAAGTAAAAAGAGTAAAAAGAGGTCTGTACTGGTAATCTACATTTGGACAGACAGACTTTTCACAATAATCTAAGGAACTATTAAAAAATCTGACTAAGCAAAGCTCAACCAAACTTAAAAAAGCCCGATAATGCAAATAATACTGGCCTCCGACTCGCACATCAGCCAGCAAATGAAAGGGAAGAGCAATGAGCATGGACTATATATAGACAAGAAGTATCAGAACTAAACCAGGTTTGATCTCAGTTCTGCAGCACCATGAGACTCAAAGTGTCAACCATTCTTGGACTGGATATTATTAGGGACTCTTGCTTAGTTGAAGTCCTGACTATTAAGACAATAGAAACAACAGTGAAGGAATTCTACTTCTGGTTTAGGTAAATTAATGACTCTTTTCCTACACAACAGACAGGAATCAAGATAGGAATGGTGTATTAAATCCAACTGAGGGAGATAGAGGGTATCCAACAAATAGAGGGTTTGCAACTTTTAGGGCTGTCGATCTATCACCATTAATAAGAACCTGATTCAGCCCAGAAAAAATGACTTGGCTGTTCAGGAGAAATATACCAGAGGTTTCCAAGACCAGCTATTTAAGTTTTCAGCATAGCTCATGTCTGAGATGAATATTAGGCAATCTACAAAGGGGCTAAATGGGTGGATCTTGAAATAAGAAATAGGACTTCTGCAAAGTTTTCCTGCTATTGGTTGGCTTTTCCTTCAGGAGGCACCATTTTCACATTGTGAGTCAGAGACTGTTTTCAAAGATCTGTTATGTAAATTTCAATTTACACCATATTATTACAGACACATTGCAGATGCTATTATGGATAATGCTTTTGAATCGAGTAAAAATGTGTTATTTTCATTCTCTATTTTCATATCCTCCGTGATTTCTTTGCTAAGTAAAGACAGCACATCTATCTCACTCTGGTCTATGTAATTTTTCACAGGATTTTATAGCTTGCATTTTGTTTTTTCTGACATTTAGGTAGCTTTTCCTTCCAGAATGTTTTTTATTTCATTCATATACAAATTCTGAACACTTATGTCATGTCTGAGCACTATGAAATTTAACATACCTTGACTAGAATTAGTAATTATTTTCCCTGCCTTATGATCCTTTTTTTTATTGTCCTCTTCTCAAATTAAGGAACATCAGAAATAAAGTACAGACAAAAGCACAAGCCAGGAAATTATCCTACTGAAAATTACTGCAGCTGTGCAGGATTTTCTTGATGCAAAAAAACCTGTTTAGGTTCTTACCCTCTGCTGTGACCAAAGCTCCTATGGGATTTGTAACAGACCATGAAAGCCAAACAAAAAGAAAAAAAGATATCTTTCTTGATTTCCTGAAATTTCAACTGTCCCCTTTTTTGAGTATGCTTGGAGAAGCTGCAGATGCCCCACTGCTGCAAGCATTCAAGAACAGGCTGGATGGGTCTTCCAGCATCCCAGTGAAATAAAAGGTGTCCCTGCCCACAGCAGAGGGTTGGAACTAAAGGGTCTTTAAGGTTCCAACCAACCCAAACCTGTGATTCTATGGGTATTATAGATCCACAAAGTCTGAGTGATTTAAACTGTGCGACTGCGATTCCCCCCAGGAAGGAGAATTTAATGCTGGCTGCAATGGCTCTCTTACATCATGTACGAGCGTAGATCTTACACAGTGGGAAGATGCTCAGATCTTCTGCTGTGTATTACACAGAATTGAATTTTTACAGAATTCAATTTTTACAGGTTCCACCATGTAGGTGGGATACAGGGGAAGTCTGCTGCAGCTCTCTACATCTACCAGTAAGCCTTTACTGGGACAACAGCAGCACAGGAATTCAGAAGACTATAAAGGAGCAGGACACTGTGGCCAGTGCACAAATTGTACAAGATTCCCCAAGACCTTTCTTAACCAAGTATAAGACAGCTAAATGTGACTATCTGTAAGTTATCTTTGTTTATTCCAAAAGAGAGAATTTTCAACATTTTTCTTCTTGCAATTTTCCTCTTTGGTTTCTAAAAAGACATAGACTTAATCATTCTCTCTCTACTCGTTGTCAGAATGAAAAACTTGACATGATCTACTCAGAGGGATCAGCTGAGCTAACAGAACACCAAGAAATTAAACAAACACCTTGTAAAGCACCTCTCCCTCACCAATCCAAATTTCTAACAGTCTCAGAGTCAAGCAAAACCGTTAAATGGTTGATTTGTACCTTGAAGGGAGAAGAGACCTGTCAATAGCAAAGAAGTCTTAGACACCAGTCCCAGTCTTAGACACCAGGTGCCAATGAAAGAGCATCCCAGAGATAATGTTCAACATTTCTAGAAGACAGGCTGGCAACTGTGGAAGTTCAAATAGCCAGAATTTAAAGAGTTCCCCATTAGCCTAATTTTCTCTAATGGGTAGCCAAACTGCATCTAATATGTCTGTATTCAAATGTAAGGAAACTTTGGAAATCTGAAAGCAAAAAACAGATAGAAATCAAGCTGCTTTTATGTTGGGTGTTTTTTGTGGTTTTTTTTTTTTTTTTTACTTGTTTTCTAACATTAAAATGTCATTGAGAAACACTGGCTTGGTAATCACAGATAAAGCAGAGCTGAAAGATAATGCAGTTAATGAAGCTTGTACTTGGTACGTATTAGAGACCCTTGACAGAAGGCTGTGAATGAGGAGCTGAATAAATGTGAACCATAAAAAATTACCAATGAGGACCTAGTATGACAAAATTTCAATAAAAGGTCTGAACCTCATGTTCCTTTTCTCTCCCTTAATCTTTAATGAGTAGTACTGTTTTGAAATTAGTCTATGTAACAATTACACTTTCTGATTCATTAGGTTTTGGGACTGTGTTCAGAGCAAATGTGCTAACCTCTGAGTGAAAAATACATTCTCTTTTTTTTCCCAGCTTATTCTGTTCTTGCACACATTTGTCATTTGTACGTCTGCTCGCATTCAGACAGACTGATGCCTAACTGGTGTCTGGATTAGGCACAGGAAATATTTCTCTTTACTCACTGTATATATTGCCAGGTAGAATGAATCACTCTGTGCACCCTTGAACTTCAGCTCCACAGTAGCTGTGATGATGAACTTGCTAGTGTGACTTTGGACAATCGTGCTTGTGCCCACTCACAAGGAAAAACATCCCCAGCCCCCATCCTGCCACCACTTGCAGAGGAAACTTTCTTTTTTTTAAACTATGTACTCTGCATTCAATTGACAGAACAGCAAAGAGCCATGCTTCAGCTACAGGACCCACTTCAGTCTGCTGCAGATGTACACTCGTGGCACTTGTACTAGCCAGCTGAAATCACCTTCACAGGGCTCCCTGTCCTGTTGGGTGCCACTGGGTATGGGAGCTGGGGTGCTTCTCTCATGAATGTGATTAGGCAGTTAAGGTCAGGTGGACTAGGAAAAACTAACCTAGGTCTTTTCCCTCAACTTTGTAGGGGACACAGGGAGTTTGCTACTGGAAGTGAGACTGCTTGCCAGAAACAGGTTCCCTATCAGACACATGCCAAGCCAATGACGGTGTCTGCAAAATGAAAAGGGAGCAGAATATTTAACCCCCAATTTGACAGATAATGGAAAAATATTAGGAGGAAAATCAAAGTGGGAGGAACTGCCTGCTTGGAGGGTACTCTAGTGGCTTTTAATTACAGCCAGGACAAATTGCAGACCCAGCTTTCCTTCTATCTGCTGACAATCCAGCTGAATATGTAACATCCTGACTGAGCTGAAGCAGTGTGTAAAGGTATCTCTTTTGTGCCAAGCTCGTCCACCTCATGGCTGGCACTGATATTCTGCAATCTAGAGGAGAATTTCCTCCTTCAAGAAATGTCTGACAGCAGTGCCTGTCTGCATGGGACAGTCCAGTGAGGAAGCCGCCGCAGGGTGGGTGAAAAGAGATGGAGTGAAATAGGTCACTCTGTTGTCAGATGATTTATCTGAGCAGAGATAAAGTGTTTGCAGAAGTGTTTTCCCTCACTAACACTTAAAAACTAGAGTCAGCGTTACAACTTGAGGGACTGTATCTCTCCTTAATACACACAACAACTGAATTTCACTTAAGACTAGCTTCTCCTACTATCAAGTGGAGTGTTTTCAACAGATTGCATCTTTTCCTGCAGCAAAATCTCGTGTCCCCGGTTTTCAAAATGACACTGAAACATAAAAGGAAAGCAAAGTGCTGATGTATAATCTCCATTAAGTGACAAAACAACAATAGGACAGCTAACCCTACCTTTTTTCCTCTGTTTTATTTTACGTAACAGAATAACAAGGGGCTGCTGTTCCATTAAGGGCTCTCACCCAGAAGAGCACAGTCCTCATCATGCAGTTAGAATCATCAGTGTCTGTGTCCCGGTTCTAGAGAGTATTCTGGCTCAGAGTTTTTTTTCAGTTGAACTCCTTCAGTTGCAATCTTTACAACCTTGTATCTCACCTGTATTTTGTGATGCCGTGTGCATAAACACCCAACCAACTGTGGATGACTAAGGCCTAAAGAAGAGTATTCAGATGCAACTTTGGTGTGGTCTTCTGTTCAGAGAAATCCACAAACACTGGAAACTACTTACTAGAGGAACATCAGCTATACAGATGTAAATAGTTTTGAGCATCCCTATAAATGTGCAACTTGGACATTGAATTTGCAATTGCATGCGCTACAGAGACTGAACACCAAAAAAAGCTGCAGAATATAAAACCTGCATTGTATTTTCATGACAACACTACTCACTGTCCCTATGAATGTCACCAGACACTGTCCATAGCTATTCTAGATATTGTTAGTAAAGCTACACATATCAGGACCAGTGCAGAAAGACTCTGTAACTATCAAAATCTGAACTTGACTTACAGCAGTATACCATGTGTAAAAGAGGCAGTCATTCTTCATCTCACAAAAAGGCTATAACAAGTAGCAAGTGAAAATGAGTGCCCTCAAAATCAGGCAGCAGATAAAATGGCACTTTGTTACTGACTTACAAGACTAGACTTTATAAACTTATTAAGACTTCATTCTGAAACATTACCAGGTCATAGCTGTACTTAAGAAACTTCATTTGTTTAGATCAATTACATCAAAAATCAGGCCCATTTAGATACTATCTGTGCATGTGTAAAACAAATTGAAGCTCCCCTCCAGCTGCACAGATCAACACTTCATTGGCTTTACTCTTAATAGAAAACCGTGGGTGCACCAAATCAAGTCCAAACAAGCCATCTCCTCTGTATTTTGTTCATCAAATGTGTACATTACATGCAAACTTTCCTCTCAAGTGCCAAAGTGCCTTTGCAAAAGCAAGATATTGACTTCTGGGTTTGAAATCAATTTTTTGTTTGATGCTAGGCTGTCAAGCTTTGCCTGTACATAGTCAGCAGGAGCTCTGGGTGGCTGTTTTTTCATCAGCGTGCATCTGACTGGACTGAATGCCCTACAAGTAATGGTTTTAAAAAGGTTCAGGTCACCCTCAAAGGATGATATGCAGACTTTTAACTCATGATGTTCATTACTCAATAAAAGGGAATCACAATCTAATAAAATCAAGGCAGAATATTACTGTTTAGCCTCTGACAGTTTATGAAGAATCACTGTCTTTAGCACAAAGTCAAAAAATGCAGACTATCTGGCAGAGTGCACATTCAAATAACATGCTTAACTTGTAAAATAATTTATGGGAAGCACAGGAAAGTAGCTTCTACTGTGCCCAGCTAAGCAAATTTTCCTGCAGCCCTGGAGGCTGAATTTTCTGCTGGTCTTACTGAAAAGAAACATCTTTAACTACCCTGATACCACATACTGGAGGCAAGAGTAGCCCTTGAAGTCTCAAGCTGTTGAACTGCTGGCCTTTCTGGTCTAAGCATATAAACAAACAAATAAACAATGCTTCATTAGAGCTCCTTTCCTCTCAGAAACGCCTCAAACATCAAAACTGACTGTGAGCCTCACCACTCAGGTGGATGATGCACACTGTGCTCTCAGCCCCTTAGGTCTGGGTTCTCATGTTTGGAAACCCGTAACTGCTACTCTCCTAATTTTCACAAGGATGCTCAAATGAGTTTGCTGGGCCATTCTGACAGCACTGATGGCTCCTGTAAGCTCCCTTCCAGCTAAATGGCTGAGGACAACTCACCTGCACTGCATCTTAGCAGGGTACAGTATCATAATGTCAGGCAAGAAAATCCACTGGCCTGGAGCTAAGGATGGCGCATCAGTGCTCTGATTTCAAGTAGCTACAAATTAGGCTTGTGGGATGTCTCTAAATGAGTGTGTCTAGAACTTCAAAACCCACCTCCTGAAGAACTGGGATCCTGCAGCTTTCTCTTTTCCAACTAAGAAATGTACAAAGTCAGTTCTTCTGAAGCTATGTGCCTATTTTGAAGTGTTAGAAAGGTGTATTCAATTCCCCATGTTTTCCATATTGCACATGAACCCTAAAATTCATTTGTAGTCACCCATGATATCCCAGTAGCTGTAGTTTAGCCAACTATGCCACTTACATCCTTGCTAGTCCCCTGTCCGAAGCGTCCAACCTGCACAGACTTGGCAAAAGCAGCTAGGTGCCATCCCTCATGCATAAAAGGCCTGGGGAAATGGAAGAAGTTCTGATTTGCTGCCCCTTCCACTGCACATTTAAGAACACAACTGTTATTACACCTAAGATTGTTCTTCTTGAAAGAAATGTTGTGCATTTCTCTGATGTCTGCAGTTTATTGACTTGAGGCCCCAAGGAACTCTTTGATACAGAAGAGAGTTTTGCTCGTTTCCGTCCATACACTCTCTCCTGCGTCTGTTTTGTGATCCTTTCATACAGTAACACATGGAGACAAATATTTTTATACATATATGAAACAGATAACCACCCAGTTCACCCTTGTCCAAACCAGACATGATTACCTGAACTGTTACACAAGCAAATCTCTGAATTGTTTGTGTAAAGCAGTTCCTGAAACAGAAGTACATCACCAAAAGGTGCCCCTGGCTGCCGTAATAGCAAATAAACTCGGGATTTTGCCAGCAAAGCTCTCAGATATTGCTGGCTTTCTGTTTTTTCATATACCTATATTAGAAAAATTGAAATATAGACCTGATCTTTGTCTGTTTCTCCATAAAAATAAAACGAACAAACAGTCTCTATTTTGCTTACGCCCTTCAAAAATCTTATCTAAATTGCAGCACTGTTGTGACTTAGCTGTGCACAAACAGACAGGACTGACAGATCCCCAGCTCCATCAGCAAAGCTGACTATTAATAGCAGCTGAGGAAATAGTCTGGTTTATGTATTTTTTACATTGTTGTTAGCCATGACAATCCAGAGCCCATCCTTTTGCAAATATGAAGCACACAAGTTTAGTGCAGTTTGACCATGTGTCAGGACCAGGTATGTGCTCATAGTGGTCAGGGTGAAAGATTAATATCCTGCAAAGTTTTTGTTGTTGTTTTTTTTTTTTAAATTTCCTATATTTAATGTTAACTTGCAAGTTTTGGGTCTGGATTCCCACCTCAAATGGCATGTAAATCCCACAGCCACCAGGGAGTAGCACGGCACAAACACCTGAGGTAGGGTTTTGTCCTTTCTTTTTTGTTGATATGTCACCCAGGCTTGGGAATTAGTAAGTCTCTGGAAACACACAATTCCACTATTTCACAGAAAATTGCTTATGGAATGCAACATGATGTGGTCCAGCACAATGCTAACAAGCACTAATGATTTTAATTATTCTGTCTTGAGAAAGAAATGGGGAGATTTCATGTTGGCAGCAACTGAAATAAATGAATTCAAGTCTTTGCTGGCAAATAGAGATTTTTTTCTGTGACTTTGGATCAACTTCTTTGCATGCTGTCCCCCAAATGCTACCAAACAGAGGCACTGCACAGTACATAACCAGTTCTCCAGTTTTTGCTTTGTCACCCACTCCTTGACCCCATCCTCTTCTAATTTTTTCCTGCCTTTAAAGTTTTAACAAAGAAAATTCTATTAAACACCTCCAAAGCACAACATAAACTGGTGACAACTCCATCTGACAGCTGTGACTGACATGATGTCTGTCACAGGGATTATAACCTACATCCCCCGCCACATCCACCACAAATGCAAAGCTGGCTGACTTCCTCTGGTGAAAACCATGGGTGCAGATGAGTGTAAAATCTCCCTGCACAGGTGGGAAACATTATTCCCTTTGGCACAGGAATCTGATTTGTGAGAGCTGGGCTACATGACCTTTCCCTTCAGGTTCTATTTGGCATTCTTGGAAGCACTATGGCAAACGGCTGCACTCCAAATAATTCTGAAACAGACATAAAAAGACTTATATTTTTATTAACACTTGAGGAGGCCACTAAAAGAAAATCAAAACTATGAATCTGTCAAGACACCCCTCAGCAATGCTGCACTTTGTTCACAAAAGCACCGTGATGAAATGGCAATATGGCTTTTCCAGCGTGTATGGTTTTCTAACTATTCATAATGCCTCCACCCCAAAAAATCTCAGTACTAATTGATACAGACCCTTTGACAACACACGTCTGAGAGGAAATACTCATGATGAGTCTCATTTATAATTTATATTTCTTTTTTTTTTACTTCTACACTTTATGTTACAAACCTGTAGTGCTTAAATTACATCAACAAAACTATAAATACACTGTATTTAAATATTAATAGACCATAAAGACATTTGAACATGTTCTGATGTTAATTTTTCACCCTAATATTCTGAATGTACCTTTGTGTATCTGTCTGCCTTGATACAGTGAAACAAATGTATACTGTGCTACAGAGACAGAAAAACACGTTATAGTTAAAAGATTTTTATCTTTCCTAAATTCCTCCTCTTAACTTTTGTTTCTCTTCCATGAGCTATTGCCTTTACTTGCAGTGAAGACTGCTGCCCTTCAACTTCCATCTTGGAAAATAGGCTAATTTAAAATGAATACATGAAAAGGCCTCCGGTTGAACAAAAATACTGCCGTAGCTTTTCTGCAAAAAAAGAATTCTTATTTATAATAAAAAGTATTATTTTTGATCCTAGTGCTTTTTGTGATTTTTTTTCAGTGCAGGGGAAACAGAGAAAAGCCAGGGTACCCAGCCATTCAGCAGTTATTCTCATGCGCACAAGGCAGAAGAGGTTTGAGAGAGGCAGATCTATTTCTGCAAGTCATTCTTCATCAACACAAGCCTACAAACTGTCCATGTGTGAAACTGTCACTGGATTATTACTGGTATCTCTACACATCCAAAGAGAGAGGGATTTTCAGGTGCCCTAACAGAAGTAAGGTATGAGTTCCCATTTCCGCCACTCAGTGATACCTGCGGCCCTGAAAAATTTACCTGGAAAATTTGAAAATCAAGCCCCAAATTATTGATATTAGTGCAAATCCCAGAGCCAGGTGCTTAGGTTGTTTAGTAATGTTCTTTGGAAGCACAGAGTCCTAGCACTGCCTGAAGTCTGGTATTAGCTGCAGGTTCCCTTAGCATGCGGCAGCTCAGGAGAGTGACAGCGCACTCAGATAACGCTTTGGCATGACGCGCGTGGCTTTAAGCGCAGATTATCACGGAAGATGAGTTTTGTAAGGTTCTTTTCATTACTTCCTATAAGTGCTCTTGACATTCTTTGAAGCAGTTTAGGAGAGCTTCCTAGGAAAAATGTCAAAATAAAGTAATAATTTTCTTATAATATTGTTCAACAAATGTGAGCATGTCATGGCTTAGAAAAGATCAGTGGCTTATGAGAACGATGCAAACACACACACATCTCTGTATTATCAAAGGCTTTGGTGTGATCAAAACAATAAACAATAATTTCATATATGCCCTGTCCGAGAACTAGAACAACTGCTCAGTGTAGGAAAGGGATTTTTTATGACTTCCAAGTATCCTGACAATATACATTTCAGCTAGATATGAAACTCTGTTTCAAACATTGCTCATTATTCTCTGAGCAAAACAATTTATACCAGCTTCTTGCTGGAAACATTTCCTATAAAATTTATACCCCTTCTATCTCTTTTTAAATGGAAAAAATGGAGTTCAGAATGCAGTTGTATTAAAATACTGCCTTGTTTTTTTAGGGACAGTTGTGTTAAAACTATTTTAGTCTTCCACTGGTACCAACTGACACAACTCCAGGAGGGTGAGAAAATTTTTGGTTTAATTAAACAGATGATCATTAAGATATATTTTCTTCTGTAATTCACAAATAACATGTGATAACGAGGGTTTATTTTTGTTCCCTTCGAAGTCCCAGAGCCTCCTCAACCCTCTAGATGAATGATGTACAGTTTGGAATGGACCCATCACAAACCACAAGTTGCAAATTAAACAGTGGGATGAATAACTGGCTACAGGGTTTTACAAATGCTAACAGAACACATCCTATTCAGTCTACTGTGAGGGAAGCTCTTCCAACAATACGTTTCTGAAGCAGAAGTAAAATTACTTAATAACATGATTTAAATTAATAATGACTGGATATTTAAAACTTCTAGGCTTAAATTTCATGGAATTTGGTTATGCATAGAACTTTGTATTGATCACTTTTAAGTTAAATTACTTCACATATTTACCAAATTGACATCAAAACTACAGGAAAGAATCATTCAACTCATCAATGGACAGCCACCAAGCCTGCCGAAGAGCACGACTTCTGCATGAAGGATGAAGCCCTGACTCCACTGAAAACAACTGTCAAACTCTTTAGGATTTCAGTAAGGTTGGAATTTTACAGCTCATTTTCTGAAAAAGATACCTTAATACTTGAGGGTAACTTTAATAGTGGAAACCAGGCAGGGCTTTCTTTATTTTTCAGTTCCAGTGATCAAACCATGACAGGGACAGATCTGTGTCTGCTGTTTCGAATCCAGCAGCCTACTTCCCTGCCAGCGTAGCCATTTGGAAAGAAATGTGCAGAAAATCCCACAGAGATTCACTGCCCTTGATCTGCAGCAAAACTCCTGTATTGTCAATACTCGCCTTGATCTGCAACCTAACTCTTGATGTCAGCAGCGGTTTTGTGCACAGTGTGGGTAGTATCTGTCTCCTAAGGAAAGTTTTAGATACTGGGGATGCACTGAGATTAATGAGCATTTGATGCCTCACTGAAGAAAAACAAATGAGCAGGGTTTGTAGATACAGTGAGTGAGGGAAATGCAATGGCAGCCAGAAACTAACCAGAAAAATTACAAATTATGCCAGAGAAGAAGAGCAAGAGTAAGGCAGGGGAACATTAGCCCCAAAGAAGGATCTCTGATAGACCAGATTATCTTAATCTCTTCTAAAGCTTTTCTTCTAAAACATCAACTTTCATCGGGACCATCCCTGATCTTCCCCCATCAGTCAAGCCTGAAATTCACAATCTCAGCCAAGCTATCCTTAAAACCAGCTCTCATAAGCCATATAAGCCAGAAGGGTTGATGTACATGCTCAAATTTCCCTGCACCCCTCTCCTACCCAGTCCAATCTGTATCTACTGAAAGATCCACAGGCAAAGCACCAGACTGCTCCCTGAAGTGAACCCATAGACCCAACCAACTCTGCTGGGATCTTCAGGGCCAAGTGGTAGCCTGACCTTGTAGAAAAACTTTGGGCAGTAGGGAATGTAGACGCTCCATTTCTTTAAATTCTCAGTAGTAACATTGACAGTTACAACCCCCTCCCCCTGCCTCTGTGCAACTGCACAGTGTTTACTGGAGGAGTAAAGTGATAGTTTCCCTATTTGGGACATGGTGCTTTTAAAATAATCTGTCTGATATACATTGGGAACCAGAAACACAAATAATAATTTTTATTGCATAGCAACTTTCACCCAACATTATTACAGTAATTTACAGCATTAATTAGTTAAGAGCATCTGATAACAGGACTCCAGATTACATGATTACGGCTATAATTAAAGGTATTGAATGATGAAAGAAACAGAGCTCAACTTGTTCATGAAAATAGTGAAGTAATGAAACCAAAGTTGAGCACAAAGATTTGTGACTAAGCACACATGACCATATGTATTGCATTTCTCAATCCTGCTTCCATTTAGGAATTTGTATGTTTTGGCTGCCCTGCTGGCTGCAGACAAAAGGAATGGACATTGGTGTAATTCTCCTTATCTTTCCTGTCACAAAGGTGTCAATTTCCACAAAACTTGTAGGAATTTGGTATCTTTGAGACCTCTGCTCCCCATTAAGCAGCCAAAACTGGTCAACAGCTCAAAAATACAGGTAACAGGGTGTCAGGCAGACAGGCAATACAGGTATTTAGACATTATTTTCTTAGGAAATAGTTAAAGATTAAGACGATTGCACTGGGAGGACAAATACAGATTGTATAATGAGTTACAAAACAATCTTTAACAAGCTGAACAAAATTATTGCTTTTCCTTAGTTACACATATGCAGATGGTCTTCTTTATGTAAAAGGCTACTTCCATCTTGAAGAGTTCAAGACCATTCTGGTCTAGAGAAAGGTATGCCTGCCCATGGCAGGGGAGTTGGAGCTCAATGATCTTTAAGGTTTCTATAAACCCAAACCATTCTGTGATTCTATGATTTATGGTGAGAAAAAGAAAGTAGTGACAATCATCTTTTTGTCCTGAAGGAAGTTACATGTTTTTTATGAATCAGTATAAAAGCTCCAGTGAAGTGAGACATCCCCCACATGTCCTTCAGTGCAGAAAGAACCTTCTTTTTTAAGTCCCTGTAAAAGACTTAAGATCTTTTTAAGATAATCCTCAGAAAGACAGCATCCAGCTTATGATGAAGGACTTGTCCAATGAAATGGCCTCCTCATAATGATAAAAGGTGTCAAAATTGTGGATGACACACTGGGAGTCATCTGACATGAAGGGAGTGGTGTATCCTCTATATGCATACTACAGTCACCCAAGTTTTCAGTGACTCTACACTTTGCAGTCCAGTGGGAATCAACAGATTCTGAAAATTTTCGTTTATTAAAAGTTTGCATCCCACCACAGGTAATTAGCTGTTCGGAATTGAAGGATGGCAGATAATAACACTTGTACCCAAAGAGATCAAGAGAGACTTGATAACTTCCTCTCTATGATCATCCTTCCTTAGAGAACAGACTCTCCAGCAAATCAAGCAGCGATCCATGAACAAGTATCGACAGTGTTTCTACCTCAGCTGACTTGGAGTCACTGATGAATACTCTGCTGATTCCAAAAGGTTTTGTACCTGCGAAGCATGCCAAACAAACAGGTATGAAAGCGAAAGGAAGGCTCTGGCTGGCAAGGAACAGCATTGTGGCTTTAACAGCTGACCTGCAGACAAAGGCAGCTGTTTGAGCTGCGGAACGTTGTCCAGAAACTCAGCACCTGGCACAACAAAGGGAACAGAGTGGTTTTCTGCTGGAAAATTAGTAAAGACTCCATCTCAGTAGCAATCTGAACAGCCTTTCATAAGCTTTCAACTGCTGTACATTTCTGACACAGAAACACAGAGTTTTCCAAGTGGTCGTGTGCAAGTGTACAGGCTGCCTGACTGACCTGCTGGTAAATACACTCACCTGGACAAGAGAGATGGCTTCTGACAGGCCAGTGCCACGACAGCTGGTGTCTGGTGCAGGGTACGGTGCCACACTGGTATCTACTGCTCAGATCTCAGCACCAGAAGCAACTGTGGTTTAGTTCTGAGCCAGGGTCAGAGTTATGCCAGTGTGATTCCTCACAGATCTAACAACAACACAGCTTGAGCCACAGACACCTTTGATCAGCAGCAAGGAGAACTATGCCTCTTTAAACAGAAAAATCCTGGGAGGGGAGGGGGGGGGGTGTGCATTTAGGTTGTTTTTTGTTCTTGTAGCTGTGAGGGCTTCTCTGTACATGTACACAGCACATTCTTACACTTTCCCTTACGCACACGACCCTGGCATTTCTGAAAGCCTGACCAGATACTGCTCTGATACACTTTAGAGAGGCAACATTCTACGCTGGACAACATACTAGTGGACGGAAGATTCCAGCAAGATGTAAAGAGGGTAGAAAATGAACTGGGTGGAGCACCCAAAAACTGCCAGGCATCCTGCACAAAATATTCTAAACCATGACGAGTGCACAAAACCGCCAGGCAAAATCTGTGCCAAACTGTGTAAGATATTATTGGCAAAGCATCTGCTTGTACACCAACATCCAGAGAAGATGTAGGGTTTGTTTCTTTATTTTTCATTTCAAATGCTGATGTATTTATTCCATATGTATTCCCACTAGCTCAGGTTTATGAAACAAATAACCTGACTGGTGGAGAAGTTTAAACACATGGAGTAGTCATGCTCTCATCTTCTGGCATACTATTTCCTTTTTCTAGTTTATTTTACTAAACTTGTCAAGAAAGGAAGACTCTCTTGGCAAATCAGAATGAATGCAAAGGAGCAATCAACAACATATATAGCTCACAAATCTTTGTACCTAGCCTCCCAGGGACTGGAAGCACATTCAGGTTTAGATAGAATATCCCCAAGGATTTACACCTATAAATATACTTAATAAACTCAGTAAAAATATGAAGTGTGAAGTAAGCACTTCATCAAAAGCTTATTTTGGTTTTCAGCAAATAAGAAAATTAAAACTCCTGCTGCCCACATGAGTCTGTATGTCTGGATCTTTCTTCATAGATAAAATTATTCATGGCATATTAGAGCTTGTCAGTCTGTTTAACTAGAAAAAAAAAGACATATCTGTCCTAGGGGAGATCTAAACAACTTCATTATGAAAACTGTGAGGGAGTCACAACACATTACGAAGAACAAATGCAGTCTGCATTGGTTTTTCAGCTCTTTCTACACCATTGACTCACCAGAGGAAAGTACTACTAATTACACCTACTTGCATTGATTATTTTTTTTATTCAGGATGGATTCGCTTGTCCTCCCCTACATCTAATGATTTAAATTAGAATGAAACAGCAATGTGATGGAGGTTGGAAGTTATCTTGAAAGAAAGACATCAAATATGACATTTAAGAAAATAATCCTCTTTCCTTACTAACTGCCCTTCCAAAATAGGCTAAGGTTCAAGTGACGTGACTTAGCAAATACTACAGTGGTATAATATACCACACATTACAGGAAATGCCAGATATATTTCTTGTGGCTATATAAGTTTCAGTGATCCAGATCTGGATCAGATATGATCCTGTTTACACCAATGTAAATCCGAGCTAAATTCCACTGAAGCCAGGGAATTAGTTAGATCAGAATCTAGTTCACTAAATCATACATTATTCCATTCTTAGGCGTACTCTTCTTATCGGTCTCCTCCTTTTCCTCTTACAGACCCTCCAGTTGTGCTGTGAGGACCATGAGGATCATCTAAATGAAACTCATATGCTATGGGTCATAGAATATCTCCCCATCGTTTCTACATCAGACCCAGCCCTTTGCAATTGTGGCAGAAAAGATCAAACACTCCTGCTGATTTTTTCTGTTTGTTTTTCATTTTTACTATCCCTGTGAGAACTCAGTAATTAGGAAACAATTGCCATGGTAACATATTACACCCAAATCTGATCATAATTAAATCATTACCAGAATTTCTATCAGGTTTTTCTGAACAGTCAACCTCTCCCTCTACTCATACAAGATCGTATCTCATCCACCAGTCTGGAACTTTCGTCCAACCTGCTTGTTGTGAGGTCAATCTGAGAGACAGATCTTAAAGAAAATTTCCTGACCATTTGTCAGGTTATCTGCCTCATAATTTACATGCTATATACATGCTATATGCACATGATTATAGCAATCACCACTCTGTCTTTTGTTTTCCATCCCCCTCCTCTTCAAGCCCTCTCTCCAGTAGGCACAGATCATTCTGTACCGCCTTTGCCATTTTGTAAACAATGACAAAATACTTCTTAATTCCTGACTCTATTCTTTGCACAGACAGTTAGAGTGCATATTTTCCCATGGAATAGCTACTATTAATCCATTATAATTTGAAAACTTTACGTTTTCTCATTTAGTTATAATGTAGATACAAACACAGTCAAGAATTCCATGAAAAACAAGGATACTACAATGAAAATGAACAGTCCAGTATGGATTTAAATGAACTGATGCAGTGGCTCATCATCCTGTAACCTGACACAAAACAGGCAGTATCAGAAATGCTGGCAGCACGCTGAAGGATTTAGAGGGACAGGAGTGGGGAGGCACAACAAAAGCTCATCTAGATATTGCACAGAACATATAGAAAATGACAAGAAAGAGATCTGATTGTCAATACATAGCACAGGAATCAATATATGCCAAGGAAACAAATGATTGGTACTTCAAGATGCTGAAGTGGGCTGAGTCCTTTGTACACTTACAGAAGTGCATGCATTACACTCAGGCTGCTGGGAGTGAATGTCACTGCCTGGACAAACACTTGTGCAAGGACTTTTATATTCATCAGTGCTATCACAGAATCAGACAATGCAGTTTTGTATTTCTTCTTGTTTTTCTTTATCCTACTCTGCTAAATTGGCAAGAAAATAAATTAATTTACTCAAGCTTAGTCAAGTGGCTTGAGACTGTAAATGCTGAGTGATCACCCGGTCCTCACCTCGACCCATGAACTTTTTGTTGTATTTTCTCCCTGTGTCTTGTTCAGAAGGGGAGTGACAGAGTGGCTTGGTGGGCATCTGACAGCCAGCCAAGGTCAGCCCTCCACACCATCAAACCCACAGCTCTCCAACTGAGCAACAGAGATGCTGTGTGGGACCACATCAAAAGACAAAGAAGCCAAGATACATTACACCAGTTGCCCTTCCCTTCTCCACCAACATGGTCGCTGCATCACAAAGGACACCAGATCAGTCAGGTGTGATTTGCCCTTCACAAAGCCATGTGGCTGGCTCTTAACCACCTCCCTGTCATCCATATGCCTACACATAACTTCCAGGAGGATATGATCCATGACCTTTACAGACATAGAAATATCTGACTAATTGATGGTTCCCAGGGTCCTATATTTACCCTTTTTAAAATAAGGTGTGATATCTTCCTTTTTCTAGTCACTGGGGACTTTGCTTGACCACTGTGATTTCACAAATATGATGAAGAGAAGCTGAGCAACTGCATCTGCCAGTCTCCTCTTACACTTAATTCATTATTGTGTGAATAGTAATGCTCAATATTGTCCTGATGGATGAAATAAAACATAGATAAGTCCACGCACTGAAGACTGGGGGCAGTCTTGACCTTGCAACACAAGTGTTATTTGCCTTGACTGACCTCACACATAATTTTTCGCCTTTTTTTTTCATATACTTTTATTTTCTGCAGCCCCACTAGCTTAGGCATTATATAACCAGTGCTTTAAAAGCTAGGAGAATTAAAGGCTCCTAAAATCTCTTTCCTTGTAGATTATTTCCTTCATCTGCATGATCTTAGTGACATGTGTAAAACTCGTGCCCTAGATTTTAATGATGGTGACCTTTGGTACTTACAGTTGAGTCAATGCCATTTTAAACACGAGTCCGCTACTGTATTATATCTTTGCAGCTGTAGCAAAGTGAGAGAATGACAAGTGTAATTACCACCTTTTTCTGTGAAGATTCCTATCTGAGAAAATGCAAGAACCTTTACAAAATGAGAGCATGGATATGCCATGACTTTGCATCACTACCATACGTGGAAGTATTTACTTTTCACCAAAGACAAATGCATTTGGTTTGGAAAACAGAAGTACATATACATAGTTAAGAAAATGAAAATGTATTGCCCTATACACTATTCCACGTTTTTATGTTCTTTAGAATTGGAAATCCTTTCATAGAATTGCTTTAAACTGCTATTTTGAAATATTTGCAACAGTGTTCAGGTAGAAAGCAACACTGTGTTTTACAGTTTCACATCATGAACGCCCATTTTTCAAGTTTAACTTTGAAAACCAGCTGACATAACCCAGACAATGACCAGTAAACTGACTTGTTTGAACCTTAGGTATTACCACTAATAAAACATCTGAAGATAAATTGATGTAAAGACTATTTATTGACTTTACTGGGTTTACAGAAACACATGTGAAAGCAATTTGGTTAATTATTCTCCTGAGGCATCCCAAGACAGAACAGAGTCTGCAGAAGCCTTGAGATGTCATCCCTTCCCTCTTTTTTTTTTTTTTTTTTTACTAGCTGGTGATAGCAGCTGAAGCTGTTCTGAGAACCTTGGAATCCTACTTCTGTCTCTGTGGGAGGTACCTGTTTGTGCTGGAATAACTGTGAAGAAAATTCAGATTTCCATTTAAACTGCAACAAAGTGTTTGAGAATGTATCAAGGTTCAAAAAGTTTCAATAACGAGGACTACTACCTAGATCAGCAATTTTAGATTGTAGAAAATTACCTCAACGGCACTAAATATTTTAATATATTTTTGATTCAGCACTCCAAGGCTCTGATGACAATGACAGAATTATTTTTAGTACCCACTGAAAGATACTTTAAAAGGTAGGCTTTTGTGAAACAGTTTTTCAAAAAAAAAAAAAAAACTAGTACAGCATGCATGCATAGGGGAAACTACAACTGAAAAGGAATTTGACAAGTGCTTCTGCAAGGTACTTCCTGGAGATGTTAAATGTCTCCCCTCCTACAGAGTTTAGATTTTGTTTCAGCATCCTTTCCCTATTCAGTGTCAGTGCACAGACTAATTGTATGTTATTGTAGCAATTTCTACTGTGGCGCTATTTCACATACTGCACCGTATTGTACCGCAACTTGCATAGTTATTACTGGGTCTGACCAGAGAAGAACTTGATGGTATAATGAATTCTGTATGAGAGAGAATCTGCTCTGTGGTTCATTTAATGTTAGTGTAGAATAAATCTGTTAACTTCAGCAGACTTGTGTTGGTGTAATTCAGACGTAGATCCATGCAGTGTATCCATAAAACCACTCCCTGCTGGAGGGGATCACACCTGCTCATTCATTACACATCGCAGAGCCTACACCTTGTCCTATTGCCAGCACTGTCCTGTCTCAGCCAGCTAATGGGAAGATCAACTTACCCATGTGAGGTGCTCAGACACCACTTTGTTCCTAGGGGCCACAGAACCGCCCCTGCAGAAAGCAAGAGGCCCAGCCATACCATGACACTGGGCTGTGCTCGCTTGGCACCTCAGGCATGCACTGATTACAGCAGCTGCTCAGGTGCCAAGACCACGGCAGTGGGATGCTCCTGGGTGAGCTCCTGCTTCCCCTGGCTTGCAAAGCACTGTGAAGATAGTCAGGCTGCACCTCCTCTTGAGCTACAGCAAGTCACAAAAAAAATCACTGCTGAAGTCCCACTAAGTTCTGTAACAGATGTATGGCAAAACAGTGTCTTTACCACTAGAGAAAGAAATAATATTTTCTTACAAAGAAAATTAAAATGTTGCCAACAATTTAGCTAGAAGTCTCTTGTTAAATTCAAAGTAAAAGTTAGAATCCCCAATCGACAAGCCAGGGAAGAGCCACAGTGGCATTAATTTGCTTATTGGGGACAGATGGATGAAATGTTTTTCCAGCAAGGATGTCAAGGAGGCGGGTTAGTAAACAAGGCGAATCTGGGGCTACCCTGAAGCCATCACAAAGATGGGAGAGCCTGCAGGGGAGGTGGCATTGCAGGTGGCATTACTAGCAGACTGAAGACTTACAGGGAACAAGGCAAAGGACAAGGATCTGAGCAATACTTCGGGGCTTGAAAAGTAAGCAAAAAAAATACAATGGAAGGAGTTAATGAAGACCCAGTGTTAAACAGTATCAGCCACAGAGCTCTAAGCAGAGCAAATAAAATTCTCTGTAGGTTGAGGAGTCCAAACAAAAGAAGGCTAAAAGAAAACAGAAGAGGAACATGAGTAAAGCAAAGAAGCAGACACTGGAAAACCCAGATGGTGCATTTGGTTACAGGCACCAAAGAGTTCATGAAAGCTGTGCACGTGTAACCGCAGGCAACCATCAGCTCTGACATCTGCATTGCCAGATTCCCATACTTCTGGAAGATAAATAACTTGTTTTGAAGGGAACACTTCAAATAATAGTATAGATATTACTGTAAATCACAGTCTTATTCCTGAGCTCTATTTCATCAGCTGTACCTTACATGCCATCTTTCTATCATGTGCCAGACAATGTTCCTCTATCCCGTTACCTGCAAACAACCACTCCTAATTTCAGTACTTCATGGTCCCCTTATTCTGCTGTCTTTCAACCCATATATGAATGTCCATTTCCACAGGCTAAAGGTAATATTTCTATGATTGTCCCCAGCAGCTCTCAATACTAACACAAGGGTGAACAGAAAGAAAAAGCCTTGCTGCACAGGGCATCTGAAGCAGGCTTTCAAAGTTCTACAGTCATCAAACTAAATCACCATCCTTATTTACTATTTTTGATGCAAGCAACTCTCTTAATACTTCATGAATACTAGAATAAGATTTCTAGTTCCATCTAAACATTTTTTCATGACTACCACCTATCCAGTTTGCTTCCGAAGGAAATATTTACTTATCTGCATTGAATTTCAGTGGCACTGGACCACAACACACACACACACCACCTCAGTTTAATTACATGACTAAGCCTCTCACAGGCTGGGTCTCCCATAGTGAAGCACAGGACAAGTCAGCTCACATTGAAAATTGTTGAAAAACAGGGTGCTAACCAGTTCCAAAACCCAGACACTTCCGCGTCAGAAGAAAAACAAGAAACAAAAACCAAAAAAATTGATGGAATGGGATGGTAAAAATTTAAAAAATATATAAGGTGTGCTCATGAGGTGTTTTTAATAACACTTCTTGATCTGAAATGTTATTTTCATACTCCTCATTCAGTGCTTACTCAATACCTACATAGTAAACACAGATGAACAATCCTGTAAATATATTAAATGAAGCCTTCCTTTTTCATACTGATTTCAAAACTGCAATACCAGTCCCAGCTCTGCTTGAATTTTAGAAAACTTTGGTCCTTGAAAAATCCACCTTCTTACCATGTAAATCCATTATACCATTTGGACTAATCCTGTTGTCAAAAGGATTCCTGGGAATACCAGGAAGCAGCTAATTTTACTGATTTTTTATTCTTGGCAGTGTCTGAAAATGGGATGTGTGGCTATTAAGAAAGTAAAATTCACTCAGTGAGAGCTCCAACTAAAGAATAATCTCCCACATAATAATTTCTGCAAGTCTACAGGCATAGGTCTAAGGTTCAGTAGATGTCCTGGAGCTTACAACCATGCCTCTTTGTTTCTCTTGCTTGAAAAAACATTTGATAAAAGAAAGATGAAGAGAAATGTTAATCCCAAATTTGTATCTCAAGACACGCAGGGGGGAGAGAGAGAGAAAAAGAGACACAGGGATCTGGCTGGATTTTCTTACAAGGTTATAAGAAAAATAAATCCAAAGATACCAATCAGGGGAATTATCTCTCTTCTTATCTAAACAGCTACTTTAATGTCAAGTCAAGAAATAATTGGCCTTCCAGGAAGACACATATTTGCATAAAAAGGAAGATACACGGCCAACTCAGCTGAAAAAAGAAACAACCAAAAAACAGTAGTGAGGAATTGGAACAGCTTCAGAACTGTATAGAGTCTGGGGACACATTGTGGAAGGGACTGATGGTCTCCAGAGATCCCTCAAGCAATTTACCAGACAAAAAAGTTGTAAACATAAAACAGAGCAAAGTGAGTCCTCATCCCACCACTGCCTGTGACTACTATCCTTGTGGTCCAAGACAAACTATTTAACCCACATAAATCTTTCCATCTGTGCAACAGATTAATAATATTTACCTACTCACATCTTTGGGATTAAAACATTATTGTTATTTTAAAGTAGGCTGAAGATGAATCATGCTATGTAATTGCTAAATATTATTATTACTAAAAATGTGACATATTGTTTGAATTAAAGAAAATAGTATATCTTTATCTTAAGAAGCTTTTCAGTGCATAATGAACTGAAATTGTGGTTGCTTAATATAGTTACTGCAATTTCTAGTCTGAATGTTCTGTATTTATTGTTTGCATTGCACTGACGTACATTAAATTAACAAGATTATACCATATGATTGCTCTCCTCTTGAGACCCTTAGGAAATGAGGCTGTCCTAGGGAGCACAGTGTTTAAATAAATATTATTTTATGCATTAGTTTATAAGCATGGACTGTCATTTTTTTGCATCTCTGAGTGTGTTTTTAATGTTACCTAATTCCACATTATGTTTAAAGGAAACTTCATTGCTTTGAACATTAAAAACAAAACAGGATAAAGTATATAAAACTGGACCACAGGAAGCAATCCTGACATGGAAGCTGAAGGGACCAATTGTTCCAGCTTATCTTTCTTTCCTGAACACTTACTCTCTGCTGTACCACTCTCACCTTACAAACTTATCACACAGAGGAGAACAGGATGCTGTGCTCACTTGAGCATCCACAATAGCCTTTCCCTTTCTTTCGGTATCACCGGAAGGAGCACACGTTACAAACCCATCACCCAGTCCAGCACTAACCAATCTGATCTCTGGCTCTGCACACTCACTGGCACAGTGCTGCTGTGAGTGGGCTGGACAACACCACCGGCATTTCCTGCCACGGCTTTGGCCACACATGGTTCAAGAGATACCAGAATCCAGGAGCCAGGCCCAATGGCCTGTGCACACACAGCCTCACTGATTTCTAGGTTAGCAGATTTACTTGAATGGGTGGGGGTTGCTCCTTGATACCCAGACTCCCAAGTTCCAAGTTCAAGCACAGACACGGCCAGACTGGAACCACTGCAGAGTGCTGTATGAAGATCCCTCCTGGCAACTGTGGTTCTTTGAACACAGACAACACTATTTAGGAACAGCCAGAGTTAAGTTAAATACAGTTGCAGTCAAATGCTCAATTTCCTGGCTTATATAACACTGTTAGCACAGTCTGAATTTGTCAGAGTGTGGAATCATTACTCAAAAGTGTCAGTAGGTTTTGTACACCACCTGAAGCATACTCCATAGCTTTTTCTTCTTGTGGAACAGAATTGCCTACCCATGTACTCCCAAATGAATGCCATACATGCTCTGCTCAAAGCAAAGGCTAGAGGGGCTACTCCTTAGTATATAAACACGGAAGTCTTGAACCTCCACTCTTCTGTGAATTTAGAATTAAGTTTTTCTCTTGTTTTAGAAGCTTTTAAGGCTGCAAATAAATCAAGACCACCCTGCCAGGCTCCCAAAGCATAAGCTATTCATCTAGAATAAATTCAGCTGTCATTTAAAGTTGAACTGGATTGGACAAAGAGGCAGCAATCAAACCATTTTCATGTGAGGCAGGTAATTACAGAACCTGTTTAACTACAGTGATTAGGCACTGCTAAGAAGAAGCTCCAAGAAATCTCAAGCAACTTTTGAAGGGGGAAAAATAAGTTAACAGCTGTGGACCTCTTGCAATGGATTTGATTTTTCCTCCCCCCACTCCCACCTTATAACAAGCAAGAAGGTTAACAAGAGACAAAAGGCAGATAAGGGAGCGTAAGTGGATCAAGAGGAGCCTTGGGAAATCCTCAAACAGTATGTCTGAATGTGGCATTAAATGGTTCACTTGGTGGTAAGTGATTAAATGGGAGAGTACTTTCTTTATCATGGAAATTGGTCCTCTATACTGTTGGACCTATGCTAATGATTTGAAACTGAGAAAAAAAGATGACTGTGTTATAATGGTTTCTAATACACCACTTCATGCTGGACTGTGAGGAGCACTTGCATTAATACAGCCCGGCAAGGAATCTGAACAGCAATGGATTTTTGTTTGGCAGAATTATTCTCACTGGTGTCCAAAGTTCACAACCTAGAAAACGCTAGCTTTTTTTATACATTAACTTTGAGCAAAATGTGCCATTTTTAGTCACAACACTGAGAAAACAAAGGCCCTCCTATTATACTGAGAAGTCTCCATTTCCAAGTCTAATTAAAATTAGCCTTGTGATGGGAAAAACTATACTGCAATCATTGGGTAAGTGCAAACCTCTATTTAAATAACTCAAATCCTTTAGAGTCATAATTTATATTCTGCAATGTAAGCTACGTAAATAGGGATATTCCTTCAAAGAGGGAAGGCTCAGTAGCTCAGCACATCAGCTAAGAGTCTCAGAGACCAGAGGTGGTGTTTCCAAATTTATTTGCTAACTCCATTGCCACTTGGAGTAACTTTAAATTAAGCTCTCACCATCTTACCTCAAATGGCTTGATAAATTCATGCGAAATCCGGGAAGGAGGACTAAAATGCCTTTAAAGATCTCACTGGTGCAATCCCAAAAATATTTCAAACTTTCAAGAGAAGAAAAGGTAGTTTTGTATTATGAGCAGCACCTTGGATAGAACCAGAAAAAGGATTCAAAGCCTTTAAAAGTCAAAAAGCATCATTAAAGGGTGACTCCTTCCTGCCTTGACTTCCTTGTCCCCACTAGTATAACAAATGGTTATGGTTCCATTTTACAGTGTAGCAAGGAGGATTTGAGAATCTGCAGGGCCTCATCTGCTACCTGTTAAGCAAACATCTAATGTAATTTTAAATTTCAATTCATCATTGTGATTGCTTCAAGCAAACCCTTCTTGTGTGCCAATCCTCCCTCTCAAAGGCACACAGCCAGTGTTACAGAATGGACAAAACCATCCCAAAACAATCGGCTCCCCTATGACTGTGATTTATGACACAAGCTACACTTGTAGGGACACATCTCCTCATTCTTCTTCATTCACTTTAAAGCACTGCCTTGTAGTTTGTGAGTACAAAGTGCTGAAGCTACTTATTGTCACAGTGGTAAAATATAAGGTTTGATGGGGCATAGGGCTGAGTCTATGGGGATATTTAGGTGTGTGAAAGTGCAAGAGAGAAATGATGAGGTCAATACCTCTGAAAGCATCAGAGGTGCATTTTCTAGAAAGCCTTAGGCCCAAGTGAGGCTTTATTTTCAAAAGTATGCCATGCATTTTAGACTCTAAGTGTTCCCAAAAGTTACTGTGACTTAGGCTCATCCATCTCTTGGGCACTTCTGAAGAGTACACCTTTAGTAAACGTACAAAAGTGCTTGTAGCAGTGAGGTACCTCTCATAAGTGTCAGGACAGTGAGGCTGCTTACCTGCTAGGCACTCTTTATAAATCCCCTGGGGAATTTCCTGCATTTTTATATGTGTAAATAAATCTCACCTCGTCCTCTAGTGTCCTTTAAAAGCAAGACGGCAACTTGCACACAAGGCCACTGTGTGTGTATCAATAAATCCCTGATAATCAAATCTCCCAGTGATCACTGAAACAGAATTAGTACTCGGGCTGGAGCAATGCCAGCTCAAACGCAGCCTACCAGCCTAATCTGACCTACAAGTGTTAAAGCAAAGGACACAGCCAGATCATCTGGGGGATGATCTGCAAAGATGAAAACAGCTCTGCCAATGGAGACACCCTGGCCAGCCAACAGCTCTCCCAACTTCAATGACCCCAAGAGCTCTCCCAACTTCAATGACCATACTCCCCTTGATGTTCAATGGATGACAGAAAATAAGTACATAAGCACTCGTGATGTGCAAAGAGGCCTTTAGATTTTGTCTTCTGGGTGCTAAACTGGAGAAGCAAAGGCACTATGAGGAAAACATTTCTCTGGTACAGGTATTCCCACCATAGAAATTCCCCATGTTACTCAATCTTCCTGAGTAACGTGCCTCTACAGCTACAATAAACTGACCAGAAACCTTGCCCCTCCTTATTTCAGACTACAATTGTTTGACCACAGGACTGCTACCCCTAAAATCTAGAAATTCTAAAAACTTACTAGAAATAAAGGAATGTCAATATTCAACAACCCAGGAGAATGTTTTGCTTTCCACTTGCCAGCTACATACCAGCAGGTCATACCTGCTATTCCTTCAGCAAATGAAGATTTACAGTCTCTGCATAGCTTAGAAAGAGCAAAGTAGGTAGCAGGGGGGTAGGGGAACTTCTCATGTACCCCATCAGCTCTCCCTTAAAAGAAAAAGTACCCAGTTAAAGCCTCGTTGGTCCCTGGGTCTTTTTGTGGGGTTGCTGACACTAAAGTATGTGGCTTCAAGCAGCAAATGAGGAGGTCAAGAAAACTCCCCTGAGAGGAGCTTCAGTCTCCAATTGCAGCATGATGTTTGCTCACAGCTGATGAAAGAAATGCCAGCCTCCTTTTCCTTTCCCTGGTACTCTCCTAAACAAAGAGATAAGCAAGTGAATGTGCTGGCAAAGCCAGTGTTGGCTGTGCCCAGGAAGTGCCATTCAGCCCTCAGAGCTTCCCCTCTGCTTACAGACACACAGCAGGACACGAGAAAGAGAGAATTATGGTGGCAGACAAATGGTTATTTAAAATAATCATCATTTTTTTTATGGAATCGCCAGTGCTAGCTTCAGTTCTGGAGCGGAGGGGGAAGGATCTGTAAATTAAATTCACATGATCCACTGCAGTTCATTTGCATGGTTATATAAACTGCCCACTGGCAGAAAGATGGTAATTTGTAAATTAAAGAAGAAAATTACGTCATCTTAATATAAATATGTTGCTGATGAAGACTGTTTATGGTAAAGATAAAGAAATAATCAAGTAGATGACATGGTGGAGCATGACTTCAACTAAACCCTTGCGGAATTTCACCTCTGGTTCCACTGGAGGTTCCACTGCTTTAACAGCATAGCTGGGGCATACTGTCCTGCACAAAGGAGAACAGATTGAATGGATAACTTCTTCATTACACGGTCTATCAGATGCAATGTTCTCCCCAGCAGCAAAATGTCCATTGACTTTTACAAGGTATGGCTGGACAGACGCAATTTACAGCAGTAACTGCCCTAATCCATGGGAGGAAATGTCTTCCTTCTCTGACTACCCAAAGTTTGGGTCTTGTCCATTCTTAATGAAGACAACAGGAATTCCACTTTTGACAGAAACTTGAGTAGAACAGATCCTCCAGAACAGCAAGCACTGGAAAAATACTGATGTAGTCATGAACAGCTTTCAGACAACAGCAGGTCATATATTGGTGGGTGTTCTGGGATGAGTTCAGCCTTACTTAGTTCAGAAGTACTACCCAAACCTTCACCATTTCCTAGCAAATGGTTCAAATGTTCCATGTCTCAAAAGCTATGAAATAAAGCAAAGAAAAAAGTCATAAAATAGGAAGTAAGTCTAAATGTTGAATACTGTTTTGGGAGGCCACATCTTATCCCTTTAACTGTGAGAGGAAGCATTTGGGGCAGAGAAAGTATAAACACAAACACCCTAAACACAGGCAGTGTGATAGCAAGTGGAAGTCTGTTATGGAGAATTCGCGATTCCCTAACTCAGGCTCCATATGACCACTGCAGGATGCACTACAATCTGATCTCAGTGTTTGTCACTTGTCAAAAAATTGAGAACAAAGAGCCAATTAGGTGTGGTTTGTTTTCTTTTATTTTGCTGGAAATAAAAGCTGAGCTATCATACAGAAAAAAAAATCCTGGTGTGTGTACTAGGCAGCAAGAATGAAAAAAACAATAAACAAACATTTTTACAAAAGCTCAAATCATAGGACTTGCAAAATAAGGACAGCTGGGATGCATAAACAAGAGCATTAGAAAAAATTTATTTTACACAACAGAAACTTTCCTATTCTGGCATTTGCTCTTTCAATATACAGTATAACCACTAACTTCTACTGCAAATCTGCAAAGATTTTAACGGCAGCTTAGCTACAGTGGGACTGGTTTTTGAGGCTGCCTGAAAGGCAGTGACTGTCACATAGTGGTCAGGTGCTATTTAACCATTAAGGTAACGCTGCTTTGCATTTGGTTGGAGACTATGATAATAGAGTATTTTGTGACAATGGAATTAATTGCTCCTCCTCACCTTGTTATGCAGTAGGTAAAGAGACACTGGAGACACATCACCAGTATTCGAGTGCCTCTGCAGTGAAATCCACCACAGATGCCTAAGATACAGCACTGCAAGATAAAAAGGGACCACCTGGCTTCCTAGTCTCATCTCCTGGGTAACCCAGTCCACTATGTTTCACTCCACTGAACAGTAAACCAAAAGTTTTGAATACAAATTGGGGGGAAAAAATAAAAGAGAGACTACTTGAACCAATTGCAAAGACAGAGAAATCTGGAGGGGTGGAGTAGAATTACTGAAACTGGAATGCAGTTAGAACAGAGAAGTCAATATCGATGTACTACAAAGATGACAAGAGATCTTTAAGGGACCACAAAGAAGTGGTCAAGGTTTTGGTTTGTGTCTCAGTTAAAGAGAGTGCTCGATACGGTGCCACAGCACTGACTGCTAACAAAAACTGATCATTCAGGAAGTACCAGCAACAAGCCAAACAAGATCCACAAGAGTTCCTGGGAGATTTCCAATGCAAGGATGGATCCAGTCCAAAACCCGATAGCATCAAAGAAGGTAATACATGACTAGTTTATTTGGAAGTCTAGTGTAACTCAAACACAGAAACACTGTTGCTTATGGTGAAGGATGCAGCATTTAGCAATTTGTTAAACATTTTGCACACAAAAAAAACCAATCAGAAAATTTATTTTCATCCTGATCTGAAATGTAGAAATATTAAGAAATATATTTGTGTATTAATGTCATGTTTTGTGTAAGGAATTGGCAAATACCTATAGTAACTACTATAAGAACACAACTCTTACCATTCCTACTGATAGTGGTGGGACTATTTTATGAGTGACATGTCCAGTGAGCCCTTTAATTTCTTTTTTAGGCTCTATATTGAATGAGGAAACTCTGCTGCTTTTTCTACTATCACAACTCTTTGTCTTTCAATGTGCTGTTCATGAAGTACTGAAGCTTATTATGTTTAAATAATAAAATAATGGAAACCAATACAGTGATTCTGTACAAACACAGATTAAAGTTCTTTACCTAGAGCTGTGCTTAGGTCACTCCCAAGGGAGGCTGAAGGGAACAGTCTGTGTGCATAGGGGAAAGCACATTTCATAGCTTAAGACAAGTGCCTTTTACACTGCTGCCTTTTAAGCAGCAATGGGAATCAAGCAATGTTGATTTCTAAGAAAAAACAAAATCCAAATTTGGTTTTGAGCACAAACAGAGATAATTAAAGCACTTGCTCTAACAGGAAGCTGCATTAGAAAACAACTTTGCACTTTTGAGGACGCACACTGTGCTTCTCGTTATGCCAATTTATTTTAATTAATCAGAAAAACATTTATTAGAGGTATTAGCAATGCTGGTGCTTAGCCTATCATTCTGCCTCCCTTCTAAATACCCAGAATGACAACTCCAAAGTAGAGCACATCTGGTGCAAGGAGGAATCTCTCCTTCTGGCACATCGCTGAAAAGGAGCAGTATAAATTCAATGGGCCAAATCTTTGTCCTTCCACTCACCTAGAGTAAAGCTGAACTGTGCTGGAGTTCACCACCACACAGAAATATGATTTAACCCTTAGTGGAGTGTGAAGTGGGGCTCCTGGCATTGCAGGAGCCCGTTCATGTTTGCCAGGGAGGAACTGTGACAAACCATAGAACCTCCCAACAATCAAACTGTGCCTCAAATTTAACCTTGGAGTGTCAGTCATGGTGGGAGCAGGCCCAAAGTCCCCCTGGGAGACAGAAGGAAAGCTGACAGTATGGCAAGGCTGGAAGGACCAAACAGCTTGGACTGCACCCAGGTGCACACTGGAACACAAAGGACGGATGAGATCTTCCAGGAACATTAAAGACAAAAAGGAACCAGAGGATGACTCAGACTCCTTTCAGGTTTCTCTACAGCACCTGTCACTTCTGAAACCACCACTGATTTTCAGAATATCTGCATAAGAAGATGCTTCTCTCCAACAGTATCTGGAAAATGGAAATTATAAATACTACCTTCCATGTTCCTCTTTGCACTCTTCATAGGAACAACTGACCTGTCCTCACTAGCTCTTGTCTTCTACCTTGTCTACCCAATCCAAAAGCACTGGGCAAACTTTCTCAAAAAAGAAGCAGTCCCTCAAAACACAAGTGACTGACATGACTTCTTAAAAATTTCTGAAGTTTAAAAAAGTTAATTAATTTTGATAATATTTAAATGTTTTTCATTATTAAAATTAAGATCTATTTAATAGCATGATTAGGATTTTTTTCCTTTTTTCTTTGGTTCTCTGTACCTGTCCCATATACAAACCTTATAAAATAAAAGAAAGAGCACTAAAAACTTCATTTTACTCTTCTTTTAGTTGGACTAAAGTTAATGGGTAATTGGAAGGTTCATGGGGCTGGCATAACAAAATAAACACCAAATATTTCTAGAGGCAGCAAAAATAAATGCAGGATTTGCCCTGACACATGCAGAAAAAAAAGTGCTACCAATATCACCAGTAATATCTCCTAACTGGTACTGTTTGTCTTACCAGAAACATTAGAGGCTGGTGGGAAAAAAAAGCAGCTTTGACAGTTGCATGGCAACAAGAAAAAGACTCAGGGATGCTCCCTGAGGATGAGTGTGGCACAAACAGGGAGCAGACAGAAACTTGGCTCCAGCTGAGCTTGCTGGGTGCTGCCAGCCTGACTTTAGACCAGCTATAATCCAGCAGGCAGCCATTCCCACTGCACAACTCTACCTGCTCTCTGCCAGTGCCTCTCATGTGCAATGGGGCCAGCTTTTCACATCCAAATGGTATGAAAGCTCTCAGGATAAATAAACCAGAAGACCAACTCAAACAGAGTGTGTGAAATGGCAGCAACAAACAAGTCCTCCAGCCCAGGCAGTTTCAGCACTCACGTGCTTCTGCAATACAGCATTTTGGGAGCTGCTGCACACTACAAACTGAGACCAAGAATGGAAATGTCCCAAACTCACAGTGTGATAGCCCACAGCATCATCAGGAGGAAAGCCAGCCTTTCCACAAGGCACTTAATAAAGAGACCTGAAAATAAACTGAGTTTGCATATTTTGCTCACCTTAAATTTCTGTTAAAGTGATTGAGATTGAGGTCTAAGTCCCATTTGACTGCTGATTTACTCAGGGTAGCATTGTTCCATGTTAATACATGGAAAACTACCCCTTGCAACCTCCACAATTACCACATGTTGCTGTGACAGTGACTACACTGTCACAGAATAGTCCCTTTTGTACATTATAAGCACTACCAGTAAGGGCAATTTATCACATAACAAAAATTACCATATTTTAGCAGAAGACAGAAAAAAATCTGTAAAACTAATGAAGAGCCTTTTTTTTTAATTACAAACCAGTGAAGACCAAGCAACTACAGAAGTGTAACCAGGGAGAAAAATTTGCCCCAAACCTTTCATCCTCTTTCACAGTCTTTTTTTTTTTTTCTCTTCGATTTTTAACCTTTTCTGTCACCACCAGCACTAAAAGCTGCTTTTTTCCCCCCCTTTTGCTGGAAGAACAAACAAACAGTTGCCATTTCAGCCAAAGCAATGTTATTCTTTGGCTGCCTGGCACTGGTTTCAGCTCACAGGGCGGTCAGTTCCTCTGGCTCCCATCCAGCAAGCTGAATAAACCAGTCTGGCAGTAAGCACAACTCTGTTTGGGCTCAGAAATCAGGGCTTCAGACCTGTTTCCAACCTGAGCGCTTCCAATTTACAGCATTCCAACACTGCAGGAAGTATACCAAGCCAATCTGAAACTCAAATATATTTGAAACAAAGCTTTCTTCCATGCTTTTAGGTCTTTTCCGACACTCTTCTTCCTTCTCTCTTTAATGTTTGCAGGTTGGAATTTAGTGCTCTTTTTTCTGCCAGACGTTTGGCCTTTGCAAGAAATAACTTCATCCAAGTGTGCCATTTCCTCCAAAATGCACAGCAGCGGCAGAAATCACACACAGATCATTATCATCTTTTCTCTCTTTCTTGCTTCCCTCCTTTTGTATGGAGCACTATGAAAGTCAAGGAAACTTTTCTGAAATTACAAAACTCATTTTTATAGACATGTAGTCTCTCTGTTCAGGACTTTCGACTCTCAGAGCACAAAATAGAAAACACAAGAAAACTTGTAATACAAGAGAAACTGTGGTTCCACAAATGCAAAGGCATGCTGGAAGGATTATAAGCGCAGGACTAGGCACTTTAGACTCCCCTTATGCTCTGTTCTCTGGCAGAACACTAGCGGCAGAACTCCACTTTACTGGGATCAGGGATGGTGCTTATGAGAATGGCAGGAGATGTGAATGCAAAGGTTGAGAAAGTGTATTGAGTGCCATGTTTCAGCGTTCAGCTTATTATTTTCTCTTTCCTCCTCTCATTTTTCACACCATTAAAATTCCACCTCAGACACCAGACTCAAAGTGAACAAACAAACATGCATTGTTCGCTATGCAAACCCACCACACTCACGCGGCTGCTGTTGAAGCTGCAGTGACACTTGAGCTGAGGAGCACAAACCACTCGGGCAGCTCACAGGGGGAATGCCGGAGTGACAGATTAAGTACAAAACTAATCCACACGCTGTGTTTCTGCTGCACAGGTGTGATCATGGATTATCCTTCTGCCATGCAAGTCACTTATGCCAATCTCTTCTTAAAGAGCCTTTCTCTTTCCTTCTGTTTCTTGGTTTATATGAAGTAAATTTTCCACAGCTACTGCAACGAAACCCTTCCAGGGAAATTATTTTGTAAAACTTCAAACATTATCATTACCTCTTGTACACAATAATTTATCAGTCATTGTAGCATGCTACAAGGCTACATTCTATACTCAGCATCTCAGCAGATGGAAGTTACCCCCATTCTTTGAAAGAATCTTAAATACTACTTCTTTGCCCTGCAAAGAACAATCAGGAGAAAAAAAATTTAAAGCTTCAAGATCACCTCAAAATTTGCACATAAATATTATGCTAAGCCAAGCTGGAGACAAGCAGTAAAAAAGATGCAAGAACCCTGAGACATGTTTGAAGTCCTCAGATAAAAGTTAGCACATACAAATTCCCATTTAGAAGCAGAAGTAATTTGAAGAAGTTCTACTTAATGGATGGCACAGTAAATATGGGTTCTGGTTTCCAACAAAAAGTGACATGCAGTGAAATATTTATGCAATCTCTTGAGGATATGTAGAATTTCATAAATTAAAGGGCTTTAGTCAGCTTTCCACGTGACAGCAACCAACCCACAGTTCAGTCAGAGGAGAATTGTTTGTGTTTAATCCCAAGATGGATTGGAAGAACTTCTGGCATGAACTGACACTGATATAAACTGCTCAAGAGTTTTAACAGAGAATTAATGGAAGACAAAGCAAACTGTTTTAAATTGAAGCTACCATAATATACAGCAGAAGCCAAAATTCTCTGTTCCAAAAGTCATGTGACTAAACGCTGGGATGTAATTTTCAAATAGGTAAGTAAACTGCCGTTATAAATTCCACCACTATATTTAAAAATCATTTAGTTCTCATTCCAATTGTGTTAGGTGTGTCTGTGTAGCTTTGGGCAGAAAACAGTGTGTACTGGTTGTTAAAGAAATGGGAGAGTAAGAGGACATGAATCCCGCTGTGGTGGTATCGCAGAATGCCTGGGTGACCTCGGGCTAGTCAGCTGTGACCTCCGTAAAATGGAGATAATCACACTTATCTGATTCAAGGGGGTACCAGGAGACCTACTGTTTCCTAATTGTTTAGAGATGTACACGGGAAAAGCACAATATATTGTTACATGGGTTAGGTTTCTGGAAATATCTACTGGTGACACAATAGATTTTACCCATCTGTGTAAAAGTGTCAAGTACTGCTATTATTTTGACCTCATTGATAAAGAAAGGATGGGTGGTCTGGTAGATTGAAGCACATTTCGGCTGGAAGCTATTACCCTTTGAGACGACCTCTTGTTTCAAGTTTCATTGGTGTATCAGAAAAGTTACAGGCAGCAACAGTAAGGGTTTCTGTAATTCATGCTACAAAAACACTCGAATCTGTTTTATCTCCTCTGACATCCTACTCCTCTGTACTAGTCCTAATGATGTTTTTCCTAATCAAGCATATGTTAATAGCAGGAACCGCAGTGTCACTTTCTGGTTTTACCTGACCTGTCTCTGGGTACTCACTGTATCTGTGAAGCTATACCAAGCTCAACTGTCTCTCACTATTAGAGAGGTGTAGAAAAACTGACTGCAATGCTAATAAGGGCATAAAAAATGACGGTAATTTAAGAGGATGACTGATTTTAAAACAAGATACCTAAATAGAGGTAAAATGTAGATCCTTCTGATAGCTTCATGTTGCCATTCAGTTTTAGGGAGAGAAGTTGTGTAAGGTGATTTGGGCAGGATTTATGTAAACTGAGTAGCAAGGAAAAGAGATGATTTACATTAAAACATATCACAAGCAACCATCAAGTAGCAGTAGTTTTACTGCTGAAATGTGACTCTGGAGAATTTTTACAAAATCTCCACACTTGGCTAGGAAGGGTAAGGCAAGAAAGGGGCCAGTGTGAAAGTAGTAGTTTTAACCCAGCGTAATCCATGCTGATTTCTACTTCACCAGAATAATTTCACACCAGAAATATCCATACAGAATGAAAATACTGGCACCTCTGTCTCAAGTGCTCATTTACCACCAAGTGCCCTTGTTTTACTCAGTGTGTTTGCAAGGATGAACCACTCTATCATTTGTATCAGTAATGCAACTCCCACCCACATGTGCTTCAACCCCAGACTTGACTAATGCATGAATCTTTATGCTGCGCTCCTTATGAAATGCTGTGTCCTATCACGTTGCCACGATACTGCTGCTAGATTTATGGCTCTAACTAAATCATCCGATCATACCACTTCTGTGCTGTGCTTCTTCCATTACCACCTAATGTATCAAAAGCATCGATTTTACACTTGCCAGCTTTCCTGCCGGAGCACTCCAAGGTCCTGCAGCACTTTATTACACCCCATGCCCACTCCCTGAGCTGTCATGCTAATGAGCCATGTGTCGCTACTTTAATTTTTCTGAAGCAGGTCACAAAGCTCAATTTTCCCCTCATGTGGGAGAACCTAGAGTCCAATTCCTGAGCCGTCATGGCTGGCTGATTTTGAATAGTGCATATGATGACAGGCTCTCATCTTACTGGCCTGGCCACCACAACACCCCTTCCCTCCCAAATGCTGAAAGAAATATAGCCGCTTATGGTTTCAGAATGCTTTTTCTTATTTGCAGCATACTGTACTTACCAAACACCTCATATCTTGAGGTACCCAAAATGCTGAAATTATAACCTACTTAACCTCAATAATTCTGAGAGGCCACTTTTTATCTCTACAATAGGGATCTTATTTAGACTGAAAGAAAATGAAAGTCAGCATGATTAGGAGAGTCAATTGTCAGGACACCTAGAAATACCCTGAAAACCTACAGAAATGTAACACAACAGAAAAAGGCTCAGATCCTCCAGAAAGGACCAATATATTTTATGACCTGCAGGTATGAATCCCTTCCAACTCCAGGTATTTTATGATTTCTATCAATTTACTGCCTTGCCAGGACATCAGATAGGAAAGGTAAGAAAGACAAGAGGTTACAGTAGCACCTTTTAGGTTACCCTGAAAAGCATCTCAAACACACTTGCTACATTTTGTAAGGTTAATTGCTGAGTAATGTTGATGTCCTAAGACGTAAAAGAATAGGAACAACTAGGAGGAAATTAATGAGGGCCAGTCCAGCCTTTTTATTGCGACCATTCCTACCAATAAGGCTACTTGGTGTTTGAGACCCTTGATGAGCAAAAGGGGCAGATTTGGGTCTCAGTAGCTTTGCTTTAGAATTTTAGAACTTGCTTTGTTTTAGAATTTTAAATTGCATGTGAGCTGGGGAGAAATGCATCAACCATCATTCTGTTAGCAATTGTTTTCCTCGTGCATTTGTGTTTTAGTGGTAGAAAGCAGTAGATTAATATATGAGGTCTCTGCCATTTGGTAGAGATTTTCCAGCATCACTATCCCTGGAAGTGTTCAGAAGGTACTGCATGTAGTACCTGAGGATATGGTTTAGTGGAGAACATGATGGTGCGGGGTTAATGGTTGGACTCAGTGACCTTAGAGTATTTTCCAGCCTTAATGATTCACCGTATCTATGAAGTAACATGGAGTCACATGGCCCATGTGTAACATGGGTCTTTTGGCCCACCACTGTTGTCTTTAGTGAATGGCTGCACGTTTTCATGGTACTTTGACATGTCAATATTAGCTGACCTCTTGTAAACAGAAATACCACACACTACATCTGAATTTTATCACTTTCTGTCATACAATATTACATTTTATCTTTACACTTTCTCTGCTTTATATGGAAAAGGCCTAAACTACTAGGCTGACACTAACCTAATTATTACATGGAAAGAGAAAAAACATCTACTAAATATTTCCTATGAAAAGTGAGGACAGACTGAGAAGATGTGTCACAAAAAGGCTGACTAAATTTTCCAGCATCACCATGCCTTGGCTCCAGAAGCAGAGCATGCGTTAAAAGCCAGCAGTAAAGCTCTGAGACACGGTGGATTTATCAGCTGAATGGAGATGGCATACAACAGTATTCTTCATTATCAATCTGAAATTAAGAATTTGAAAATCTCCAAAACTTCTAGGGAGCAAACAATAGTGATTATCCCCCATCTTATTTATGTAAGAGTCAAGCTCCATCATATAGGTCACTTGGCCGAGGTCACCAACTGTAACCAGCCACCAGTTTTTTGACTGGTGTTGACTCCTACTGGAGTACTCTCTACAAAATATAGACCTTGCAGTTGTAGATTCTGAGCTAATGGCAATCATGCATTTAAAGCACTATGCCAGTTATTCTATCTCTCTTGGGGGCTTTTTTCTAAATTCATATGGCAGGACTCAGATGCAAACAAAACTTTCAACCCTTCAAATTCTGGTGTTTTCCAAACTGCCATCAAACTGAATTTTTATGTTGGATGTGTACACTGGGGCTTGTGGACCTCAAAGCCTCAACCACTCTAATAGAACTGTGACAGTCTTTCATACAAAGCTCTTCATAGCAAAGGTTCCTTCTGTGCCATAGCTGCCCATCACATCAGCTTTTCTACCAAGAATGGGCGCTATGGGCTTGGTCCCGCTGTTAAGACACATGGTCAAGGACTGCCCTCCCTTGAGCAAATACCCTACTGCTTTGCACTCAGGTACACATGGGAAGCAACTTCAAAGGATACACCATGGCTTATACACACACACACACACACACACACACACACACACACACACACACACACACACACACACCCACACCCACCCCAAGAAGCTGCATGATCCTCTCATGTGTAGTATCATTTTTCAGAAAAATAACGCTGGATCCACAAAAAACGCTTTTTCCTCTGAATTACTGACTCAAATATTTTTTAACCTGATCCCTTCTCTTTTACTCAGAACCTCAAAAGCTTCCACCCACAATACCTAAACCTATCATTGCTTTAGCTGAAGAATTTGTTGGGGTCACATGATGGTTTGAAAGCTGTGGTTGAGATTAATAGTGTGTTACAATAAACACAGTGAATAATGCAAAGCACAGAAACGATGGAGGAGGAAGTGGGGGGGATACATCTTCTGAGGCTATGCAGTTATTGGATGTTTCGTTTGAAAGAACACACAGGTCAGAGTGAGACTTCTGGCATCTTCTCCCTTACAAATTAATCACCAGTTCACAGTGACCAGCAAATTTCAGCTTATAAATAAAGTTCAAAGCCCCCAGGTCCTCATTTAAAAATGGAGACATATGGCTTGCAAACAGCTAATGGAACAAGCCTTCCCAAAGTTTGAGCTCATTCCCAACTGAGAGATCCATTTCATAGTAATAACACAACGCAGCCATGAGTACATGAGCTTCAGACTTCCTTCCTGTATTTTATAATACTCTGCACTTCCACAGCAGCTTTTATCTGGAGAGTGGAAAAAGTTCTGATGAACATCAGTTATGACTTTTCAAAGTGTAGAAGGCACTGCAGGAACTGAGAACATATACAGACCCTCAGCCTCAGAGGCTTCAGCTCAGAGATGATACTTACCCAGAAACAAAAAGTTCAATGTTGTGCATGGAAAAATCTGAAAATATTTAGAAAAAAGATTAGCTTACTCTCTGAAACCTGACATCTGCAAGTTTGGAGCCACAGGTCCCTTCTTGACTACTTGTTCACCATAGTGTAAACTATGTCTAGCTGCAGTAATATCATATAAATAAGAAAACAGTTCAGAAGGATACTGAATCCTAGGGTTTGCTATAGCTCTCATTTGCAACTGAGAAAACTGAGATTTAAGTTTTGTATCTGAGAAGCCTGCAGCAGAAATCAGAAGGCTAAATTCCTAGTATTCACTGCAGTCCCTGGACAACTCTGCCTTCAATGTTTTGTTCTTCTAAAGCTGCCCTGAAAGCATTTTTTCCACACAGAATCTACTGCTTTGGGGGCTTTGTTTCATGTTAGTCACAAATCTCTCGGCATAACGTGAGGTAGACCAAAACACTGGCAGTCCTGCAGTGTAAAAGCATCTAATGGGCCATAAATTAATGTTTCATTTCCTTTAATAGTGTAATGATTAATTCCTTCTTCAGAGCAAGATTTTGTTGTACATTTGATAGCTACACTATAAAGAAAGAAGTGGTGTTTTTTAACGTCAAAAAGGATCAAAGCCAGAACACTGCTATTTTTGTTTGTGCTCTTGTAGCTTGACTCTTCAAAGTTTTTTCTCCCCAATTTGGTAAAAAGGTAAAAAAATCCATCTCAGATGAGACCTTGCACAGCTTGACAAGTTTTGACCCACAGTGATTTTTTTTTTTTTTTGCAGATATAAACCCCTGAAAGTAGGGGTTTCTAATGGAAATGCTGACATAACCTTAACTATACCAATGCCGCCGTAATCTCAGGTTACCAGGAATATTTCTGCTGCCAATTCCATTTAACAAGTCTGAATGCATATAATTTGTTCCAGTTGTCTTTCCCTGGAGTGGGGCTCCTTTGTGCACACTTTCCAATGTGGCTTGCATTAAAAGAAAGGAAAAAAAACCTCCTACTCCTATGTAAATTCATATACACACTGATACGGCTTTATCACAGCTAAAAAGCTATAAATCTGCTTTAACTGATTCAGTGTGTTCCTTGGCCTGGAAAGGTGACTTGTTTCATTGCTGCCCTTCACTGAACGTGACAATCATAACTTTGCTTTATTCTTTCTGAGATATTTATTCCTAGCAAAAAACCCTGCTGCCAAAAGCCCCCAAACTGCTTCTCTGTGTATTCATACTATTCTCTTCTGACCAAGGGTCCCTCTGTTTGCGCCAAAAGGATTTGAGCTGGGTCAGGATTTGCCCCTGGCTATGCTAGGAATCTAATCCAAATGCCTCCCACTGATACCAGTGATAAGAATCTAGTCCTATAGCAAATGATTTGCTTCTCACCTTTGGCTCATCCTGAAGCCAAACAATTGCCAGGTTAAACAAATATTCTCAGGATGCAAAGTGAATTCATGAAGCAAGAGTTTAAGAGACAGCAATGTAAGTGGGCACTTCTAGAGCCTCATGTCCTCCGAAAGATCTGCAGCTGACACACTGACATCTCTCTGATCTTTCCTCCTAGAAGGAAGAGTGAAACAGGAGGAACAAAAACTCAACAGGATGGCTCCACTGCTCACTGAATAAGAACAGGAATAATTCATTATCTGATCCTCCTCACAGCGGCCAGTTAACAGCTTCTTACTTGATCTTCAGGGTCTAAAAGGCAATAGCTGATGCCTGGGAACTCAGAACCTCAACCTTGTTGTCATCTTTACGCCAGAGATAAATTCAGAGGAATGATGTGAAGACAAATTTTCAAATACATAAGTGAATTTTTGGAAGGTTTCAGTGAGTTTGAGTAGACATCAACTGTGAAAATCAAGCCAAAATGGTCATCTCCACACTAACCCCTCAGGCTTCTGGGGACCCATAGTAAGACACACCTCTAGCCACAATGAGTGCAAAAAGAGAAATCTCCTCAGGATGACTCAAACCCTGGTGGCTTGAAATGTCTCTATCTAAATTGAAAGCTTATGGTTAATAAGTTTCTTGTTTAGTTTTCTGCCTAAAATTAAAAGAGAGGAATTAAGGTTATAGTTTCTCAGGCTGAATTCAAAGCACGTTCCTAAATTAGAGGATAAATTAATTTTAAAATTATGTAAAACTGATTCTCAAAATGCTTTTTTTGAAGCGCCTCATCTAATCATCTCTGCTGTTTTAAACAAATACAATTTTACTAAAGAATATTTTTAAAAGTACTGCTAAACTAAACATTGTTTAAACCTTTCCTCTCCTTAGGATGTTTTTACTAAATTTCTGTAGTGTTGGGAAGAAGAGGAGGGGGAGGAGGGTGATGATGTTAAAAAAAGTTTTAATAGGAAATGCAATAACAAAGAATATTTAAAACTTTTTAAAAGACACTTGGAAATTGATTGGCTATATCTTCCAATTCCTGTTTCCCTTCTGTAATTATGAATTACCATTATGAGTAACACTGACTGCTAATGGACTCTGCAAATCTCTGATAAAGGATGCAGAGATTAATTGCTATTCTTACTTAACACACTTGCTTGAGTAGTAAAAAAGAAGCAATAGAAAGCACTGTGCTAGGACAAAACACCGCAAGAGAATAGATCCTCTGTTCACAAGCTTTTTTGGAAAGAAAAATGAAAGCCTTCCATAAAAGAAAACTGAATTTAATTGGAATTTATTGTTAGTTTCTAGATGAAAAAAATATCAATTATTCGTATTACATTATCAAAGGTTCTTTTGCTCTCCTCAGTCAGATTCCTGAAAATCCTCCACTTCTAAGATGCCTCACATGATACTATTCCTTCTTCAGAATTCTTTAATATTCAGAGTCTTTTGGCCTCCCTGCTGCAGTTTGATCTCTCTGTACTTTCAGTCCTGGTGCTGTAAACACCTAACCCTGTGCTTGAGCAGGACTCCTACAGGACAGCTGCTGTGTCTGAATTTGGACCCAAAGATCAGAGAAGCGCTGCCTGATGCAGAGCAGGCTGATGCTGCATTCAGCCTGTCACCTGGTCACACCGGGCTGCAGAACAAGTCTGAGAACAGCTGTCGTTGTGGGGCAGACTCTGCAGCACCAACCACACCATGGGCACAAAAGAAATAAACACTGAGCACTCACAGACTGATTAAAAACTTTCAGCAGAAAGTGCTCTGTGTTTCAAGAAGATGACTTCCCTCTAGATCCTGAGGAAATCCAGCCATTAGCAGTAGCAGTGGCACATGATCTGGTCAGTTACTGTAAATTGAGAGAAATGCACCATTTATATAAAATTGAACTATTTGACAAAAAAGATAAGGCTATAGGAGTCCCCAGCAGCCTTTTTATGAAGGATTTATCTTCTCAAATCTAGGGCAAACCATTGAATAAATAGTGGGAAGTTCTAACTGAAGGATAGGAAAGGGAGGTAAATTACAAACAGTGATTGTATTTAACAGCTCAAGGCTGCTTTTTAAAGCTTAAAAAAAAAAAAAACTTTAAAGAAAATAGGTTACAAATCAGGAGGCCCAGATTTAGACAGAAATGAAAATGAAAAATCTTTGGGGGATTTACTGCTTCAAATTGTCCAGCACTCCAAACAAGAGAAAGTGGCAAAAACAATACAAGAACCTTCATTAACTACGTGACCATGGATTTTGTTGGTCAAGCAGCTCATTCATGCAGATCCCACTGTGCAGAAGAAGCATGGTGCGGCTGCTGGGGGCAAACTGATCCTGATGTGGTCTATTTTCCACCAAAATCATGGATCATAGAGAAATTGCACATGTCTCCCAGGATCTAACCTTAGAATATTTATATATGTACTCAACATGGATATCCCTCCTTGTCCACAGCCAAGGTAACCTGTGCTGAGGTAAGGGCTGTATCATCCATGCTTTATGCAACTTTTAACCCTCCTCTTGGAATTCAAACTGTAGTAATACTGAGAATCACGCCTGCCTTTCCCCTCTCCCTCTCTCTCCAGCAGCAATGTCACTTTGGGTGACTGGCATTGTGACCCTCCACTGCTGCTTCTTCTGTGAAAAATACCCTTAGTGTAGAAAAGGGGCAAAACTGGTTAAGCAGTGGTGACAAGTTTTTATAATACAGGTGTATTTGAGGGAGAAACCAAAGAAACTGGGGTACATATACTCAGAGGTGGGTGATAAGATTCCAAACTGTATTAGATATTTCCCAGAGAGACTTTAATAGATGTTACCTCCAGTGTCACCAAAGTAAAGTAATTTCTAGGACCAGAGAGTCAGTTTCAGATATTCTTTCAATTTTCTGGTATTGCTTTACTTCTGTTAGAATTTAATAAATTCCATGCTCTGGTCTCAAAAATTGTGTTAATATTTGAAAATACTAAAATGCCCCAAACCAGAGATGATTTGGGATTTTGTGGCTCCCATGTGCAGAGGCCGCTTCAAGTGACTCTATCCAGCCTTGTCTGCCTGATACAATCAGCTAAAGAGAAACACAGCAGACCCCACCAAATGACAAAAGCACACTTTTCAAGGAACGCCTGCTCACTGATGGAGGATCTGGAAGATGTCACACATTTTGGCTTTGACTATGAGGCAACACAACCAGTGTTGGAACTTGGATGTCAGCTTTCCACAGATTTCATGTATCTTTCCAAATCCGTTCTTTGTCACTCTGTACAACAGCCACTTCCCTACCTCGGAGACGGGAACTCTCATTCCCTACATCATTCCCTACCTGCTAATGTCTCCAGTGCCACAGCTGTGGATGCTGAAAGGACATGGGCAGCAATGGTCAGGCTGATGTGCTCCTCCTGAACATCATTCCCTACAGACGCTTCATTCTTTACATGTATTTTTCATGTCATTTACTGGTTCAAATGGAAGAAAGGTGCCACTCCTGAGCTAACCACCCACATCCACAGCCCTCCTTGGGTAGTGCTCAACCTTTCTCAGCTGGCCAAGATCCTCCCAACAGCCCCACTTGTTCATGCTTCTTCTCCTATACCCTTGTCAGGGACTGCATCCAGCACAGCAGTTGTTAAGTTTCTTAGTATAACCAGATTAAAGATTGCATGCCTTCAGACAGTTCTGGCTTCTCCTAAGTCCTATGGATACACACATACACACCACTATAATAAGAAACCTGAAAAGCTAATTAGTGTTTCTTAATGTCCACCAAGATTTCACCAGTCAGCCAACTTTTCAAATAGTACTGAAATCCTAAAATCAGGGAATTTTAAGGTTTCTGAATAGAAACATCCTGAGATGTTCCAGATAGGGCTGTTTATTCTGCAGAAGGGAAGGCATGTGACCTTTTGATGCTAAAATGGGGATTATAAGGAAGATGGAGAGAGACTTTTTACAAGTGCTTGTACTCATAGGACAAGGGAAAATGGTTTTTAACTGAAAGAGAACAGATTCAAATTTCATATAAGGAAGGAATTATTTATTATGACAGTGATTGCACTGAATCAGGTTACCCAGTGAAGCTGTGGCTGCCCCATCCCTGGCAGTGCTCAAGGCAAGGCTGGATGGGGCTCTGAGCAACCCGGCCTGGAAGAAGGTATCCCTGCCTATGGCAGGGACAGGGCTGGAACAAGGTGATGATTAAAAGCCTTGTCAATCCAAAGCATTCTAGGATTCTATAAAATGGAGACATTCACACCTTAGTTACTTTGGGTAATTTTAGGTAAATAAAAAGCCTTCTGCACTTGACATATATAAAAAGAAAAAATTAAAAGGTCCAAGTCTGAAAAATCTGTTTTTCCTTAAAATCATGTGCCTGCTGATATTATAGGTACAATAAAAATTTGGACTTTCAATGTTCTAAATTACTCAGAAATAAAGAAAATCAAACCATAGTTTATAATGCATCTATCACAAAACTTAAAGCCCTAAAAGATGCCCATGGCCCATGCATTTATATACATATTAGCTGGTGTCAGCCTGCATTTGAAAGTTTATGTGGCCATTTTTCTGGAAGTGTAAAAATAATATCATGGACAATATTACCCTTCTGGAATGAAAGGAACTTAGATACAGAATAGCCTACTTTATATTACAAAAGTAGCATGTTTCTTAAGTTCCATGTGCATTATATTTGCAATTTGCATGGGGATTTGTAACAGCGGTGCTGCTCCCTGGGTGTTACTTACTTTGGATAGACTTCTCTAAGGCTGAGTTTACACAGCTGTGGTAGGAAAACCTAGCCACAATCAATTAAAAAGTGCAACACAAATCCTTTGAACAGCATTCTCAGGCTGTCCTGCTGTTGAGACAGCTACTATTCTCCGAGAACGAGTGCTCTAACTGTATTAAACTTAGTCCTAACCAAAATAAGCTTTTACTAATTTTCACCATTTAAGGAACATAAAGACCTGCCTTTGTCATTTAAAATTTAAGCTGACTAAGCCTCACAGAAACAGAACATTAAAGAACGAAAGCAATTAAATCCATTTACAGAGGTCAGAAGAGTCTCTGGGTTTTAGGCATGATGGGCTTGTATGGTCTGTGCTTGTCATTCACGTGAACTTTTAGATTATGGGCTGATAGGTGGCAAAGTAAGTCACCTTTGTTTTCCTCTTGATAGCAGAGTGACGCTGAGCTAATCCTAACAGGTCACCAATGTCCTGCCATTACCTGCTCTTCTGATTACTGAACAACTAGAATAAGCAGGCAAATGAGACCCCAGATGCCTTGTCTTTGTGTGGGACATATTTATTACCAGCCTACTGAATCCTGCACACAAAGAAGGCCTCAGGGAATGTAGTATGTCTACAAGCTGATGCAAAAAGCACTGAAAGGAAAAAAAAAAAAAAGGGGGGGATAAATAAGCAGGCTGCTTAAAAGCCTGAAGTCTAACTAACTTACTAGCACATTGATAATACAATAATGTGGTCAACCCACTGTGGACTTTGAACAAGGCTCTTTTTGGTTTTCAGCTAATTAGTAAAAGAAGAGATTAGGTTTTTTAATCTCTCTTGCTCTTTCTTCCCTCTTTTTACCTGGAGGGTGTGCTTGTATGTGTACACATGTATTTCCTCAATGAGCAAAGAGAAAGTACATACATATACATTATGATGTGGAAAACATGAGGTGGAGTGTGAGTTTGGTTTTATTTCCAACAAGAGGGTAACTGACATTATTTCAGATTTCCATGTTCTATGACTGGAAGCGGTCAGATGTGTGTGTGTTATAGGGTGGGAGGGGAAGGGGGAAGCTGAACAGAGGATATGAATTTTAATCAGTTTCCTGAATGAATACAACACTGTATTTCCCCCTACTCTCCTTAGGATGACAATTCAGAGGAGATAACCTTCTCCTTTGAAAAACCTTGAAAGGAAAGTTTGTTTTTACCATAACAAATGCAACAAAAGAAGAGGGAAGCTGGGAAAGGGAGAGGGTGGACAAATTAAATGTCAAACTTTCTCTCCTTACTTGAAGATAACAGCATACTAGGGAACCTTCTTAGAAGCTTAACATAAACGCAGTTAAGCTGTTGCCAGCTGCAGTAAACCTCTCTCTCACCTTTCTTCCTCTCTTTCAAGATATCTTTGAATGCCTTCTCCTTCATCATAAATCAGACCTGTGAGCAATTATCGCTCAAGCCGGATGGCAGCGGCCTGAGTGGCCACTGCTATTCCACTGCTGTAATCTGCACTTCGTCAGGTTACACTACCCTTGATGAAATTTCACATTTCTTTGCCAATGAGCGTTACCTCTCCATTTATGACTCACTGTCTTTGCAACAGAGAACTGTGAATTTCGTTCCTCTCCTTGTAATTTGCTTAAGCATCATGGACCATCCGGTGGTGCTGAGCACCCTCATCAACCCATGGGAGAGTCTCACAGCATCCCAATAGGATGTGGTTCTGCTGCTGTTCCTCAAGTACTTCCCCTGAGAGCATATCTCAGCGCCTCGGAGGGAGACTGGACACAGACACCCTCCTCTGGGATGGTGCTGATGCCACTGCCAACTATCACAGGAACTCTTCGTGTTCGTCATCCCCTTTCCCATCCACGCTGCCCTTGGGTAACAGGTTCCTCTCAAGTTCTGGCCCCGCCAGCCCCCAGGCTGCATCTTGCCGCCCTCACAGAGAAGGGGAAAGCTCTTTGGCCAATCTTCCAGCCAGGAGTCAATTAAAAAAAAAAAAAAAAAAATCCAAACCACCCCAGATTCCAGCCCCGCAAAAGGGAGCGGGCTCCAGCCTTCAAGTCACGCCAAGTCTGTGAGCGCTGCCCGGGTACCAAACGGGGTTGAGCGTCCCGCACCGCCGCCACCGCGCAGCGCGCAGGCACCCAGCACGGACCTGCCCAAAGCTGCCAACCTTTGCCAGGCAACTTGTAACTTTTTAAATAAAACCCCCAAACCAACCCAAAGCGCACACCCGCTCTCCCAACCATCCTACATCCCCGCGCACGGCTGTCAAGAAGGGCATAAAAACAGCAGAGAGAGAGAGAGAGAAAGAAAGAGAGAGCGAGAAAGTCACTCACCGTTGGCGGCGGCACAGAGGTTTCCAGAGCCACTTTGAACTAAGAATGACTGAGGGACAAACTCTTCCTCAGAGTCCGAGCCCGCGGCCGCCCGGGCCGCGCCGTCGCCCAGCGACCGCCCCGGGCCCTCATTGGCCGGCGGCGAGGGGAGAGGGGAGGGGGACTGCGAGCGGGGGGTGGAGGAGGCGGACGAACAGGGCAGGGGGGGACCTGCGGGCCACAGACACACACACAGAGAAGGGAGGGGGGAAAAAAACACAGAAAGAAATAAAATGAACAAAAAAACCACGGCAAAACACGGACAGAGAGACAATAAAAGTCGAGCTGGGCACGAGGGAAGGCCGCCCCCCCACCCCGCCGCCTGACCCAGCGGGGCAGCCCTGCCTGAGGGGCGGCCGACTGCACGTATCTGACCCCATTACCTGCTGCCCCTCGGGCTGTTACTGTCCTTTAAAACTTCTATCCTCCTAATAGCCATCCTTTAAAACTCGCATCGGTCAGGTTTGTTGTTGGGCTTTTTCGGTTTGGTTTGGTTTTGTTCAGATTTTGACATTGGCGAGAGCGCCTGAACGGAGACGCGCTTTGTTCCCACGACGTGGGCGCTCACTGTCAATGAGTCGTACTCATTGATGCGGCCGCGCTCCGTCTTACTAACGGGAAAGGTTTGCCCGACGTATTGTGAGGTGAATTATTTCAAATTCCAAGTGAAAAGTGTAAAGTCCTTTTGGGGATTGGTTTAACAATTCCCTTCCCTCTAGTTTATAAAGCAAACGGCTCAAGACCTCCACCATGCAGGCAATAGATGGAGGAAAGGTGTGGATACCGCTGCGTGCGGTAGAAGCAACTCAGCACACCACCACACTGATAACAGAGCAGAAGCACAGCTCAGACCGGCGTCATTTCGTTGATTAAATGATGAAAAACACAACAAATAGGCTTCTAAGATTATGCTTTACATAGAGCTGTGCCTGACTGAGGGAGAGTTTCTACTGATGGCAAGAAAATTGAATCAGGTACATGTAGGTTAAGTAGATCCAATTGGAAAAGCTTATTGTAAGTAATTAGTCAGGGTCTTATTCCAAATAGATTTTTAAACAAAACTGGGAAGTCAGAAGTGCTAGACTGGCAAAAGAAAAACAAAAAAAAAACAACCAAAAAAAACCCAAAAAAACTCTATCAGGCAAATTTGGAGGTCAGATATGTGCAGTACATCGATAAAAACAGGGGGAATATGAACACAGACATATAATACAAGACAATCCATTTAAACATGAACTTTTCCCCTTGCTACATTTGATCTGAAAGTCATAATGATTAATCTCTCACATTTTCCCAAATACTGAAATTTTATCATGCAAAATCCATCAAAATAAAAGAACAATCAGCACAAGAAAATCAGCAAACTTAAAAAAATCATCTGTTTCTATAAAAACACACTTAGAACAAAGCATAGCTTACAACATAGCTGTACAATATTTCTTACTAAACACAGCATAAACACTTTAGAAATGGACACAAACCCAAAACAATAAAGTGGGTTTAACATTTAAATTCCCCAAAGCTGGTTCTGCATATATATTTCCTTCCACCTTGGTCATTAGTTTTTCTCATCATAAGCCCTTGGATGTCACCTCCTTGGCATATGCCGGTCTTATAAATTGCCAGTTATAATCAGAGAAGAAATTGTGGCATCAGAAGCAAACCCTGGGATCTAAGGAGAATACCGGACTGTACCTGTGCTTAGAGACACTTGTCACCCAAAGGAGAAAAGCCAGTGTTGGTTGAGAGGCTACATTCCCTTGTGTGAACAGCAGCCTGTGCAGCATGCAGACCAAGAGCCGAAATTGAGCCCTGTGTGTTTTGTTATGATCAGCAGTGGAGTTGTCTGGATTGCCTTCTTTCTGACAACCCTCCAGACAGAAAAGTTTCTCCTTTAGGAATGCAGTTTTTAAGGAATCTGCAGCCCACTTCACACTCCCTGACCCTTTTTATGGTGCCAAGGCTGTAACCTTCCCATTGTGCTAACTAGTGGTAGGAACTGGAGACAGACAGGAAGAAAAAGGAGCATGTGCAAGTGGATGAGTACTGCTTTCCTTGTCACTGCCTCTGACATGAAAACTGAGATTCAGCTCTAATTCTGATCTGCTTTTGAAGAAGCAAAGTATACTCTGCATCATCCTCTTTGTGGCAATAGAGATTTGATGAGCCCTGACATGTAACAAAGTTTAAATCAGGACTTTGATTTGCTATGCTTTCATTACAAAAGAGGGTGACATGTATTTCTAATCCTGGGTAGTAGTCAGAGGCTGAATTTTAGTGTGATGGTGACTGAAATGGAAAAGAAGTGCAAAATCAATACCTTCCTATAGACCCATACAATTTTTCAGTGTACTTTGTAAGGAGAGGACACATTTTTCCAGCCATTGAGAAAGACAATCTAGATTAAAAATTTATTTCAAGCCTATGGTTCATTTACACAAATACCAGTGAAATGCATAAAAGGGAGTTAATGGTGTGGCTACCCAACCAAAAAAAAAAAAAAAAAAAAAAAAGTGGACAATTACAGTAGAGCCCCAGAGCTCTCCCTGTGTTTTATTTAGACAGTACGCTTGGCATAACTATACATGAATTCTGTAGTCTGGACGTAAAGAGCAGGAGCAGAATGAGCTGAATTTGGAATTGTAACCCTAAAAGCAAAATGTCAGTGCTTTTGTCAGCTCACATCACAAAGTTTCTGCCATTTCCACATGGTTGCAAGTTGTTGGGAGTTTCTTTTGGAAGGAGCTTTCCCCATCTCCCAGTATTGCAGTTTTGGCAAGAATAAAATAAAAAATAGAAATAAAAACAAAACCAAAACCTTTTTAATGGCAACTTTGGGTTGTAATCAACTACACCATTGCAGAATGCACATGAGAAGATCCCATGGGCTTTCACGGTCGTTACGTGCACTTCCAGCAGTGCATGAGCTGACCTTTACAAGGGCAGATTCCCTAGGAATTGCGCATTCTAACCACTCAGGGCTGTGCTGCCATGAAGGGCACCGGCACATACCACCATGCTCTGTGGAAAATGGCCTTTTGGGCATGAATGATGGGGTGGATTCAATGGGAGATTTTGCCAGCTGCTGGATGGAAGGTGTGCACTAGGCAGCTCAGCTGACAACAACCAGTTATAAAATGCGCAGGAAGCACAGCAGTACCTTCCCTTTTAGCAAGTCAACAAGGCTGTAAGGCAAACATGTGTTAAGCTGTGGATCCTTTAAGAGAACTGCCTCCTTTTTTTCCTGCTTGGACAGAAAGCCAAGAATTAAATCTGACCTTTTCACAAAAATTAAACCAAGAGAGAGACGAAAGCTACAAGTTTGTTTCCTTCTCAGACAAGTATCTCACTGAATTTACTGCAACTGCAAGTCCAAGTAAAACAAGACTGTAAACTTTCATTCCAGCTGCCAGAGCAAAATTTCTAATTGATTAGAGCAAAATGAATTTGCAGCAATACTGGGTTGCCATGGAACCTGAGCAAGTAGGACAAGTTACTTTGCAGAATGTGCTGTTTCTCCTTCAAAAATACAAAACAGAAGGACTAGATAACACATTCATTATGTACAGTCTTGCAATTTGGAACTTAATTCAAAGAAAAACAAAACGGATTCCAAGTATGGGCCCCTTGGCATCAATTTGTAACAATCTTATATATCCACTTGCAGTGAACAGTCAAAATTATGTTCTTTGGACTTGAGGCAGGAATACTAGTCATTGAATGTCTCTGTATGAATGATGTGATACTAGCACATATTCAGAGGGAAAGAGAACAGAACCTTCTATTTTAGCTATGTGCCAGTATTTCAGATTAAAATTTAAAAAAAAAAAATCAGGGGAAGATATGTTGCAGTCTCTGGTAGATTTATGAATGTACTTAGGAAACACAAACTTTGGAAATAGGTTAGTACAAAGAATCTGTTTCTCGACTTAACCGAGGAATTCTGCAATATTCAGGCAACTGCTTTAAATTTAGGGAAGAGACAAGCAGAGCAGACCCTAAATAGTTAGGGGAAAGTAAGACAAACAATAAACACGCCTTCATTTTATGCTGCACATTTGGCTGTAATATTTAAGAATTACTTTATCTCTCATAGGATTTGGCATTCAGAGATCAAGAGCTGATTTAAAACGGGTGTATTCATGCTAGTGTGAATAGAAGACCTGCCAGAAATACAGAACATTCACAGAGATACTTCTAAAGAAGGTCAGTAAATTGTTTCATGGACTATATTCAGTGGATTATACTCATATGTTTGTAATTTGTCTCAAAAGAGGTGAAAAAGAGTGGATATATACAAAGGCTGACTTCTCACAGAGCTGAAATGACAAGGCAACAGGATTTAACAGTGTTCAATATACCCAGAATGGTATTATCTGTGATCAATAAATAAGTAGTATCAGCTTTTTTCACCTGGTAACTTCGTCATCCAAGAACCTTTAAGGGCTTTACAAGCACTGAGTATGTAAACTTTGAAATACTGTTATCATATCTGTTGGGATCTGTTATCAGATTGGCTGATACAATGGTCAGAGGGCTCGAACACTTGTGCTATGAAGACAGGCTGAGAGAGTTGGAGTTGTAAAGCAGGGAGAAAAGAAGACTCTATGGAGATCTTCCAGCAGCCTTCCAGTACTTAAAGGAAACTTGTAAAAAAGAGGAAGTGTGACTTTTTACACAGGCAGATAGTGATAGGACAAGAAGTAAGAGTCAAACTAAAAGAGAGGAGATTTAGATTAGATACTGGGAAAAAACTTTTCCCCGTGAGGGTGGTGAAGCACTAGCACAGGTAGCCCAGAGAATCTGGGGATGCTCCATCCCTGGAAGTGTTTAAGGCCAGGCTGGACAGAATTTTGGGCAACCTGTTCTAGTGGAAGGTGTCCCTGCCCAGGGCAGGGGTGTGGAACTAGATGGTCCCTTATAGCCCAAACAATTCTGGGGAACAGATTTAGATTTCTGACAGATAAGTAAACTGAGGCACAGAGATGTGTAATAAAGTGATTCAAAATTCTGTCATTTCCTGTACCTGCATGTTGTATCTCTAGCCACTGAAACAGTCTAAAAGGCTGTTGTCACACTCAAAATATTTTTAATTAGCTGGATTCCCGCCATAAAGAAACAGCAGGTGTGGGCAGAAGTACTGTGATTGCGATTACCTCAGTACAACAACTGCAGTAGTTCTCACATAAGAACACTGGCATTAAGTCCTATCACTGACATTGCCTTTGCACCACCTTAAAATAGGAAAGTCTTCAACCAAGGTTAAAACTGGTGCACCAATGATGTTAAGGACCACTACAAACAAAAGACATCACAGTACAGCTCTGGCCTTTAAAACGAAGCTTTGCTTTGTGGGTTCACAGGAAGGCTGTGTAAATGATAGCAGAGTGTATTCTGTAATGTGCTGGCTGAGTTTATTATCCTGTCAAAGGAAAGAGAGTGTAAACAGATAAACTTCTTTTAACTTTTTTTATGTCTTCCCCTTACTTTACACAGGAGTTTTGAGTGATCTGTACTGACGTTGATGTGAAATCTTATTGACCAATATTAATTTGTAACTAGTCTTGTGCTGGAGAAAACCATGACCCACCTAAATGACCCTTAGGTACCTCTGTATGATGAAGGAAATAAATTAATAATTAAATCTAACGCTCAGGCAGTTCCATCTCAGAGTGTATCTGATTGATTAAAACCCCACAAGCATGAAGCAGTCCTGCAGAGCTGAGATCTTGTGTGAGAGCTATCCTTGCAAAGTAGCAAGCAGGGTAGGCACCAGGACATCCCCGATTGCTGACACATAGGACGAAGTGGAAAGGACAGCACCCTGCCTGCACAGCAGTGTTTGGTTCCCTGCAGAATATAAAAGGCAGCGATTTGCTCCACTGCTATTTCAGGGCATCAGAGATCCTGCTGGACTTAGGAGAGTGAGAGAATATCTGCCATCTTGCTTTTCAAGGTGAAGGGGAATGTATACGAAGATGAGCTCAGCTTATCATATGTTAGAAGACTGGTTTAGCATCCAGAAGCCTCACTCCTTCAGAGATGACGAAAAAAGGAATTTTCCTAAGGGACAAACAGCATTCATGTCTTTCTCATGGCAGCGTATCAAACCTTTCCAATGAACAGCATAATACACCTCTGGAAAAAGGGCAAGCTGAACTAGCTGTCTGGTAAAATGTGTCAGTGAATCATAGGAGTAAGGAATTTTTGTGCAGATTTATTGCTACTCTTTAACAATAGGTGGTCACAACATTCTTAGTTCAACAGGCAATATATAGCTTGTGTTTAGAATTGATTAAAAAAGCAGTCTTGAAAAACTACTTTTAGTTATTTATATTTCCTGAATTTCCACCTGCACTTATGTTTATTTCAGTTAATTTAATTTCATGTATTTGATTTATGGCTTTAAAGCCAGAGGGGAAAATGAATGAAACAAAGGGGACAAATGAATATCATCTTAACAAGAAAAACCTGGGCAGTTGCCATGTCACTAAAATTAAGAAATGAGTAGTTCTGCTTGGAAAATGAGAAATAATCACATGCACTGTATGAAGACTGGCATACTGGGGGGAAAAGGGCCATGTGAGGTTAAGAAGGAATGAATAAATTCACCAGGGCTGAAGTGGAGCATGAAGAACACATGTTACATGGACTTTACCTGCCTTGTGGGTGATTTGTGTTACTCTTCCAAACTGTGTTTTTCCCCTCCACTATGCTGTGAAGATAGGCAATTATTTTCTTTAGCCATTTACTAGCTTAGTGCATTTTCTATTGAGGAAGTCAAAAAGTCACTGTCAGCAGGGCTCGGAAACGTTCGTATTTGTACAGAGCAGACCTTGGATAGACTCTCCTCTGGATGGAAAACCTCTAGATTGGCAGCAGCTCTGTGAGGAATGAAATACTGGGATATATAAAAGCATCACAGCTGAATGCCTCTTACCTGCCTCTGTCCTGGCACAGATCTGGAGCGAGCATTTCCATCTTATGCAATTCTCCCAAATGAAGTAGAAGGTAGAAAGGGACAAGAAACAAGGCAGGCCTCAGATCTCCTTTCCCTCAGTAGAGGTTACTAACTTGACCCAAAACAGCAGAAAGCAATTATTGATTGAGCAAGATGGAGAGTAGCAGGGAGAAAATTGTTCCCTTCTGAAATGCAGTTCCTCCATGGCTTGGGGTGTTCTGGGGCAGCACAGCCGCACTTAAAATTTTTTGCCAACAGAAGAAAATAATACAGCAGATTTTCAGAAAATTACACGGGCAATTGCCTGAGCCGGATACTCAGCTTGCTCATTTGTAGGTCCAACAGTAGAAACAGATTGTGTGAGTTAGCTACATGATTTTCTACAAGACGCGTAACCAACGCTCGAATCATGCTGCGATTGAAAAGCACAAACAGGTAACATAATTCCCAAATATGTGGGACATTTCTTGTATCTTTTTCAAAATCAAAGAAATAAGGATCAAGAAAGAAAGACTTTCTTCTGATAGAGACAGTATAAACAATCCTAATCACCACAGAATATTTATATCATGCCTTGTAAAATATTTATGCAAGTAATTCACATCATCTAAAGTTTTAAGGAAAATGCGACCCCCTATTTATGGCTCAGCATTACAAATGCTTCTGCTGCTTTACTCAAACCCAACTTGTAAAAGAATAATGTAATCAGTAGGCAGTCTGATGAGCTGCCTGTGAAGTGGCCTCTCTCAGTCTGACACTAATGCTCTATCTGATCCAAACACCCAATATAAAGTATGAAGTTCTCTGCAAGTGATTACATGCAAATCTCCTAAAAGGTCCATTTTCCTGTATTTGATCACCGAACTGTAGGCATTATAGAAATCGCATTCTCTAAGCTTAGTGCTAACAAAATGGTTTACACTAGCCTTGGAGAACTCTCCCTGATAGGCTTGGTCAAGGCAAAGAACTTGTTCATGCTCCTGCTACCCCAGCAGGAAAGAGTTATTATATGTGGGTCACTGCAAGGCTTTTTCACCTGCCCTGGCAAATAAAATTTACAGAAATGTCTTGCAGGGTGGTTGGCAGTAATTTTCTAAAATTAACTTTAAAGTAATGCCAGAGGAGACAAAATTATGGAGTGCTAGAAACCAACTAAAATCACATGATGTTAGAGCCCATCTAACAGACAGCAAAACTAATTCATCCTACAGCCAAAGCACCAAAAAATCCACAGGTTCAGCTCCCGATACACTCTGCAACTATCCTGGCCCCTGGGGATAGGTTCTAACACATATGTGTAAAACAGTATATGATGAGGCAAACTGTGATGTTAAGGAAGAGAATGTCTATTTCCACTTGTTAACTAGATAATCACAAATAAGCATCTCTTGAAAGGAGTGAAGGTTGCAGTTGTTAAGAGAAATCCCAGACTTGCTTGGGGAAACAGAAGGATAATGTGTCATTGTGCAGCACAGTCACTATAGTGTCTCCCTACAGTCAGGGGAAATACAACCTTTATCTTCCAGAGGCCACTTCTTCTGTCTCCAGTTTGAGTTGGAATGTCTTATTTCTCTTCACTGGCTATACAGGGAGCCTTGGTGATCCTTACTTGTGCATAAGTGAAAGTGTCATGAACACAGGGTTTATTTAATGTCTAGAATCTGCCTGAAGGTAAGGCAGTCTCACTGAGATGCTTTTGGCAGTGACAGTTTGGGTTGCTCCATAATACAAATCCGTAATTGCCCCATCATATGTGCAGACTTGACACTTCCCTCCCAAGCTCATAGACAAAGGTACAGTACAGTTCAGTACAGTAGCAATAGAATTGGTGATTGAACACACAGGCAGCTGGAGATAAAAGTTTCAGGAAAAAAAAAACTCAGATGCAAGGATATTTTATGCTTCTCTTGGGGAAAAAAAATAGTCTGCCTGAGTAAGTACAGTCCAAAGAAAACATAACAGCTGCAGGTTCTGGCAAAGGGGTGATAAAGGTGTACTACAGTGAGACCTACCTGTCTATGCAGAAGTATTCTGGGGAGGAAATTTGGGGTGACCTGAACGTTGCCTGAATAAATAGATTGTATCTGTTCTGATTACTGTTAAGATTACTGTTGACTTTGAATTCTACACTGCATAAAACTTATTAACTTGCTCAGCCTCTAACACTTACTGGGACAGTGTCCTCCTAATCCCAGTCTTTATCCCCATGAGGGTTGGAGTCTTGCATCATTAAAGTTGTATGGGAGCTGTTTTCCAGTCACTGTTAATTCTTATATTCTAGCCAAGCTCCCTAATTTTTGGAGGACTTTTTTTGCAGTGCATGATTTCAAAGTAAGCAAACAGCCCTTCCTGCAACATCTAGAGTCATGGTTCAGAAGATCACTTTCTTCAGCTGAGAAAGAGGTCAATGCAATTTATGCTGAAAGACTCTTCTTAGATGAACTTTTAAATAGATCTGATTAAGAACAAAGGTTATTTTCATTCACACTGTATGTGAACTAGCCCTGGGGATCTGGAGTTGAAGACAATGGAAAGTGTCAGGCTCCTGCAGAAGGGGAAGCAGGATGACTGCCCCAGGTGCTGAGACTCAGTCCGTGTGCTCCAGACCCCAGCAGTAGAGCATGGTGCTGTGTTTAAGGGGCTGCAGCCCTGCTAACACCTGTGCTCAGTGCTGTGCTGCCATGTGCAGCCTGCAGCACCTCTAAGGCTGGTGTCTGCACCCAGGTTGATAGTGGGTGATAATCCTTTCCGGCTTGCTCTGAGAGTAACTCCCCTCTCTGTAACCTGGGGAAGAACTCTTCCAGACCTGTCTGATCTGATCCTTATGTGTCAGACTCTCCTTTGGCATCCACCTCATACTCCTGAATACCTCATGCCTGGCACAGCTCATTAAAAACCAGACCTATGCTGCATCTTCCAGCAATTTAAATAATTTTGTCTATTTATTCTGCAGGCTTTTTAAGACATGGACTTCTTCTCCTTGTGTGCATGTGAGGCATGCAAAACTGCAGGACTTTGATCTTGTGTTTAGCCATTAGGTGCTCTTGCAATGCAAGCTGTAAGAGTAGAGAAGCTGTTTGTGCTCAGGTAGCTGTAATTACAGTGGAGGAGAGCAGTTCAGTGTTCTGTAGGGAGGGAGAGGCTGAGAGTGTCCCTTTGCTAAAATCTGCAGTCAGGACAAGTACTGTGTTTCCAGGGAGGTCCAAGTGGAGATCACACACTTACTGAGAAAGCTGCTAGGAAGATGTATACGCCCCTCACTGCTCTATTCCAAAATTTCACCTTATAAACTTGACTTCAGCTTTGTCTTCCCAGAAAATCTTCCGAATTTTTACTGATGTAAACATATCTGAATCTGAGGCTACGGATCTGTAGAGGATGCTCTTCTCTCCTGGAAAAGATTGCCATTTTATGGTATTGCTTAAGAAGGTAATGCAGGAATATGACAATATTGAGCCAGAAAAAAAATAGTGTTCGACCAAAAGTTGTGATTTGCTTTATATTTGTTTCAGTCTTAGAACAACTCAGAAACTAAACACTAACAGCCACCCATAAGAAGAAAAGATATGGATCGAGAGGAATTTTCAGGTTATTGACTGACTGTTCAAGTCCCAAAACATGGGAATAATCCTTTTCCCTCCAAAATCATTTATGTATTTCAACAGACAACAAAATAACTTGCAACACAATAGCAAAAATTCAGAAAGTTTGAAACACCACTGCTGTTAATTGTTTGTTTTTTTTTTCTCTAAAGCATTGATTAATATCTTTAAAGCTGCAATTTAAACACCACAATCATGGCTTTACTGACTTTTGCCCTGTAAGAAACTTTACTTTGACTTTTTTTTCAGTTCCCTGCTTAGTGGAAAAGATGAAATTTTTCAAGTGACTATAAAAAGATTGGACCCAAATGATTATTTTCTGGATAGAGGGAAGGTAATGATAATTCAAAACACATTGCAGGCACATCAGAATTATTTAAAAATTCCAGTAGTTCAGAGAAGAGTGGCTATAAGCAGTAAAGCTAAGTATAGAGAGAATAATACCTGGTCTCATTCACTAAATGGTCTCTCTATTTCTCTTTTCTCCCAGCCTCTGTCTGTTTTTCAGAGAGATAGTCAAAGGAATTAATTCATACTCAAGAAAAAACTCTTAAAAAGATGAGAGCAGTATTAGAAAATAATTGAGTTCTTGGAAATAACGCACCTGAGCCCACGTGCTGCTGGTTTTGCTATAACAGAACACACTACTAGTCCACCTCATATACCTGTCCCTTTCCCATCAATGCCTAGTTGCAGCCATGCAGTGCTCCAATAAAACAGTTTACAACACCCAATGGTATAGGGGGGAAACTCTTTCTGATACTCCCTAGTAACCAAAGCTAGGAAAGGAAGCAAGATGGCCAAGATACCTTATTTTTCCCTGACTGTTGAAACAGTATGTGCTATGTATTTCAGATCATTGGTAATTATTTCCCTCAGTCTATTTGCCCCCAAACTAACAAGTAACAGGCAGCTTTGCATGCTTGTTATGAAACATTCCCTGTTTTTCTTTTTTAAATGTAATGGTTTTCATCATGGTAAAATGCTAATTGGAGAAGAGAATCCTTAAGTTTTGGGTGATAAACAGCCCTTATTGGTTTTGTCCATCTCTGAAGTGGTTATTCACTATAGCATAGAATCCCTGCTATAACAAGTCTAACTTTAAATTCCTGATCAATAAGTCTGGTCAGCCTGACAAGGAGTTTTGGAGGTCTAACAGTGCCCACTCTCAGATGGGCTTCTGCTATACTGCACTGAACACTCCTCAGTGGGCTGGTGAGCAGACTATATAACATCGTGGTCTCTTTTATCTCTAATTTTGATGATTACCTGCCTGACCTTTTTGGCAGGCTTGACCTTCTGTACACTATTCAATAGTTTATACAGCTATTTTCTTTCTTATGATTCCTTTAGAACTAAAGATCCTGATCTCCAAGCAGTGTGCACACCCAGCTGCCTTTCATCAGTCCACATGTGTGTCAGCCAAATGCCTATGAGTGGAGAAGCTCTGACTAAACAGCACTTGAGGCACTTCTGCAGACATTACAGTAGTTCCACCACCCTTTGTGAGCCACTCTGGTTTCAGTTTTGTCCTAATTTCTACCTTTTGGCTATCTGTGTCTGCATTCATATGAGTTGTGTTTTCCCCATACTCTTTTAATTTTTGGTTGAGCAGCACTTATATGCACACAAAAGATGTGTTTTTTTCTCTAGGACAATTTTTCAAGTGATGCTTTTCATTTACAGAAAAACCAACATAAGAACAAACATAAAAACCCCCCTTGAAAAGTCTAGAAGTAGAAAAGTCATTTCAAAATGTATGACTTTGATTCTATATATGATCAGTTGCCTTGGGTTCATAAAGTGTGAAAATCAAAGGAGACAACAAAATAAATGTAAATTATTCTGGAGAGATTCCTGAGGTCGTGGATGGTGAGTAAACTTGATCACTTCTAAGGGCGACCTAGTTGTGGAGGCTTCTTTGCTCACTAAATGTCTTGCTATTTAACCTGCTGTTTCCCTGATTTTTAACATTAAAAAGAGTATTATCGGAGAGAGAAGCCTGTCTGTTGCACAACCTTGCTGAGATGAAGAGCCCCCTTCAATTCTCAAAAAACTGAAAAGTCACTAATAGCACCCAAACTGAGTGCAGCCTAGAATCAAGGGTTCCCACTTCCTGGGGAAAGATTCCAATTCCTAGATTATTTTAGAAGAGATCAGTGTTCTCATCACACATGATCAGAAGATGGCCTGAAGGACTGACACTCAATGTGTCCTATTAGTTGCACTGGAAGATTTTAAGAAATTCATGTAGGAAAAAATGTAGGAGACACTCAAGCTTCCTGTGCCCTGTCCAGGTGGGAAGGAATTCCATATGATAGGTTGATTAGAACATCCCATGCTTTTCTTCAAGGCCATCTACTTTCTTCCACTTCTATTTACACATACAAAAAGCAAAATTTGGATGGCTTTTAGTGTATAGACTGATTTTCTCCCAAACTGTTTGGGCCTCAATTTCCCAAATTTCACTAGATTTCTTGGACTCCTAAGTTATGTGTGATTAAGGATGCATAAAAGCCACAAATTGCAGATCTTAGTCTCTAGAGGAAAGAACCTAAATTCGCGTTTCCTTTCTTAAACTGAAATGCTGAAGTCATCAAGTGAGAGGCCCTGACACAGAGCACATTAGGGTTTTCTTGTTATTTTGGAGCTGATTTCTTTCATAATTGCAGAGAACCAAGAGCTTATGGTGAAGACAGTAAGTAGATTCTGGTGTTTTTATTTCTATAATCAAACAAACAATGGTATGCTTAAGAGGCAATGCTCAAAATTTTTAAGAGACATAATCACAAAAAGTGAATATTTCCAAATATATCTCAAACTATCAAGAGTTACCTGCACACAGGCTTTGTACAGAAAGGATGAGTTGTATTTTTAATGTTGTTGGCTGAAAAAGCTGCTGTCTATCCCTGTGCCTTTGGGCATAAACTAACCCACCACACTCCCATGGGAAAACAACACACATTTGGAGATGCTTTAAGAAAAACTAAAGCTCATTGCTCCCTGTAATAGCTCAGTTTATACAGAAGCTACAGTAAAACTCATTTACATTTGGGATTCTAGCCATGGACAGGTAAAGGTGCTGCTGACAAACTGTTCTGCATCTGAAGGTTCCTGAAGGCATTCCTTTTCTAAGGCTATTTCAAAGGCAGTTCTGCTTGGATCTGTCTGCTGATCCACAATAACTGTGCTGTCTTCTGGTTTTTCTTTTTTTATCTTTTCCTTTCTCTTTATGTTTTCTTATATGCTGAAGCTGATGCAAAGATAAATGTGAAAAGGCATGACATTTCCTTTTTGTTAAAAGCTCGTGACTTTTATTATGCGTGTCCCCAAAGGTAGCTTAACCAGCACCTGGTGCTATCTGAGCGTTTCTGCCTTCCAGTCAATGAAAGAAGAGTCTCTGGAACCAGGGAGCAATAAAGCTACTTCAGAATCAAAATGGTCATTCTACTGTGAATATTAAAATTCTCTCTCACACACACATGCACAAACACAGACAAAAGGGTTCAGATAGCCATTGTTCTGTGCCATTTATCCTGCAAAAATATATACACTCTGTTATAAATTCTTAGAAATTTATTTAAGCTTGCACTTAGCTGTAAAGTGTGCTGCTTCTGTTTCAGATTTAAAGAAAGCTTGTCCACTTTTTCCAAGTATATCACTTCTAATAAAAGATTCTACCTGTGCTTTTGTTGTCTTGACTAACTTGTCAGATTATCACACCTACAAAAAGCCTCCACTAGGCTGGTATTTCAAGGTCTGAAATGGCATACAGATGTTTGATGGCTTATTTTGAGAAGTAACTTTCTACTACAACATGGGGTTTATAACTGTATTGGTAACATAATCATGTAAAGCTCTTCTGGTGGTAGAGCACCAAACAGATTTCTCCACATCGTTCTAGTTTTGGTGGGGGACTCTGACATCCAGTAATGCAACAATGTGAAAACGTGATGAGAATTACATGAAAGAAACCTATTATTTAAAATGTAAGAAAATCTAACACAGGTCTCAAGCAGCACAGATAAAAAGAAAAGGTCAGCAGTCTGAATGTGTCCATTTATGGACAGATTTATAGTTTTTGTGTAGATATAATTTCTTAGCTTTGCTGTTCCCCATCACTGATGCCATCCACGTGAGCATGTAAATATAGGCAACAGGAGCAAAGGCTGTTAGGACTACTTGGAACAAATAATGTACTGCAGTCTGAAAACACCCATTGCACTGTGTCACTAGAAGTTAAATCTGCTGCAAGCAGAATGGGGAAGACCACTAGAAACTAACAGAGAAAACTTACAGGATATGAGGAAGAGACAAAACGATGTGAGGGCTTTGTATGGCATTGCAAAATAAGATAAGGAGAAAGAGAACTAGTGGAATAATGTTAATGAATTTGACCCACAGGATGAGAAAGCATAGCTGTGCAAATGATTTTCCATCTGGTTTACTCAATAAAACATGTGTATGTTCAGAAAATGTTTCATGGGAAAAACCCTTCAGCTGCTGTAACTTGTGAATTCAGTCAGGTAGAAGAACTGAGACTGGTCTGTGGCTCAAAATCTCCACAGCAACAGGCATATCTGCTACTTTTGTTAATGCTAGGTGGAAAATGGTAACGTTTTAGGGCAGAGAAAGCAGTTGTGTCTGATTATACACAAATGCTAGTTTAAAGCTCAAGTAAGTATGCATTTTCCCTAACAGTGAAAACAGCTCTTTAAGCCATTAACTTCTGTGTTTCCTCAAGAAATAGGTATATTTAAAATAAATCCAAAATTACATGGCCAGGCATTGTAAAAATTCTTGCTTTTTAAAAAAGTAAACAAAATTCAAGGTCTGCTTTTTTGTGGGCAAAGGTCAGTTGGAGGAACAGAGAAGGTTTTATGATCCATTCTTCTTTCTTACTTGCTGTTGCTGGGAAGCTGTGGAGCCAGCCAAGACATGGATTAATGAATGTCTTTTTTACACTTCCCATTTTATCCTTCCCAATGGTAAAAGGTGGTTGTTAAACCATGTAATGGAAAACTGTACTGATAGAGCTGGGCTGTAGTTTTTGGAACAGTGCTTTTCAAACCATTCCATTTTCCAAATCTCATTTGTTCATTAATTTAGCTGTCTCTCTTACCACAGCCAGTGCTAAAATTCATATAGCAATGATACATCCAGCAAATTGCACATTGCTGTGTAGGCAGAAATGGCTCCCTTTAGATCCCCGGCAAGTGATAAGCACATGCCCTTGAGCCTGAGGGTTTTTTTTTTTTTAATCTCTGTTGCATTATGCAAATCTCTAGAACTGATTAGAACAGTTTCTGAATAATAGCATCTTCTTCTGCCACCTGTTCACCAAGGCCTTAGGAATCCCTGGAAGAAACTAAAAATCCAAACTCAATTTCCAAATCTGTCCAGCAACACAATATATCTGACAAACTGACTGACAGAAGCAAGTTTGCTTCTTAGAGGAGAAAAACAGATGAGCAATAAAGCTACCAGGCCAAAATCTTCCAGTGTGTCACATAAGAGCACACCACTTCCCTTGATTCCCACCATAGGGCTCTATCCACTTGATCATCCCACTTGCATAAGAAACTTAAGTATTAGTAACAAAAAGTGGCATCAAGACTGAAAAGAAAACAAACTAAACCAATCTGGCCCTTACACCTTGGTGTTTAATAGAAATCTGCAATGAATAGATGTATTTTGTGAAAGGTCTGTTTTAATAAAACCTGCCTTCATCTCAAAAGGGACTAGAACAAGAGTGAAATGAACACTAATAATACCAGCTTCTCTGCTACTTGGTAAAAACCTATTCATAAACCTATAAATGCTAATTAACCATTCTGCAATAGCAAGCAGAATTGTACATTATTTCCAAATGAAAGCATGGAAAGTGTTAAAGAAGACACCACATTGATTAATGTCTAGCCAGGTGTTTTGTGTACCCAAACTCTTCCTATCAGACAAATTTTTCCTGTTATTTTTTTATTTTCATAAATGACTTGTGTGAACTCCTTCAACAGCTACTTTAGTTCTTTTTTAAAAGATTGCAACTTGGCAATAGAATCATAAAATCATAGAACGGTTTGGGCTGGAAAGGATCCTAAAGATCACCTACTTCCAAACCCTGCCAAGGGCAGGGACACCTTCCACTAGACCAGGTTGCTCAGGGACCCCTCCAACCTGGCCTTTAATGCCTTCCACTTGTGATGGGGCATCCACAGCTTCTCTGGACAACCTGTGCCAGTGCCTCACTACTCTCACAGTGAGGAATTCCTTCATAATATCTTGCCTAAAGCTGCCCTTTGTCAGCTTAAGCCATTGCCCTTTGTCCTGTCACTCCATGTCCTTGTCTAAAGTTCCTCTCCAGTCCTTTTGAGGCCTCTTTAGGCACTGGAAGGTGCTCTAAGGTCTCCTGGAGCTGTCTCTTCTCCAGCCTGAACAACTTCAGCTCTCTCATCCTGTCTCCATTGCAGAGGTGGTCCAACCCTCTGAGCATCTTCCTGGCCACCTCTGGACCTGCTGCACTTATATTGAGGGGCCCAGAGCTGGATGCAGCACTGCGGGTGGGGTCTCAGGAGAGTGAAGCAATAGTACAGTGAGCATCTGAGATTTTCCCAGAGTCTGAACTTACCAGAAACCAAGCAGAAGCCACTATGAACAATAAAGTGGAATGAGTATATTTATGACTGACCTCTAAAGAGAGATATTATCTGATAACTGTGTTACAAAAAACCTAGTCTTTATAAAAAGACTTGTAGGTAGAAACCTCCGCTATAGGAAATCCATACGTATTTAGAAGCCGCATGACAAAAATGTGTAGCTACGAAGTAAGATTGATGGAATAGGCTTAGAAATTGTCTGTGAGACTCTCAGGAGATGGAAAAGCACACAGCTGGCTTCAGACATGTCAGCTCTGGAAATGAAGAAGTTGCATAGATACTAATGAGCTGCTCCCTCACAGCCACCCTTCCATGGTGTGTCCCTGACCTTAAAAAGCCTCTTTAGGTTTGCCAAAGACTAGAAAGACTTGCCAGCACAGACTAGAGCCATCACAAAACCCTGAGGCACTGCTGCATGACACATACCAGCCCTCAGGTTTATCAGGTCTCTAGAGAAGCACAAACCAGGCTGAGATTCGGATCTTTCAAGATGCCTACCTACTTTACAGATAAAGGCTTGGGAGGGAGGCACATTTCTCCAATTCTTAGTTTGAAGTCCAGCACTTGTGTAAGCATCTGAGCAAATGTGTATTGCACCTTGACAGAGCTGATTACCAAAGGTAGTTTTCCACACGGACTATTCTTATTGACTTTAATTGAATTACTAATAGTATAAGGTGCTATTTAATGAGACCCAGGGAAGAGAGGGGGTTGGAAACCAAGGTAACTCAGTTCCTGTGGGCTGTGTTCATGCAGAGGTACATTTATTCTGTGAACAACTCCATTGAAATCAATGTGTATCCCTGTAGAATAACTTTTTGACCAGTTGGATTAAGAGAAAAACAGTCTGGCTTCTTTGATTGAGGAAAGTTGCATAGAAGTATAGCATTATTTTTATACCCTTTCTTATTAATATATTAAACTCCTCATCATTCTTCTGGGGAGACAAAGCACAGCAATGCTCAACACAACAGTAGGTTGCAGTCAACTGTGTCATTCTGTCAGATAGATGGCTTTTACATGGTGTATCCTGGACAGCCAAAATATCAAGAGGGTAATTTGTCTCTAAATTATGGCTGTTAGTAATTAATCCTCTTTTACTCTGGACTTGGGTGACCTTTATAAAGAGGCAGTTTAAATTAAAAAAGAAAAAAGAAAAAAAAGGAAGGAGTGAGGGAAGAAATGAGCCATCTCTTCACAAATTTATACACTTTTGTCTTAAACTCGTAGTAAGAGCTATGAAATGAATAGAACACCCTACAGCTGACTCAAAATATAGACCAGAAGATGTATACCTATGACTTCTGCAGTATTTGTGGATAAAAGACTCCTGTAGTGGCAGTGGGAAGCCTGTGACCTCTCCAAGGCTTGCCAAAATCAGGTCATCTCTGTGATAAACTGCTCAGTCCTGCATTTCCATCTCGAAAAGTTTCCTGATGAAGTGTGAAGGAAAATGTCCGGCCTCTGCAGATATGGTGTTTCTTAAAACCTTGATGAAAATCAAATGTCTCCCTCCCTTTATTAGGGATGTTAAACAGAAGCAGCTGTGCAAGGGACATGCAGTCTGTTAGCATGACCTTCAGAACTGGTACATGCTCACTGGTAATTGCACAGCCATAGCTGCTTATCATATAGAAAGTGAATCCAACACCTTGTAGGAAATACCTCTGAGAAAACAGAGTCATGATGAAATGCTGCCCTGCTTTATTTTTGTGGGTGAATTCTAGCATTTATAAAAATAATCTACGTCCATGACAGATAAAAAGCAGGCATAGTTTTTGTTCAGACTGTTTGGGGTGAGACAGCTCTGCCTGTTTCTGTTACCAAAGATTGCCTCACTTACAAACTTCTGTTTGAACCTCTAGTTTTGTTAAAAAAGAGAGGAAACCATTCCAAAGCTGTTCCACATGTAAAGAGAAGTGTAACCCTTTACATAGGTCTTAAAAAAAAACACATAGGAGAAGAAGTAGAAGGATTTCATGGTGAAACCATCCCTGTGTTTGGGCAGCCTTGGTTTTTGAGGGTAGACAATTTGGGTTTGTCTGGGAAGGTTAAGTAGGGAAACCCTTTTTTTGCAATATTTATTTTTTCACATCTGAAAATCTAGGGGCTTATCTGAAGAACAGTGGCGACTTCTCTTTCAGATACAGCCATCTCTTCCATCTCAGATTCGTTATATGTGATTTTAAGCTCAATCTAATTGAAACTGTCTTATCTATGTTATTCTTAGAAACCAGAAGTTAATCCTTAAGAGCTCCAAGTTTATCTTTTCCCTTTCTAACCACATCTCAACTCGAAAAAGCCCATGCCATCACCCTGCTCTGCTCCATTTATCAAAATAATACAGCAACTAATCCTTCTGGAAAGACACAATGTGAGACCTGTAGGGCAGGGCAGCCACATCCCCAAGGCTCTTTTGGGGAGTCAGGGGGGCTGTGTGCCCCTGCTGTTGTTCCTAGGAGGTTTGGTTGACTGATTGGGATGACTGAATTTGAACACACATCACAACGTGATGGGAAAGGTAACAACCTTGTAGGACCTGAACCCCTTCCTAATTCCCATCTGCAAGTCTCTGTCTAAGGAGGATGACCAGAAATTATCACCTCTCCATGAGATCCAAAAGATTAAGATCATGTCTCCTAGTCCATCACTATATCATGTCAAAACCTGTCCTGTTTTGTGTATTAAGGCAAGTCATCAATTGTCAGAGCTGTCGTCTCAGTTCCCAGACCTGTGTTTGCTGCAAAGAAAATACCCATCCTGCTTCTGTTCCAAACCCCAGCATATTCCAACCTGAGTCAAATGTCCACATGGCAAATGATCATATTTACCTATTTTACACCTATCATATAGGTGTAAAGGTTCCTTCAGAGAGCTGAGACCTGTGTTTATTTGCAGAATAGGTGAGGTCTGCTATTAGGGTTAAATGAAGGAATGGGATGTTTGCAGGAAGATGTTTAAATAGTTCTGGTTCAGTGAATGCACATTCCCAGTAAGCATTATAGCAGACATGGATAAAGAGTGTTGGGAACTTAACTGCCTGTCCAGGTTAAGGCATAAGTTTAACGATTGCTTTTTTAAGCATTTGTTTGGCTTTCTTACTATAAACATGGAGCAAAAAAGCTTCCTACTTGAAGACAATGCTCACTTCTTTAGTTTCTTTTCCTGATTTCTGTACCAATCAGTTCACAGTGATGTGACTATATACACCTAATGCATCCAAAACTTAGACTAAGTCTCCAGATCCAAAAGGACCAGTTCAGATATCTCCAACCAATTTATTTCTAACACTCAAGGTTTTCCAATTCAGTTATGTCATATAACATGGTGTCTTAATCATCACATCTATCAAATCACACGGTGGTGGCCCATTGAAGGAGTGGGTTCTTGTAGAGAAATGGCAGCATTGGAGATGCTGGGCTGTTGGCACAGGGGGGAATATGTGAACTTAAGCGTAAGTCAAGTACTGAAGCACAAAAAGTGTTTTAAGATCAGTGAACTGGACAATGTTGTTGATCCCTGCAGCAAAGAGGGAAGGTCTGAAAGAGCAACAACTGTATGAACGGCCCAAACATGAATACTTAGCCAATGGTTCAGAGTTGGAGGCATTAGGAATGGAAAAGACCTACAGGGGGAACCATGATTATTCTGCTTCAGTGCTCTGTCCTGTGTTTCAGACTGCATGCAGACTTCACTGACCCAAATGTAGATTTTAATATGGTCACTGTACAATCAGCTTGATTTAGGGTCCGGAGTCAACCTCTTGTAGAAAGAATATTAAACTGCAAAGCATGAACAGGGATGTAAATAACAAGAAGGGGGTTTTGGTTTGCTTGTTGTTTGTTTCCCCTTCATCTTCCCTCTTATATTTTTTCTTTTTAATAGGTTCTGAATACCAGCATGCATTAAACTCTCTGCAAGGCCTAACAAATATTCCTATCCAGAAGGAAAATATTTTCTTTCACAATGTTTGAAACAGGTATGTACAATGCAGGAATTCACACCAAACAAAAAATCTGCTAAACAAAACTGGCTGTTTTACCAGCTGAATGCAAAGTGCAAATCCTTCCCCCAGGACATGATTTTTGGTGGTAGAAAGCAAGGTTTGTAGAAAAAAAAGGTGAGATCTTACAAGAATAGGAAATTGCTCCAAGTCATCCTTCTGGAATCAGGGACAGAGAGGAGGGAGGAAGAAATTGCAGAAGTATGTGAAGACAATTTCTGAAAAATCTCAGCTTGTGGCCATGTGTGGCACTCATAAGCTCAAGATGTGGCTATATTATATATGCTGATTTACACACTCTGCAAGAGAACTTAGGTCTGAAACATGACAAGAGAAAATGCCTATCCCAACATGGGATCCTTATGGCACTTCAAGGCAACATACTTGCCAAACTAAAGATAAATTTCAACAGGAGTCACAAAAGCCATTGCTATATGTGAAACAGTGCTAGCAATTTACTCACAAGAGGTCCAGTGTTGTTTCTATTGCCTTTTAAAAGCCCAGGAAGCTTGCTGTCATCTTTGATTCTGGAGACTAACCTCTGATCAAAGTTTTCTACAGCTTTCCTCCTTTTTGACAAGTCCCCTTTCTTCCAGCTCAGTTGCTTTATGTAAAAGTTTGCAGCAGCCTGCAGGAAGGCAAGCCGCAGCCTCCTTGCCTGGCAGCAGTTCAACACTCTCAGAAGTGAAAGCACAAGATAGGAGCAGAAGTACAAGGATGGGGAGCTGGCCTAAATGAATGACCATCCTAGCTACACACTTGGAACAGAAAGAAATTATAAAATCCAAAACCAGAATACTGAAAGTTTTAATGCAGAGTGTGATAAAACACTGGTACAGGTTACCCAGAGAGGTAGTGGGTGCCCTATTCCTGGAAACATTCAGCATCATGGATGAGGCTCCAAGCGACCTGATCAAGCTGGACTAGATGAGCTTTAAAGGTTTCTAACAATGCAATCCATTTTATGGTTCTGTGATTTCCACCTTTTTCCAGATCCTGAATGTGTAATGGCAGCTGCATTCTTCCTGCTGACTCTGCCCTCTTTCCTTTTTAGCCCGGCTTAAACTCTCATTGCTTCTTAAAAAAACTGGTGTTGCTAGTGGGTCCTAAGGCTAAGAACTCTCCCTGCCGTTCTGGCAGTCTGAGGATAAATATGTCAATAAATACAGGGATGTAGCCTTTGCAATGAGACCTGGGCTTGTCTGCCTGTGCACCAAGTTCATCAGAAGCAGTTCTGTCAAGGACTCTTTTGCCTTGGTTTAATGGTTGACCTCAGCACTACATGGCATTCAGCACGGTACATGGCTGCAGGACTTTAAGGTTTACAACAGACATGAAAGGAGATGGCAAAGAACTGGGGTTATGTGAGCTTATGCAACAACCCAGTGTAATGTATTTACTATCTCTGAACCTTTTTAGATATTCTTTGGATGGGAGATATTAGATATTCTTTGAGTGGGAAAGAGACTTGAAAAAGACACTAATTAGAAACTTGCTAAACAACCTAACAGATGACAAATGTCTCCGCCATTGAAAACTAGAGGTGAAAAAGACCATTTGCACTCTGTTTACCTCTTCCAAAGATCAGGTGTGACACTGTGCTCATACATTACCATGTATTTTACTCTGATAGACTTTAAATTACTCAAGTGATAAGGTCTATAGACCATGCAATATGCTGCACAGTATTTGCAGTACTTTTTGAATGCAGATTTATATTCTAGGTATACTGATAAGAAAAGTGATGTAGCTGAGGGAGTAAAACACTACTCACTTTAGTAGTAGTGAGTATCAAGATGACCTTTAGTGAGATGGAACTGTAATCCTCATTAACAAAAGCAACAGAATTTGTACACGAAGTACTTAATATTACAATTAAAGTAGGCATTTATCTGAATGCTCCTGAAACATGTAACAAAAGATGTTTGTCACCACAGTTAATTTTTATCAAAGGGTGATCTGATTGCTAAAGGAGTTCACTTTGTCTTGAAAATCATTGGCATAAAAAGTCAAGCTTCAGGTGACCAGCAGAAGAGATTACATCAAAAACATTAAAAAATTGGAATAAAGTCTTGCCAAGTATTTTTTTTTCTTTATGCTGAAGATATTTCAGTAATATTCACATTTCTGCCATACTGGCCATCTAGTACACATTACTGCAGAAAGTTCCCATTCTTTGATACTCTACTGAGAATCTAAAAGTGACTTTAATATAATTCAGGCTTCAAACCCTTTTCTTCGAACTTGCTCTAATTATGGTGGCTAACTGCTGCAGGCTAATGCCACCCCTGAAGTAGGCAGTTATATCTGAGGGGCAATCAACTCAAAAATAACAAATCCAAGTTACCCTGTGTCCTCAGGCAAGCTGCGTAACATTCAATACATACCAAAGTGGTCTTCCTACTTTCTAATTTCAGGTATTTGACACTCAGCCTGAACTCATGCCAGTGATTATTTGTATCACTTTCCAACCTGCAGCACTGTGTGTCTGTTATCTGAGTTACTGTCACTACCTCTTTGAACAGCACCAAGACCCATATGGCTTGATTTACTGCCTCATGGAATTAAATAGTAGCACAACATCCACCAAATCACTCTTTTTCAGAAAGATCCTAATGATTCTCGTGAACTCAGTATCCAGCCCAACTGATTCAGACTTCCCTCCCTCTTAGGCAGTTTTCCCATTACTGAATACACTTGGCACACACTGAGCCTTTTTCCTCGTCAGATCTCTGAACTGATTGCTGAGCAGCCTAACCCCTGGAAGATGTCCTGTGTGCTTAGTGAATTTTTCATGAATCCCACATTAAATCTGCAGGCCTTGAGGTGCACTAAGGGAACTGACATATTTACCCTTCCAGATCAGCACCACTGTTATCTTTCCTAAGAAAGCACAGGAGCACCTTTGTTTTCAAAGTAGGTGTGAGCAAAGGAAAGACCATGGTCCTCACATGTCACTCAGCTGCCACATCATCATTCTTCCCAAGTGCATTCCTTAGGCCATTTATTAGCATTGCTAATACCAAGCACCTCATTTTTATGCCGCTAGCAGCAATTGTGAAAGCCATACTGAACTTTCTAATCCATTTATCTATTAATTTATTATCTAATTAAGGCTCACAATGACAGTCCTATTTGTTTAAAAATGCCCTCAAACTAAACCAATACAAAACACACAAGCATTCAAATCAATTAAAATGGTACTCGCTAATGTTTTCCTTAATCAGTTGGTAACTGTTCCATTACCGTTTAAAGAAAGGCAAAATTAATTTTAACTTCATCGTAATCGTGCGACCTACTTACACGGTGCCAAACAGATACAAATGGATGTTGCTGTCATGTCATAAGGGCATGGAATCATACCAGCCATGAATTTTGCAAGAGCCGTCCTAGGAATAAGGCTTTTTTGCATAAAAGGGCCCTAGAACATTAGTTTAAATGCTGTCACTGAAAGGCAGGCAGGAAAAAATGGAGATTTCAGAAGAGTTTATTACAGTTTACATCATACCTCATGCTGCATCTCTGTGATTTTTTTTCTTTCAAGGGCTGTGCCTTTTGCACAACAGCAGCAGAATCTAGTGCTACATGTGTAACGCCTCATGTTCATTACAGGAAAAAGTGAATGCATCTCCCTGTGTTGTTTAAACAAAGCCTGAGCACGTTCTTTACCTATTGAGCTGTGTCAGGGACACTTTCCACGGTGCCATCCAGGAACAGAGAAATGCTACACAATACCTTAATGCCATTTGTTTCAGCCACTGATTTCAAAAAACCAGTTGTGCCTCTTTCTTTGGATGCAGAAAGTGCAGGCACTGCATGTCTAAACTACGTGCAGATGTCACACCGTCATCTGCCTCCTTGATACTTTCACCTTTCCTGAAGTAAAAGATTAAACCCAATGTTAATTGCTTACTATGGCAAAGGATTTCTGGGGCACAGCTGGGAGAGAGTCCTGCTCCCTTCCCTTTTTCCTTGCTGCTGGAATTGTGGTAGTAACTGCACAGATTATCATGCTGGAGAGCGTTGCTCCATTTGGTTATTTAGAAACATTTTAAGAGCATCTTTCAAAGCCCACAGTAATGCATACTGACACCAAGGTCTGAAACACAAATCCCCGCAGACTCAGTCTATCGTCTTCAAGCCTGGAAATGCATGGAGGAACATTCATTCATTCTCCAGAGCTGTGTTTGAACATGATTAAACTGCTGCTTTTCCCCTCCTGCACGAAGCATCACTTTCCCTTCTGCTCATTATTTATAGTACACCATAAGATATTTTTAAGATGAGGAGAGGAAGAAAAAGCCAGATTGAAGATACATAGACCTGTAGTTTCTGTAACTAAGAATGACTAAATAACATTTCTCAACCTATTTACTTCCTGTAAATTTTTTTCTTTTCTTTTTTAAGATGAAACAGATAGCCAAAAGTAAAAGAAACTTCATAAACAGGATATTTATACACACTACAATTCAACTCTTGTATTGGCAGAATTTTAAAACCCCAGCTCTGCAGTGACTGAAATGACACAACAGATATATCTGGGATGGAAATCACTCACTATGCCTGAATTTTCTTCAAATCTTTTAAAAAGTGAAGAAATACACCTGAAGAGACTTATTTTCCTTTGCAAGGGAAAACAAGAGAGCAGCAGAGAGCTCTCAGGATCTGATGTTGATCCTTCTGAAGTCCAGAGAAGACTGTATCTGAGCTTCACCCTCACTGCCTTCTAGCACTAATGTCAGCCCACAGGATTGCAAGCTGGTTTTTCAAGTGACAGCTAAACCACCTGAAGAGTTGCTCTGCCTTATCAGTTCAGTGGGGATTTTTCTGATCAGGTTTACTGGATCATGTCTTCCTGAGTGACAGTGATGGTCAGAGTAGTGGATATGCATTCAGTAAAGCACATCCCACTCCCAGAGCTTATTTCTTTCCTTTTGTGCTTTATTTACCCTAGCTGACATTATGACAATTAGTGTTAAAATTCAAAATGTTTTCTGGATTAGAGATTTGTTTCATAAAGCCTGGGAGGAAGTGCTAGGTCTGATTAGTGATGCCTGACTCAAAGGAAAACAAACTCCCAGAACAGCCTCCTGATAGCTAATCTTCAATCCTGAATGATGTTAGACCAGGAGAGGAAACCACTACTGACTACTGCAAAGGATTGGGACCTATCCCTGTCAAATACCTTCAGTACCCAGAAGGAACAGTGGCCATATAAGAAACCTCTTACTCTTGTAGTGCCTGGTCACTCATGTGAACAGTCTGAAGGTAAGCCTGCACTGTATGGTTTTGGTAGCAAAAGAGGCTTTGCCAAGGCATAGCTGAGCTCCCCTTGGGTTCTGCTTCTGCATCAGAGAATCACAGAATGGTTTGGGTTGGAAGGGACATTAAAGACCATCTAGTTCCAAACCCCCTGCCATGGGCAGGGACCTATTCCATAGACAGATTGCTCAAAGTCCCATCCAATGGAGCCTTGAATGCTTCCAGGGATGGGGCATCCCCAGCTTATCTGGGCAACCTGTGACAGTGTTTCACCTCCTGCATCGTAAAGTGTTTCTGGTTCGCTGGTTGCTGGTTGCAGCAAAGATGCTCTCTGTGGAATAGGGATATTCCTTGCATTACTGAAATAGGTCAGCTCCAAATCATTAAAATAAATAAATAAATTAACCGTTACCTGTCCCTTAGGATCTTTTCTACTAAACAGAACATGTAAGCAGCACTGCTGCTGTCAGCAGAGCTCCTCACTGGAGGAAGAGGAGAAATTACTGCTCGACTGGTAGACTGGATTGGCAGCACCACTGTGAGCAGAGGAGCAGGACACAGTGCAAGGGGAGCAGTTCATGAGGAGGACGGTGGCTGGAACCTTGACTGAAGGAGCAGCCAGAGAAAAATAATGACCGAGAGCTCAGGCTAGAAATTGAAGGGTCTCTCCCATGAAAGGATGAGTCTTCAGAACGTCAGACACCAAGACCAGATCTTTTTGAGGAACTCAGAAGTGGACCTTGTGGGTGCTGTTACAACTCAGTCATGCCATGGTACAGTCAGCAGTGCTGGCCTATCTGCCTATCAATCAGCTAAACTCCACTAGGCAAGAGGGTGCAGGCAGTCCTCCTCTCCCCCACATTGCTACAACATTCCCTTGGATCATGTTGCTCTGGCCGCATCCTTACACTCCATGGGGAGGTTCCTTCAGGGTACCCAAGTCAAATGCTTGTCTGTCCTGGGATTCCCTGCTGGCAGACTGAAGTCAGCACCCATGCAAGCATCCTGCACACCCAAAAGGACACTGTGGTTGTGCCTGTGGCTGTGCTTGTAGATTTGCTCTCAGTGTAGCACACGGGTTTACTCCTGAAGGCAGCCTCAGTGATCAGAAGTGCTATGCATCCAGCTCTGAATATAATTTTGACAAAACTTAGCAGTAGTAGAGTGCAAACTGCCTTGGAAAAGAGGAACATGAAAGGCCATGATCTGCTCTCCCATGTAGTAAAGTAAAACAAGCTTATACCACTGTTTCAGTGTAATAATAACATATTAATACTTCATTCAATTTAAGATTAGGCTTGGGGAGATGTTTGGTTGAAAACAAATAATTGCAGTGGCACATCTTGCCTATATTATGATCATTCTGAATATCTATCAATGCACAACACCACACATCTATTGATATGCAGTTATCACAGCTATATCAATATCTTCCTATATCAATATAAGGAGTGGGGGGATTGTGAGAGATTCCTAATATTGATGTGGGATAATTGCTGACAACAAAATCACTGACATTTCTATGGAGTTTCTGTACTGCAGATAATTCCAGGAATGTGCCATAAGAAAAGTAAAGATCTCCTGTTGTTCAATTTTCGATCTTCAATTAATTTCATACTGTAAGTGATGCTGTGCTGTAGAGAAGCTGACATAAACCCAGGTTGTTATGGAAAATCTCTGCAAAATGTTTGCTAGTATTGTTAATTCTTTTTTTTTTAAAAACTACCTCCCTATGCAATTATATTTCAAAAAGCAAAAGGTTATCTCTGTTGTAAAGACACATAATGGAGAAAACACTCAAACTGTTGCAATGTCATTGCTGGAATCTCTCCTGCAGCATCACTGTGTTCTCAATTACAGCAGGAAAAATGTGTTAAATATCAGTCAGAGAGGAACATTGTCCAGTAGCTGTATAATTCTGAAAAGCTTTTAAATTCCAAGGAAAGAAGATTTTTTTAAACCTACATTATGTTCAGTTTAGGCAAATAAAATAGAAATCAAATAGAAATGGCTGAGAAAGAATAGCAGAAATCTCCAAGCTATAGCCCAGAAGGGGAGCCCAGGATTTCTATTTACTAGAATTATTATTGGTATTGTTATGTTGTCATTCACAGAGAGCCAAAACCCCTTTACTGTGAACTTCTGCAAGTTACCCGTCACCCATGATTCGCTTGCCTCAACTCTAAAGTGGAAATAAATGTCCTTCCCACAGCTGGGTCTTGTAAAGTTGTGTTTTCAGGATTGGAATGCCAGTATAAACGAGTTTCTTATTCAGGGCTTTATAACCTGTAATGAAAAAAGGCTGAGTAATCACCAACAGTGTTGATGTCTTATCTGAGATTCGCCCTGAGATCCCTCTAGTCACAGGAAAGTGACAAATTATTTTTCTTGTGTTTCTAATAGAGTCAAAATGAGCATGGTTCTTTGTAATAGTCAGTTCCTTAACAAGCTCATAAACTTTCATTATGTCTTGGTCTGCAGAAATATTTGTACTGCAGAACCAGACATCAAAGATATAATGTAGCTCTGGACACTGGGACTACTTCACCAACTGCTGCTTGCAGGTTATCTACAAGAGAGCAACATATTGTTTTGTTTTTATGAGATCCTGTAAAAGGAAAGCTGGTACTTAGAAAAAATGAAATGCTGGAAGCAATATATTGGCTGGATTAACTTCACCTCTAGTACTTATCATTTGAAGGAATCTCTACCAAGTTTCAGTATAAACATGTTGTGACGGTGCTTACATGGAAAGTAAAAGAGGGCTCAAGCTCTAGTTCACATAAATTTCCTGCTTAATGTTGCTGGGCTCCCCCTGGTCATGGTTTGACCCTCCTGTGTCAGCCTGCCTCTGTGTTTGGGGCCAAATCCATCCTCCTTCATCCATGCGTCTTTCCAGGAGAAGTTTCCTTGCTTCTTTCTGGATGCCCAGTGTGTGCCCACATGTTTCTAATTAAGTTGGATCTGGCCCATCATAGCTGCTGATACACAGCATTGTTCTGAAAGCTGGTAGGCACTACTTCGTTAACAGAAGGCAAGTGCAGACCATCCCTAGTGGAATTTTCACCAAACTGATTCCTTGCCCTTGTGCCAAGAATAGAGCATGGAACTCAGTTTTGCTTAGTTTAGAATCTGAGGAAAAATTAAAAGCTGCTGGCTATTGCCTTTTTTGAGAATGCATTCAGAAATGCTGTTCTGTCAAACAAGTGTCTCTGTCTCCTTGAGACAGAAAAAAAAAATGGATTAATAAGTATCTCATCTCACACCCCACAAACAGTACAGATGGTCACTGACCAGCAGTTCAAGGTGGGGACTTGGAAGTGACAAAGACATCCATTACCCTGGAGTAGATATAATAAGTGGAATGGAAGGAAGGGAGGGAAGAAGAAAGAAAGGGAGAAAAAGAAGGAAAGAAAAAAAGAGAAAAGAAAAGAAAAGAAAAAAAGAAAAGAAAAGAAAAGAAAAGAAAAGAAAAGAAAAGAGAAGAGAAGAGAAGAGAAGAGAAGAGAAGAGAAGAGAAGAGAAAAGAAAAGAAAAGAAAAGAAAAGAAAAGAAAAGAAAAGAAAAGAAAAGAAAAGAAAAGAAAAGAAAAGAAAAGAAAAGAAAAGAAAAGAAAAGAAAAGAAAAAAGAAAAGAAAAGAAAAAAGAAAAGAGAGAAGAGAGAAGAGAGAGAGAAGGGAAGGGAAGGGAAGGGAAGGGAAGGGAAGGGAAGGGAAGGGAAGGGAAGGGAAGGGAAGGGAAGGGAAGGGAAGGGAAGGGAAGGGAAGGGAAGGGAAGGGAAGGGAAGGGAAGGGAAGGGAAGGGAAGTACAACTGATATAATTCTGTGAGGATAGGCTCTAGGCTCATTTGAAAAGTTCTGAGAGATTAATAAACAGCAGGTCTGTACTTTGATAATTAATCTCTGTTAACAAGTTTTAGTCCATGCATGCAGTGTTTATTTTTTGTTTTGGTACATTTTGAGAAGGTGGAGGGAAGGAGAAGATTATAGGATCTTCAACACAGAAAGAGACAAAGAGTTAATGGGAGAGATTACTGCTGTATAATCCTTAGCAAATGGCATAAAAGCATTAGATACCTGTACTGCTACCACGCCTGCTTGCAGAAATATGTCATTGCCAGGAATTTAGGTGCTGTTTCTGTGGCCTCTGTAGCAGGAAGAAAAATTCAAACTGAAGCTGTTATTCGGTAAGGTTTCCTTGCAAATCCATTGGATTTTGCTCACAGGACCATAAAAATTGCCATGCTGGGTCAGATCAATGGCCCATATAATCCAGTAGTCTTTCTCCAACAGTGACTAATACTATATGTTTTGGTAAATCACAGGAAAATGTAAGAAACCTTTCATGACCAATTATGGAACAACTTTCCCATAGAAAAAAAGGCTTATCCTAACTTCTGGCAAAAAATCAAGCTTTTTTTGCTTAGAGTCTGAAGGATTTCTACTAGCTCCTGTCCAACATGACTGTGGTTATATTTGCTATTAATATAAATATCCATTCCTTTTTCAAATTTGGTTAAGTTTAACTTAACATTACTGTGTTGCAGTGAATTTTACAGGTTAAATTGTCTTTAGAAGTCTACCTTTTATCATTTCAAAACTTATTGCCCTTCTGTTGCAATGGATGGCTCTTGTTTTTATTTTATGAGTGGGAGTAAATAAGGCTGCCAATTTACTGTCCCTGTAGTATTCAGGATGTAATATACTTCCATGAAACACCTTTTTATTCACCTTTTCTTTAAAGTGCTGGTTCTCACCTTTGCATTCTTCCTAATATTTTCTGTGCTGTGTGAGACTTCTTCCATTCTTAAATCCATCTGTTTCTCTAAATATAAAATGAGGTGTTTATTTAGATCTGTTCTTTTCTTCTCTATTATTATTCTCTCTTTAATTGGAAAACTACAATAACTTTTGCATTGAAATCTAATTTCTGAAGGTCTGATTTGAAGTTCTCTGGACCAGTCATTGCATTCTTACCAAGCTCCTGCCACCACAACCATGAGACATTAGGCTGTTTGTAGTATTATTCTTAAAAACCAGTTTTAATATTCTAGCAATGTAAATATTTTCCTAAGTACAGTTCTGCACTGAGTGCATGATTTCCCTTAACTGTTGTTTATAGGGACCAACCAATTCTCTCCTAAAACCCTTCAGAATCTGTCAGTATGCTGGAGCCTCCAACCTATGTATTCTCACCTCGATTTTTCTCATCTGTGTTTCCCAGACAATTGTTCAGTTGCTCCTCTGCTTTGGAAGGTGGCCCTGGACTTCCTCCTTAGACTCTTCTGGCCCTGTCACTGCTTCTACATCATCTGCCAGTGTTGCCCCTTCCCTCTTCATTGCTTTTTCAAGTCAGAAAGGGGTTTATTAAATGTATTGTAATCATACATCTTTTCCTTAATCTCTTCTGCTTTATTTGAAGAAGTCCATGTTACATACAATCAACTGTCTTTTTATCCACTGTTACAATCAAGTTCAAAGTAACCTGGACAAGACTAGCAGAGAGAAAACGCATGTTTACATCTGCTCCATCATGTACATATGGTACATGCGGTTTATTTGTAATCTAACACTTATAATATTTTCCATTTTAGCAGACTCTTCACTGTCCCATCATCCAGAGATCCCAGTTTCTTTTTAAAGAAGAAAGCAGAAGATGCTTAGCTCTCTAAAGCCTAAGCTTGAGTTAGTATCGTCCCTCTCTGTGAGAAGTGCCAGAGCTGTTCCCAGCAGCTGCCAGAGAATGAGCACCTCTGAACCAGGAGAGGCATCTAATGCACTTGATTTCAGCAGTCTTGTTTCAGCAGCAGTGCACTTCCTGTAATGATGCAAATAGAGATATTGTAGCACCTCTGAAGTGCAGGTTGTTCCCTGAGGCACTTGTTTTGGCGGTGGTCATCATGCTCTAGAGATACTGGTCTCTTTCCCCTGAATACCAGGACTGCCTAAGGGACCAGCTTGGAACTAATGGCTCTGATCTGCCTGACTAAAACTGCCTGAGATGAATCCTTCACTAAGTGACCTGAGAATCCTTAACATAATGCTTTTTTTATGGTCTTCTCTGGCATTCAAATTCAACTCTGTTGCTGTTTTTGAGTGCATGAGGAGCTGCAGAGCTCAGCAGACTGACAATAGGCTGCGGCAAGAAATAGGCTAAGAAAGAAACCTTTTTTTTTTACTGGGAGGTAGACCAAGTCCTGGCACATGTTGCACAGACAGTTTATGGAGTCTCCATCCTTAGAGATATTCAAAAGTCACAGTTGTCACAGTCCCAAGTAATTGACCTTAGGTGGTCCAGCTTGAGCAGAAGGCTTGGACCAGATGATCTGCAGAGGTCCCTTCCAACATCAACCACTTCATTATTCCATAATTTTGAAGGAAATCCAGTTTGGGATGGCCTAAGGGTATTGCACTGCTTTGTGGACTAGTTTGTCAACCCCACAACAGGAATACACATGTTAAGGACCTGCCAGCTCAACTTCAAATCCCAAAGCCTCACTGGCATAGTTTACTACAGTCCTGAGGTCTGCACTTTTCCTCTAAGAAATGCTGTTCAGCTTGCTGTAGAAGGACAAAGGTTTTAGAAGTATCATGCTTTACTATATGCAATATATAGGCAAGAGAACTTCACTCCAGGAATATCTGTTGGATGCTTTTCAGGAGAAAATTTAGAACCCACTTCCTTTAAAAAACAACACTTGAAAGATGGTGGTATTAGCTGTATAAATATATATGTGTGTGTATATATTTATATATATGCATATATAAATAAGGTGACTAGACATTCTCATACCAGCTGAATCTATATCTATACAAGTATTTTAAAGACATTTGCTTTCACTTCTCTTAAAAAAAAACCAACTTAGTAAGGTATTTCATTGACAGTGAATATTAAGTTCCACCAGTTAGAAATGCAGCAAGGAAATTGTGTTATGTGATGGGATGACAAAAACCCTAAGCTGTATCTTTCACAAGAAATCAATGTACTGTGTCATTTAATGTCATAAAAAAAAACCTTCCAACAAGATGTACTCAGAGTAGTATTAGCAGAAAAGTGAGCTTCTAATGGCCTTTATTGATTAAGTCAGAAACAGCAGACAACTCTGAGGGTATTGCTGTTGTACAAAACAATTGGAAATACCACCACCTTACTGTATTCTTAAGTAGATTTAGTGAGGATTCCCAAACTCAGTATCTGTGGAACTGCCATGGGAGCAACTGTAGCCCTTTGTTCCAGTGAGAGTGATTCGCTGAGCCTGAAAGAAGTTTTCCCATCACCTTTTCTGAGATACTCCTCCTTTTTTCCACAAATTTGCATTTGCTAAGTGCAAACCCTCCTTTGTCCTTCTCAAAGACTTCCTCAACCATCCTGTTCCCCTCCTGAACATCTGTCCGATGTTTGCATGAGGGAATGAGGACTAGAGTCCCTTTGAGAGATAGTAGCCCTAATGATATAAAGAAAAAAATACTGCTTTGGGGAATGAATCCCCAGTGACTATAGAACTCTCTCTCTAGGACAAGACACAGGAAAATGCAGCTGAATTATGGAGGCCTAATAACGTGCCATCAGTTGTGCTGCCAACAGGGTGGGTGCAGGTCCCATGTGTCCGGAGGGGACAATGTTGTGTGATGCAGGGGTGCATTCCACACTGGCTGATGCTGAGAAGCCCAGAAATGCACTTGTGATCTCCACATGGTAAATCTGCTCCTATCCTGAGGCATATCCCTAATTGTAAGATGGAAAATATAGCTTTTCTACTCTTTCCTAATGCTAAATTCTTCTATTTTGCAGAGAGGGAGCTCAGAACATGCTGGCCCAGCTGCACAGCCATAACTCATTGAAGTACAGCAATTCCGTGAGGTTTGACTGTGTGCCCATGTCCTCCAAAAAACCTCATGATAGGCACAGACCGTGTCGGCGGCCTCTTGACTCACTGTTCGTCTGCTTTATTGAGATGAGAGCTGCTGAGAGCCATGGCCAACAGCATTAAGGGCCCTGCAGAGCAGCTGAATGCTGGTTACACAATGCTGTAAATGGGCCAGGACGGATGTTTTGGATAGGGGCCAGATCACCATAAATGCCAGCCAAGGAAGATGGTTTGTGACTCACCCCTTGGTAAATGCACATTTATTTGGTGCACAGTTCCTATACCTAAAGTAAACAGAGACACAAACAGACGGACTCCGGAGTGGTGTGGAGAGGTGACAATAAATAGGGATGATAAAGAGCATGAAAGAAAATTCTGCAGTCAGCCATAAAAATTCCCACTCCCCAATGGCTATTTTACAGAGAATTGTTTTTATCTTGCCAACAGTAAATAATGAAGGCAGGTTTTGTAGCTGGGTGAAGGGCACTGAAGCAGTGTTAGGACTGATCAGAAAGGGTAAGGTGCTGAGCATACACAGGGTGTGCAGACTGGAAGCTGGGAGCATCACTGCTCCTCTGCTGTTAAAAACACTGGAATCACCCCAAGCCATTGAGCCTTTGCCAAGTAATTCACTGCTCTGTGGACAGACTCTGCTTCTTGTTCATGTTTGCTGATCTGATGCAATTCCTAGTGCTTAGTGGTTTAACAGAACTTTCTGTGAGACACTCGATATATCACTGATAAATCACTGATGAAATCTAAAGTTCAGTTATAAAGTGAGGGATCAGCCACAGCTGTATAAAAGGCTTTCCCCTGGCTTAGAAATACACCAGTGAAGGTACTCAACATGATGGAACCCCTGCCAAACCTCTGCACTGCTCAGGCTTTGTTTCAGGCTTTTGCTCTTTAACCATAATTATTGTTGCTGGCTAACGATGGAAAAGATATGTACATCATTCCTACCATGCCCAACCAGTTTTGTCCTACCCTCTACCAGCTCTCAACTCTGTTATGCACAGAGCAAAGCAGTTAAACTCAGCAATGAGAGTCTCCCTTTTCACAGGAACATTTTGTATTTTCAACACTGCCTGCACCATTTCCTCCTTTGCATAGCATAGATGAGTGGATGGATGCTGGGTAGCTGGATGTCTTAGGATGTTTCAGGGGTTCTTGGTATTATTTCTTCAAGCGATGTTCCAAAAGTAGTAATTTTCACCCCTTTCTGTTCAAAACCTTGGGAAGTCCCCTCATTTCACTGTACAGTATGTTTTAGATATGGGGATGGTGATGGCCAGTGGTAGGACAAGTGGGAATGACTTTAGACTGATAGAGGGGAAGTTTAGATTAGATTTAAGGAAGAAATTTTTTACTGTGAAGGTGGTGAGGCACTGGCACAGGTTGCCCACAGAAGCTGTGGATGCCCCACCCCGGAAGCGTTCAAGGCCAGGTTGGATGGGGCTCTGAGCAACCTGCTCTAGTGGAAGGCATCCCTGCCCATGGCAGGGGGTTGGAATTGGTTGATCTTTAGGTCCCTTCCAACCCAAACCATTTTATGATTCTATGGTTCCATGACTTCCTTTCCTTGCAGGTGTAGGCTGAGGAAAAATCCCATGAAAAAATTGTAAGCATTCAAATAATTACAGATTTGTGTTTGAGGCAGGATCTTCATCTATTTGCATTTCAGCAGGTCAAGTAACAGATGACACAAACAACAACACTGCAAGCAATTTTTTGATGTGGACTAGACACGCAACTAGAATGTTTGGGACCATACTACAAATCTTTTTATTCCCCATACCTGAAGTGCTCATCATACAGGCTTTTGAAATCTGTCTTAGACATCTCAGTGCACATCAGACCCAAATGTCTAAGCCAGCACACCACTTGAAAAGAAGGTTCTGCCCCTTGATCCCAACATACACGAAAAGTGTTAGAGATCTGCAGGGCAAAGCACTGTCAGATTATTTCTTTGTCTGTATCTGTTATTTCCCAATAATAGATACAGTGCTGCTGCTCTGGATCCTGACCCCCATTATAGTAATACAATGCAGCAGCTCCACCGACTTTCTCATTTGTGCCATCCAGAAAGGTGCACGAGCCGCTGCCCTGCCATGCATTTGTCTTTCATTTCCATGCATTTCTTGCCTGATACTGGAGTGGGAGTAACACTGGCACAGCTCAGCCTTCACCTCTTCTTGGCATGATTTATGTGCATCCATCATGCAACAGCTCTACTAGAGATTGTTCTAATTTATACTGGGCTACAGCATATTTTCTCCTCAAGCTAACTCAATACCTTTAAATAGAAGCAGCACCTGAGCAGAGGAATGAAACCAAGAGTTGAACCAGGGAGAAACAAGTGCCTGGGCACTGTGGCATTAAAAGTGAATCTCACAGTAGCCCCATTTCCACTGTAAACTTTGTAAAGGGTACACACACTATGTCTGTGGAATCTCACTGCAGTGACATCACTACACATGGCTTTTAATTAAAAAAATTGAGATGTATGGATACTGTTTATTGGTTGTATAATGGTGCTGGCAATCTGGTTATATTGAAGTTTGGTTTGAAATGAGACATAAATTTGAACACAAACTTTAGCCAGTTCTGTGCTAAAATTTGAAGGGATGTGCTGGTTTGTCTTCCTTCCAAACTCTGTCTTAACACATAATAGGCTGCCTGTTGTTACAGGACAGTGGTATTCTAATTGCAATTAGTGGTTTAGGGGGATTTTAATTGCAATGTAGTGGAGAGGACTGCCTCTACATTACAGTTTCATTAACGTGGTGTTACCTGAATGACAAACAGTGATAGGTGCCTTCTTCTGATTTAGGAACATTTACCCCTGAAGAAATAAAATTAAATTACAATAGGGCATTCCTAACAAAAAAACAAACAAAAACCAAAGGAGGAGAACTACCTGTTAAGCTGACTTGTCTTGCCTGATGTAGGAAAACAAATGCAGGGAGGCAATATACAATATTTCAAGCAGGTAAACACTGGCAAAAGAGAAAAGCAACTGAGGAAGTATAAAATGATGTGAATAATTTGAGACTGAAAATGAGACTAACACTCCTAAGCATCAGAAGAATGAAGTAGCTGTTTCCAGTAAAAGAGATCAGAGCAAGGCACCAATCTGGCTTCAAGAGGAAAAGTTTATCTCTGTCTATAGTGTGAGTTGGGATTTGATGAGGGAGTAGGGTCTTGGGAATGACAGGGCATGTTTCTCAAAGGTTTGGACAATTCCCTTTCTTCAGTTTGAGCATCAAGATAATTTTCAAAGAGATGAAAAAGAAGGAAATAATGGAGGGGACAAAAGAGAAAGAAGGAAAAGGAAAGAAGGAAGGAAGTGTCGGAAGGAAGGAAGGAAGGAAGTGTCGGAAGGAAGGAAGTGTCGGAAGTGTCGGAAGGAAGGAAGGAAGGAAGGTATTGAAAGAAAACAAAAGAACAAGCAAAAGAAAATAAAAAGGAGAAAGAGCAGAGAAGAAAAGACAGAAAGCAGGAAGGAAAGAAAGCGAGAAAGCAAGCAAGCAAGAAAGCAAAGCAAGCAAGAAAGAAAGAAAGCAAAGAAAGAGAGAAAGAAAGAAGGAGAAAGAAGAGAAAAGAAAAGGAAAGAAAGAAAGAAAGAAAGAAAGAAAGAAAGAAAGAAAGAAAGAAAGAAAGAAAGAAAGAAAGAAAGAAAGAAAGAAAAGAAAGAAAGAAAGAAAAGAAAGAAAGAGAGAAAGAAGGTGTAATAACCTTCTAAACCAAAACCAGCTACACCTAAAGCCCAGATGACTTCAGAGAAGCTGATTTACTAAAGCTTTCTAACATTTCACATAATCAATTGCATCTCACCATTGCTTGACTATTGTTTAACATACAAGAGCAATATAGTTCCAGACCTTGCTTGGGGCAGGTAATGATGGTGTGTTTGTGTGGGATGGAGCAGTAATTCATTTCAGACACGGAGGTAATTCATTGCAGACACTCTTTAAGAGACTGGGGGGAGAAAATGAAATGACAGATGATTTTATAATAGTTCAGTATTATTTTTTTTAGCTGTTGACCCTGGAACTGGTAATAGCAGGAAATGGAAAGATTAGCATAAAGAATGGTCATTGATACTTGGGGTCTGATAGTAATTTTTGCTGAGCTCTATACTTATTTTGAAAGGAATGAAGCATTAAGAACAGCCAAGGTTTTCTTTCTTGCACATACACAGTCTTACAGTTCTTATGGAAAGTGTAAAATGGGTGAACAGGAGTTATGCCAAAGGGTTGCAAAGGAATAACTCTGAACTCGCATTAAACATGACAGAGAATTAGAATTTTATCTTCTAAATTGAGTAAGACTTCTCAGAAACCTATAGATAATCCATATTTTTTCATTAAATTCTTTATTTTTTCATATGAGAAGAAAAGCTTGATTTTGTTTACAGTCTGTTTAGTAATAAAACCTGGATCTGCACATAAATGAAAAGAGTGGATATTCATACCCAGACAAATAGCTAAATAATAATATAGAAAAGAGATTGTTTTAGGTAAGTCAGAGATGGAATTTATGGGAGGATGCAAGGAATCTACCAAAAACATGATAAGAATCAAGATGGCTCTTTAAGACGCATCCTCAGAATTTTTTAACTGCATGGACAAGTGACCATTAAAGAATAATGTGGGAATCATTATTTATTAAGTTAGGTTCAAGTCAGCAATACAACACTGTCTATCCAGGCAACAGTAAGTCCACCAGAATTATTCTTCTAACGAAGAACAGAAATTGTTTAGGCTTATTCACACTTGGACTGCTCACTTCAGCCAGCAGATTTATCTCCCACCTCAGCAGACACTCCTGCTGCCTAAGGTCTGGTCTGACAATCTAGCTGGTCCCTTTCCCTATCACAGTTCTGAAATTATGGGGTAACTTCAGTGATGCCACAGGTAACCCACAGCCCTTTTACATAGCTGGATGGGTTAAATATACAAAACAGGTGATGTTAATTGAAATATATCCTATATAACCTTGTATTCATCCCCTATTTCTCATTACATGAGCCTGGTGTGAAAAACAGTCAAGGAAGGATGGATGCACCTTAATTAGGAGGGAATATCATCAATGGATGACACAACCTGGGTAAGTGTTAACAGCTGCACTGAACAGTTAACAAAATTGATGTGATTTATAGTAATAGACAACTACTTGTGTGACTTTGAGACTTTACACCTTTAAATGCCTAAAGGAGTCAAGGTGAAGAGATACTGGATAAGGAAATGGGAACTCCTGAAAATGGTCATTTTCTGGTCCTGCTATCAAGTCTAGGAAACTCCTGCAGCATTCTCACCATAATGTGAAAAATAAAGCAGTCAGATGTTATATAATTGTCTTAATTGTGGTAATTGTGCATTTTTCAGCACAAAGAAGGAGGATGCTACTGCTTCTACATTAAAGGGAGAGTGAGTTTTACGAGTCATAAAATAGAAGGAAACACAGGAATATTCTGAAAAACATAGATGCTGGAGGCATTCAGTAGCTCTCTGGACTGGCTTTTTGTCAGAGAATAGCATTGATGACAACATACTTTGAGCTGAGGATTCATCCCAACATCCCTAGAAGTGAGAAACAGAGGCGTTACTGCACCAGGGCTAACTAGGACACCACTTAGGAAGGAACCCTCTGCAGCAGCCAAGGCATATTACATCTCCCAACAAATGTACAAAAGCATGTGTTCCCAGGAAATTTCTTCCCTTTCTCATAAGCTGTTCTCTTTAAAGCCTGTTTCTACAAACACTTGCTGCTTGACTTCCTTCCTGACACCACGAGGAGTCCCATTTAATTAACCTGGCAGCCTACGGTGGTGAAAATAGATTGCGGCTTGTAAGTGTGGGGATTGACAGTCTCTGCAAGCTGCCTTGGTTTGCTCAGCAACAGAAGTTATTGTTTCACAATTATTTTGATCCTATGATTCCAGTTTGTACATCCAGTGGCTTGGCTTAGGCTGCAACAGTAGCTGAGGATGGGGAGGGAGGGGGAAGGGGACTGTATGACATGGAGCATCGGCAGTTCACTCCCCCATGTCTGTGTTATATTGGGCAGTGAATTGCCTCTGGCTAATCACAAGCCTTCTTAACATTTTCCTCTGAGAAAACAGATGATCAAATGCAAGAAAGCCTACTCATTAAAACAAGTGGTGGGAAGGTTTTGTTCTTTTCAGATCCATCCCTGTGTTTGAGTACCTAGAGAACCAACCACTATTAGCTGAATAGCATCTGTTTACCATCAGCTTTGTCTGAAACCTTTCTTTTCTTTTCTTTTCTTTTCTTTTCTTTTCTTTTCTTTTCTTTTCTTTTCTTTTCTTTTCTTTTCTTTTCTTTTCTTTTCTTTTCTTTTCTTTTCTTTTCTTTTCTTTTCTTTTCTTTTCTTTTCTTTTCTTTTCTTTTCTTTTCTTTTCTTTTTTTTTTTTCCCAAGTTAATAAAAATGGAGTTTGAAAACTGGTTCTGATTAGGCAGGTCAAATAATGAAAATACTCTCCAAGGCCAGAATATACCTGAGGATCGCACTGCAGAGCAAAACGGCCCATAGAAATCACCAGAAGAATGGCAGCTCAAGGCAGATGGAAGTGTCCTACTAGGTGCTGCTGGGTTTGGAGGTGCTGCCGTGGTGCTGCAAATGGAGCTGCAAAAATTGTGGGTGAGATTCAGCCATCTGAATTTCTGCATTAGGTGCCCAGAAAGTAGCATTAGATCCTGAGGAGGGCAAACGTAACAGAAGATAAAAAAAGCCTCTCTTTTTTTATTTTTAAGGAACTACTGTATGTACACAAGAATGATGGAGGCTGCAGCAAAGTTTTCTTTTCTGCATTTCTTTCTGCCTACTTCGCAGTTAGTTGCTATACACCACTTCCACAAGAGTATTTTCTTTCCCACTGTTATTAAGATAAATTGCCTATTACCAAAGTAGCTATAAGGAAGAAGAAAAAAAGTGTCCTTTCCATCACAATGCAGTCAGGTTTCATTGTAATTGGCAGCGTGGTGGGTATGTCACTCCCACCAGGTCCCTTCCCAGCTGATTGAGGTTGTTCTTTGTGTGAGACGCTCCTATTTGTGTTGATTCATGTGACTTTCTTTTTCAGTCTCTCTTTATGGGTTGTCTTTTCTTTCCCTTGCAGGAAATGAACAGCCGGGGGGAGGAAAGGCAGTTGTCAGCTCCATTTACTGGAGTTAGTATTGCTGTGGTGAACGTGATTCTTTCTTTTGTGTTTTGTGGGTGCTGCAGGGTGAAACTGTAAATTCTAGTTATAAAAAATAAAACAGGAAGCACAGGGTAAGCAGGTGAGGCAGAGTTGTTACTCTGGTATTTGTTACACTTTGCTATTTGGATGGCTGGATGGGTGTCCATGTTACATGAACCTGGTAGAGAGGTAGCTTGCAGCTCCTACTTTGGAGTACAGGGGCAGCATCCAGAATTTCAGATGTCTGACTCCTGAGCAAAACTATACTGAGAAAATCTAAACCTACAGCAAGAGAGCCAAAGAGGGACTTTTAACAAGGGCGTGTAGTGATGGAAAAAGAGGGAACGGTTTTAAACTGACAGAGAGCACAGTAAGATTAGATATTTGGAAGAAATTCCTCACTGTGAGGGTGGTGAGGCACTGGCACAGGTTGCCCAGAGGAGCTTTGGATGTCCCACCCCATGAGTGTTCAAGACTGGGTCAGATGGGGCTTTGAGCAACCTGCTCTAGAGGAAGATGTCATGGCAGGGGGTTTGGAACTGGTGCTTTCCAACAGAAATGATCTATTCCATGTGACACTCCACTGTGACTGGCCCATCTCTCTGTTGGCTAGCCTCTGAAGGATACCTATATCCTAATTTGTACTGCTGTTGACTGGCCCATATCTTGGCTTCTCATGCTCATCTGGCACAGTCAGCTTGGCCACCCCAAAGAAGACCTGAAGCCATGCACAGCTCACCAAGAGCCCACACCTTTGCAGCCCCTTGCCATGCCTGCCATATTACCAACCAAGTCTTGTCATGATTTTGTCTCACTCTTACTGCTTCAATGCCTTAAAAAGTCAGAGCACCACTGCTAGGGATTGTGTTTGAATCCTCTCATGTGTGACCAAGAGTGTGAATCTCTCCCTCCTTAATACATCTGGGATAGCTCAAGGTACACTACTACAGGGTTGTCAAGCACTGGAACAGGCTGGTCAGAGTTGTGGAACCACCATCCCTGGAAATGTTCTAAAGGTGTGTAGATGCAGCACTTAGGGACGTGGTTTAGTGGTGGACTTGACAGTGCTGGATTAATGGTTGGACAAGGTGATCTTAGAGGTCCTTTCCAACTTAAATGATTCTGATTTTGAGACTGCTCTATTCTCTTCGCTCCCAGATCTAGATCAGATCCACAGGCTGTCCCTTTTAGAGTTAAGTAGCCTGGAGTTGTTTCTCTTTGCAGAAAGTTGCTTTCAAAGAAATATTTGAAAGGAAAGGTCCTTTCTCAGTGTCTAATATAGTGCAGGTTTCTCTCCTGAGTTTGTCTGTGAGGAACCTGGGATCCTAGAATCTTTTATCGACATCTGGCCAGAGTCAGAATTTGGATATGCCCTGACTAGACCAAGACATGTCTTTGAGAAGCCGTAAGATGTCTGTGCCAAGTTTTACAGGGAAAACTAATCCTCAGATTTAAGTATAAAACCTGGGTTTAATCCATTACTGGCACAGACTTAAAAACTCTGTAACACCTCCTGTATTGCCATACCTCCAAAACACACTCTCTCTCACACACACACACATAGAGATTATTCCACTTTATAAGCAAGAGACTATTTGAGACTTATAGGAAGCTACAGAAAAATGCAGAGGTTTATCAGACAGAAAAAAAATAAGCAGCATCTTCACGTATCTTTTGGGATTTAAATGCATTTCTATTTAACTGTTTTTCATTTGCATCCATAGAGAAATTGAGAGTCACCAGGAAGACTTAGCTTGTTGTAATACACAAGATGAGAAGTGTGGTGGCTGCAAGGCTGGATAAAGTAATTTAGATTTCGTAGTGTAACTGCAAGCATGAGATGGGCAAGCATGAGATGGGCAAATCAAGTCCAATATAAATTGTATAATAGTACTAGAGAAGAGAGAAGTAGGGCTCATGAAATCAAAGGGCTTTCTTTGAAAATAATATTGTTAGTCAGTTCACTAAGGAAACAGGAGTGAATATGAGTATTTGATGTAATATATTAGAGAGGATTGAAAAGAGTAAAATAACCACAAGCTAAGAGCAAGTATCCTTCAGATTTCAGTTTAGCCATCTCTTGCTTGTGTCCAACACAAAGTAGGTTTACAAAAATTAACCCTTCTTGCAAAGAGATGCTTCTACAATGCAGAGGCATAGCAACTGGTGGCATTGCTCTGATCCATGTCTATATTAATGTCTAGGTCATCAGCTCTATGTATGTCCTTCATTGCATAGAATTATTTTTCTCATTAGAACTTCAATTCAACAGAGTAAAGAGACAAATTCCCAAGGGAAAAAGAGTAATCTTTGAAACATGTCACAGAATGGGAAAATATGCTTAATTCCAGGGAGCTGTCATAACCCCACAGAAAAATTAGCCCCACATAGGGCTAATTCAAGACCTATAGAACTCCACAGGAGAAAATGAGCGTTCACTGCAATGGGTATGAAGTCTTATAGGGCCACAAACAACAGTACAAACTCTTCCTTCTCCTACCACTTCAAATATATTTAATGTATTTTCTAATGCACTAACAAAACTAATAAGCTTATCTCACATGGAAAAATAAAAAGCATAAACACTGTTATATCCATGAGTAAAAATGCTTTTTCAATCTGCTGTGGTCAATTGCCAGCTCCTACACCCCATGCTGGCAAAAAAAGAGCTGCAGGAGGGAAATGCCTTATGCATGGAGGGAGACTCTGCTGAAGGGTCTGCATCTCCCTCTCCACAAAGTGAAAATCGTCGTAGGAGGCTCTAATTATCCTGCGTCAAATTAAATGGCAAAACCAGCATGAGCCTCTAAGTCTCAGCTGTAGAGCTGTATTTCTGGTGGGTTTTTTGTTGTTTTGTTTTTATGTTCTGGCTTAATGCACAGGTCATCATTACCAGACACGTGGGTTATTCCTATGCATTGCAGCCCAGGACAGGAATTACGTGGATGTGACCAATATTTCAGTACCTGAAGAGGTCCCAGGGGAAAGCTGGAGAGGAACTTTTTACAAGGCCAGGTAGTGACTGGACAAGGGAAATAGCTTTAAACTGACAGAGGGTAAATTTAGATTAGATATTAGGGGATGCAAGGCACTGGCACAGGTTGGCCAGAGGAACTGTAGATGCCCCATCCCTGGAAGTGTTGAAGACCAGGTTGGATGGGGTTTTGAGCAATCTGGTCTATTGAGTACCCCTGCCCCTGGCAGCAGCACTGGAATTAAATGATCTTTAAGGTGCTTTCCAACACAAACCATTCTGTGATTCTATGATATATTTTACCTTGAAAGAATGGGAAAAGCAGTGTCTTTTTTTTAGGCAAAAACCAATCAACCAAACAAGTAAAGGAGAAGCAAGTTCTTGAAAACTGTAAAAATTAGGCTCTGTTAATATCCTCTATCCCCTCTCTGCAGCCTTGGTTTGAGATTAGCCAAGGAGTAAAATGTCCTGCCTGAAACAGGTAGAGTAGCAATGGTGAAGCCAGGAATTTACCAAAGCCCACACCTGAAATTTGCTTCTCTTCTTGTTCTCAAAATCTGCAGAGTCAAATCAAATGGACAAGCAAGTTATCTGATCATCAGAAACAAAGCACTAGCAGTTTGGCTCCGTGCTTGGCAGTGGGTTTCTCATCTCTTCAAGGCTTTTTCAGTTCCTTGAGCTGTGAGCTACCTGTGGTGCCTGAAGCGCTAATGCACACTGTCAAGGATCAGGTAAATACCTTGTCTGCGAGACTTAACTTTTTGTAATAATAGAACATGATCCAAACAGCGAGCTCCAAAACTAACAGAAACAGAAAGCTTTGCATGTATATGTCAAGGCACAATTGCATATCTGTCTTTAGCTGTAAATACAAATAGTGTGTGATGCCCTGGCAGCGTGAGCTGCACAGCAGAAGCACAGCATTCCCAAGCAGAGTCCTGCTCAGAGCCTCTTGCCATAAGTAAGAAGCAGAATTAGGACCTGGTATGTAAGAAAATTATACTGGACTGTTCAGTTTGGCTTCAAGAATGCTGAGATTATATACATTAGACATATTTAAAATATTATTATATATATTATATTATTTCAAATGTGAAATACCATTGAGAAGTCCAACTGGGATTCAGAAAATCTGACATGGAGGAGAGGTGGGCATGTGTGATCCTAGCTATGGAGCCAAATCTTCACTTGATGTAAATCAATATATACCTTTTCTAATCAACTTTTAAAAAAAGTGTGTGTGCTGGCATGTGTACCCATAAGTACATGTTTTATCTTACTTAGTGAATTAGAGCTTTTAAAATGATTCTGTATTTTGTATCCAACACTGACTGGGTTTAGCTCATAGATTTAGGGTAGCAGAAGACCTTCTCCCTTCCCTTCCCTTCCCTTCCCTTCCCTTCCCTTCCCTTCCCTTCCCTTCCCTTCCCTTCCCTTCCCTTCCCTTCCCTTCCCTTCCCTTCCCTTCCCTTCCCTTCCCTTCCCTTCCCTTCCCTTCCCTTCCCTTCCCTTCCCTTCCCTTCCCTTCCCTTCCCTTCCCTTCCCTTCCCTTCCCTTCCCTTCCCTTCCCTTCCCTTCCCTTCCCTTCCCTTCCCTTCCCTTCCCTTCCCTTCCCTTCCCTTCCCTTCCCTTCATTTTCCCAATGGTCCAGGATTTAAAGGAGTAATTTCTCTGCTTGGGCTAGTGTCTTACAAACTAGCATCCTGTTGATATTTACCAGCAGTAACACAGAGAAGTAATTTTTGGCAGCTAATGCATCCCTCCTCTATGTCCCTGTTACTTTCCTCCTGCTCCAGAGCAGCTCCCTATGCATGAGATGAGACAGTCCTGTAAACTTCACAGTTGAGCAGAAAATCCTGGTTTAGGCAAATTTCTTAAAACTTTGGAACTTCCCTCAGTTGCCTGACTTGGTAGGGGTTTTTAACTGGTTTACAGAAAAAAAGCCATAAAATACTCGTTTGGCAAGCTCAAAAACAAAAGGTAAAGAGAAAGAGAAGAAATCTGTATTCTCATTGTGTTCAAGTCTCATTATTACAAAGTTAATTTCATTATTTTTTACAGGTTATTCAATATGTCTGCATGCTGGTCTTTGGCAATGCAGACAATAGACATTTTAACCACTTGTTTGTGAAATGAAAGCAAGATTCTCACCAAAATTTTCAACCTGTGGGTGGCAAACTTTCCTCTGTTTGAGGAGTTAAGAGCTTCTGAGCTATTTCCAATCTATGCAATAGGCAATAAAGTAAATCAAATAATGCCTACTGCTATGTTCAGGGCTCTGATCCTCTTCCTTTTCAGTGCATAATTTAACATAAAGCTCCATCTACTATGAGATGTGATCTGGCATGCCAGGAAAGTGCGTTTTAGGATGGCAGTTACATCATACAGTGACTGAGAGAAGTATACTTGTTTTCTCCTGCATTAATGGGACTATTTTATCTATTTTTTCTGTAATCTTTCAGCAAGTTTTCCTCCGTAGAATGAGCCTGCCGTTTGTCTTCCCTAAGCGCCAAGGGCTGAGTTCCTTAAGATGCCATATGTGCTATCTAGGGAGGAAGGAGACTAATGACCTCAGTAGCTCTTGTCACCCTCCCTCTGGTCAGCTGGCAATGACTCTTGGAAACAAAGCCCAGAACAAAAATGATGCAACGTGCTTCTTCTTTATAGTGGCCAAATTATTCTTCAAAGACATAGGACCAGATTTTCCAATGGCACAAACTGTTCTTGACTCACTAGAAATGTGGCCACAGAGACCAGCATAAGATAAGGATGTGGCCACCTGTTCTTCTGTCCTTGGTATTCACCCTGTACTGGACATTGGTGAGGCTGCACCCCGAATCCTCTGTTCAATTTTGGGCTCCTCATTACAGGTGCTGGAGTGTGTCCAGGGAAGGGCAATGGAGGTGGTGAAATGTCTGGAGCACAGGTCTGATGAGGATCTGCTGAGGGAGATGGGGGTGTTTAGCCTGGAGAAAAGAAGGTTTAGGAGGGACTTTATCCCTCTCTACAACTGCCTGAAAGGAGATTGGAGCCAGGTGAGGGTTGGTCTTTTCTCACAAGTAACATCTTATAGGACAAGGGGAAATGTCCTCAAGTTGTACTAGGGGAGGTTTATATTAGAGATGAGGAGAAATTTCTTCATGGATAGGGTTGTCAAGCTTTGGAATCAGGTGCCCAGGAAAGTGAAGGAGTCACTGTCCCTGGAGGTATTTAAAAGACATGTAGACATGGCACCTGGGAAATGGTTTAGTGGTGAGCTTGGCAGTGCTGCATTAGTGGTTGAACCTGATGATCTCAGAGGACACATCTCTCCCTTTCCATACTTAAAGATTGCTTTATCTTGAGTTAACATTCTCTGCTACATAGTGACTGCTCAGAGTATACTGTTCACAGAATTTGGGAAGTGCTACCTCTAACAGTGGTTTCAGCTGCAGGAATGGATTGTTGGGTCACACAGAGCTGTTAAATAGCCAGGGAGTAAGTAATAATTTCTGGCTTTTCACCCACTTTTCTCTTGTGCTGTTGCAACAATCAAGCCTGAATGACAAACCTCTATTTAAAGCCTGATTTTGATGCTGACAGAGCAGATTTCCATTCAAATGGGAACCAAAATGGAAGCATCCTCTTGATCATGAATCTGTAAAAACAACTGGTATCCATCTTTGTGCCGCTGAGTACTTGATTGCTTGCTCAGTGCACAGGTGATGAGCTCTGAATTTTGTCTGGTAGGGATAAAAAGGTCAAGGATGGGAGGGAGGAAAAGGAGGGAAAAAACAACAAGAAATCCTCAGCAAGAAGGTGGTTCAAAATACCAGAGCAGAATGGAAATTGGTGAGAAATTCTCCCTCTTGTGGTTTTCCTGGTCTAAAGAGAAGGTGGATATATTTTATGTCACTGTGTGTTGTATGTTTCTGCCCTCCCCTGCAACTTGCTGCAACCTTTCAACCATGAGACATTCTCAATTATATGTGTATGTATATATATACCTACACACACACACACATGCATATATATATATATATATATATATATATATATATATATATATATATATGAACATTGATCTACAGATTCTGAGGTAATTTAGAAAGTGCAATAAATATTCCTGAGTGGAATATAAATTAATTCTTCTGACTCAGAAAAGTTAGCAACATATGGTTTGTAAAAGTCTGCACATTGTTAAGGAAAGTAAGTTCTCTGTGCCAAACCTCCCACGTATCTTCCATGTGGAAACAGGGAAGAAAATGTAGTGACCCAAAGACCCTAAGCTGGTTTTCTGAGGTTGATGAAAAAGCTTCTCTTAATGTTCATACAGAACTTTGAAGATTTAATATATTTATATATTCAATATATACATATTGTAGTATGCATTGATATATCATATAGATACATCTTAATATAAAATACATTAAATAGATAATAAATATGTATATATTTAATATATATTTCAAACAAGATATATTTTTTTATTTGTTCCTGCACTTGGCATCAACAGGATTACCTGGGCTCAGCTGGTCCGATGCTGGCACCTATTAAAAAGCACCTTTTAAAGAAAGGTGATTTAATAGCTTTATAAATAAAATGCTGGACTGGCATCATTGAAATATGATATGTGAACAAGAAAAGTACACAAAGCCCCAGAGTAGGTAGGATCAAATCACAGACAGCATATTGTCTCTGTTTTCAAGTGTTTTGAAAAGGACAAACCAACCAGGATGCTGGGATAAGGCTTTGATCCTCTCTTTGTAACAGTGCTATGCTTTTAAGTCCTTTTTTGAGTGGCAAACCACTCATGAGTTAAGAAAACACCACAGTGCAGTCCAGCATGGAAAAAACCCCACTACCCACAACAAGATATAAATAATTCACTGTTGTAGAGAAAGGCTCTGGTACTACAGGGTAAACTTGATGAGAGAGTGATAAAAATATATATATATAAGAGATACACAAACACACACACACATATATTTATAAATATCATATATATAAAATAAACATGAAGATTTTATTCAGTAGTAGCAGTGGTGCTAACAAAAGGAAGCACCCACCTCTGTGTGTGTTCTGTGATGCTAGAAAAGAGTGTAAAATGCTCTGCAAAAACCCACATGTTGTAGTTACAAAGCCCAGAATACAGCCCAGGAAAGCTGGCCTCATAGAATAAAGACGATTTAGATGAGAAGAGCTCCTGAGCCACACACACACACTGGACAAAGGAAAGTACATTCCAGCAGTGTTTCTCAAGGACCTTGAAAGGCTGATGAGTATACAAAGAAAATACGGTGAAGGACAGCAGTGGTTCTTTCACCTTCATGTTAGACTTGACTGAAAGAGAAGAAAAAGCTCTAACGTAGGAAGATCTCTAAGAACTCATCCCCATGATACCCGATGAGTTTTGTAAGGATAACTGTGCTTGTGCAGCATCTCCTGCAGCAGGAAAGGGCCTGCACACAGACCTTGCAAAGCAGATAGGGAACCAAGGCAGTGCTGCTAACAGCAAGGTACAGCTATGGAGTTATTGGCAGAATCACAGAATGGTTTGGGTTGGAAGGGACCTTAAAGATCAACCAATCAAAGTTCCAACACTGCTGCCGTGGACAGCATCTTCCACTAGACCAAGCTGCTCCAAGCCTCATCCAGCCTGGTCTTGACCACCTCTAGGGATGGGTTATCCACAGCTGCTCTGGGAATGCTTTGCTTTACTGCACACTGAGTAAAGAATTTATTCCTAATATATAATCTAAATCTCTCCTCCTCTAGTTTAAAGCCATTCCCCCTTTCCTATCATTATCTGCCCACATGAAAAGACAGGAATTATTGGAAGTACTGGAAGATGTTCTAAGGTCTCCCTGGAGCCTTCTCTTCTCCAGACTGAACAATCTCATCTCTTTCAGGAAGAACCAGAAATAAATTTCACTAGTCCTGTGTTTTCATTCTAAGACTGTGTATTCTTTCTCCTTCCACAGAGAAGTGTAGATGCTACAATTTTATAAGGTGTTTAATCACATCAATGGCTAAAGACAAAAAAAAACCAAAAAACAACAACCCTGTCCTAAAACAAGCAGCTACACTGAGGTGAGCTTCATGGGTCTTTAACACTATATGGCCTAGATTGATCTTCACTGTTCCCAGAAATACTGTGAGCTGGAGCATCAGGAAAGACATAATCCTTATTTGCTACATTTTTAATGGCATGGAAATTTTTGCAACTTTATCTCTGTGGGGCAAAACATTAGGCACTTCTCTATCAGCCCAGTAATGTACTGAATGCAAACCTTTTAATCAGCAGAAGTGGATCATGGCTAATTGACATGATGAACAGGAATAAAAGAATCTTGCACCTTTTTGGTTTGTTTAACGATATTTTCTTGGAAGCCTGGATTGCATAACTAGAGAGCAAACTCTGGGCTGTGGACTGTCCTTTATAACTGAGTGTATCAGACTCAGCACAGCAGGATCCTGATAATTGCTTGAGGGCTTGAGGTGTTACGGAAGGAAAAGCCATCACCGAAGTGCCAAACACAACAATTAACATTTGAATTATTTACAGACTACAGGTGGACTATCCATATGTGTCCATCCATATACTCATAATCTGCTTGGTCTAACATTCTGAAACAGAGTTCTTTGTAGAGTGGAAATGCTGCATCCATGGAATAGCTTCCTATGACAGCTGAAATTGGTATTCAAATCTGAAATTGAATTAATACACAAGGAAATTAGGGATTGGCATTTAGAGTTGCATCACCACTGTTAGGGCAGAAAATGATACACCTTCTCCCTGCAATGAGAGTGGAGAGGATCCCTCTATCCCACAGGCTGAATACATTGAACTAGCATCTCTGTATCCAGCCTCTGACTTTTGAACAAGAAAACAACACTGCAACTGAAAGATTAAAAGCAATAATGTAAGGCTGACCAACAAATCTTTAATCAGTGTGCTGCCATTTCCAAACCCCTACTAAAGTAGAGTAGAAAAGCTCCAACAGCAATTCAGGGTAACTGTGCAGTGAAAAGCTTTCAGCTATTTAAATTTCGAGGGCTGTTGATCTGGGGAAGCAGCACATGACGTAATCTTACCCTAATTGATAGTATAGTGATATCAAAATCTTCTGAGCATTGAAAGCATAGAGAGAAGCAAGGCCTACATATCTGTGTTTGCAACACATGTCCGTCATCCATCTGTGGTTTTATCAGGCACCAATCACCATAGTAACCCCACAAATCCCCTAACACTCCCTTGGAACCATTCAGATCTGAAAAAAACCCTAAGAACACAACCATAATTTCCCAGCCCAGCTCACAGAGCTCTGCATCATTAACCATCAGGTAATGACCAAATGCTAACTGCTTCATTCCCCTGAAGTATGGGAAAGTTGTTTCAAACAGCTGAATACAGTGCTTGCAAACAACAGCCCCACTGAAGTGGCCTGTTAATGAATGATTTATTAGGCAGCAGCTTTCATTGGGATCATTTCTCAATTAACAGCCACTAACTAGTTGATGTCTGAAAAAGAAAAAAAAAGCCTAAATATGTTGATTTTAATTTTTTAATTTAATTAAGCCTGAGATTTTAGAACTCTGTTGATGTACCAGTTCTCCTTCCATACTGGAGCCATCTCAACCACAACTGGCCTGAACCATGTGAGATGTGATCTGTTGTTTTCTCCTTCCACATTTTCATGGAGGCATAGTGCTGCTAAAAGGCTTCAGTGTTCAGTCTCTCCACTGTCCTGCTGAGATCCCTCTGCCACAGTTTGCCACGAGGACCTGCCTTGCACGCCCATCACCCAGCCTGCCCTGCTGTGTGTGGGCAGAAAGAAAACTAGGTTATTTATTTTCTCTCTTCTGAATTGCATTTTACCCCTTTTTTTTTCCCTCTGAAAATTACTGATCTAAGAGCCACAACAGGGAAATAGCCCTGTGCAGGGACCATATCAGCCACATCGATTTGCATGGGCAAGCCCATTTTAATCATTCTGGTGTTGTTCACGTGTGGCTTCTTGTACCAGCCCTGGAGAGATGCATGGGAAGACATGTCTGCTGCAAAAGGAGAAATTCAAGAATTGTTTTTGCATTGGTCCTCTCCTTTTTCTATTGCCATGCTGGTCATGTCTGGTGGGAGCAGCTCTGCAGCAACTCATCCACACTGTGTGCAGCTTTAGTGCATCTAGATCTGGATGCAAGTGATTTTTACAGGGTCATGCCATGATGCAGGAGCAAAGCAAGGAAACAACTGAGAATTCCTGATATGTCTTTCATAACCGATCTAGACATAAATCCCCTTACTTCCTGGAAAGGACAAAAGAGGATCTAAACTCCTCTTTGTACAAAGGGAGAAGGAAAGATACAGTACAAGAAGGGTTGTTGAACAGTGGGGTAATGCAGAACAACAGGACTAAAACTAGAGGTATGTTGCAATCCTATGAAAGGAGGTGAAAGGACTTTGGAGCTAGGACAGCAATGTAGGATTTCCCTACCTGATAGGCAGCCAAGTTGAATGTAGGCTGAGGAAACTGGAAACTGGAACTGGAGCAATTCGTGTCCTGAGGCAAGGAGGGAGGTTTGGATGTGTGTGAGCCTGTGTTTTCAGAGGTGACTCAGCTCTGCAGTGTCAGCAAAGATGGGAATGAACGGTGTGTTTCTGCTCTCCTTCAGACACAATCTAAATATGTTCAGCAGAAAACACTGATCCACTGATCTTGCTGTAACTGTGACATTTTTTTACTTAAAATAATGCTTCTTTTCTTTTCTTGTCTTGGGGTGTGAAACAAACTTCAGTTCTTGCCTGGACCTTGCTCCAGCACAACTGAAAAATGCCTGGCAGACTTACCAGTTGACATATGCTAATATGAAGAATTTTCAATATGCTCTAGATGAAGCAAGTTTTGCAATAAAAAAAAAAAAAAAAAAAAAGAAAACAATCTATTTTCAATGACATAGGAAAATCATTTTCCTTTGTAATAATGAAAAAGTCATAAATAAATTCTACTTCACTGTTCTTATCTGTCAAATCAGTACAGACCTGAAGGTATTTTTTCTTTGTATTTCCTCATCATCCTCACAATGGTATTTGGATGGGAAGGGGTGTGAGTTTCTTGGCAAATGTCAAATAACTTAGAAAATGTAATTTTTAACAGTTCTTGAGGTGCCTTAAACTTTTCAAAGCCTCAGATGTTAGACAACTTCACAGTGAGTGCTTTCATCAAGCTTCAACTTACCCTGGCAGTGAGATAATGAACAATTTAAACAAAATGAATGAGAAAATTAAAATTAACAGTCCAGAAAACTCTAAATAATGAGGGAAGAGCCTCTGATGAGTTAGTAATATTCAAGCTTTTTGAAGGATTTTTAGTATTTGGCTGTATGTGTGTATATAAAAATTCATAACCTTGTTCATAATAACCATTATTGCTCGATGATCTTGAGAGTTAGACAGACCCTATGCCACATAGTGGCAATAACCTCTCTTCTGTTTATGGTTGCTCTCTGGAATAACATTCGGGAAGACACAGGAAAATTATTTGCATTAACTGAATGAATCCAACTATCGTTTACATCTTCTGCAGAAACAAATTTTTTACAATCCTTGTCATTTACTGACTCATGCTAGAGTCTGAGCAGGTTGAAGACAGGGACATTAAATCCCTTCACATACGATTGAATGCTCTGAAAGAGCCTTTTTAAAGTGACACAGGAGTGTCTAAAGACAAATTGTTACCTATGCAGCTACTTCTGGAGTTGGACAAAGTGTCTAGCTAGAAAAGCCATGCTCAAGATTAGAAAGAAAAGTCAAGAACAATGTGTGTTCGATGGAAAGGAAATAAAGAAACACTGAAATGACATAAGGAAATGTCATCTCCATTCTCATTTAGCTTATTTCATCTATTGTCATCTGGACTTTACTGCAGAACACAAGAAATATGCAGCATTGTTTGTTCACGAGTTGTCTCCAGGAATGTCAGATGCAGAGGATAGTAGAATGTGGATATAATAAGCCTAGTTTACAGCTCCCCTATCAACTTAACAACATTATGAACTGGGATGGCGTCCAAGACTCAAATGCTCCTCGCAATTAAGCAATGAGAGATATCAGCTCCTATAGACAGTGCCATGGCTTGAATCCTATTGTTCTGAAGCTTTTAAAATAGATTCCTGACTCTTAAAAACCTCATGCACACCAAAAAAACCCAAGGAAAGGTGGTTATCAGACAGACCTAGCAGATGTTTGTGAAAACGTTTAGTTGCAATCCCAGCACTCATATGGGGCTTGCCAACAATTGCTCAGAGGTATAAGAATGCAGACAGAATCTGGACTAAGTCAGTGTCTATGGCTATGGAGGCAAATAATTCAAATGGGTGTTTGCATCTTATTTCAACAAAAGGTAGTTTAACCTCATGGAAAATGAATGACTGCAAATCTGATACCTGATTTTTTCTTCCACACCACCCTGGATCTGCAAAACAAGTCTGAGTTTGTGAATCCTCCCTTTTAACCCCCCATAATCTGTGGTACTTGAGCCAGATCCTCAGCTACTTTGGCAGGGCATGAGGTATCCCAAGAGCTGATGACTTAAAAATAAAAAACAGTCAGACTTGGTTCTCTGCTTTTTTGCAAGATGAGAAATCATTTATATTGGTACAAAGTGAGCTAAAATGGTAAAGAATGCTCCTATATAAAACTGAACTTTTAATAACAACTCTGAACCTGATTTTTACTAATTTGCAGCTTGTTAAAGTACACAGTAATGAAAAGTTTGCTTCTATATGGGTTTTATTTTTTGGTTCCAGCTGATAGCACCAGAAGAATCCTTCAGAAACAAGGCTGCTTCCTATTCAATGTTAACTTTACACATGGGAAGCCTGATCATGTGCCATTAAAGTCAATAGGATTTTTATCACTGACTGTAATGAGCAAACCATCAGACTATATGTTTTTTTCTCTCCCGTCCACTCAGTTCCTAAGTTTCTCATTATCTTTATTCAAATGACTTTTCCCTGATTTTCTGTACTTCCTTTCTCTTCAAGTTTTGTGCCATCAATGCCCCACATTCAAAACCAGTGGTTCAATAGGAACCGTTGTGATTTTGTCCTTTAAAAATGCAGCTAATATATTATTTTGCCACATTTACAGACAGAACTGTATAGGTTGTGGAGCTCTCAGCAGAGTCCCTTTGGAGGCTTGGTTGCCATTCAAATAAAATTGAACAGGGCATGAACATGAGTGAACTAAATGCAATCAAATCCAATGTAACACAGCTGGAGAGGCCCACTTGGCAAAATGTTGAATATCCTATGCTCTTGATGATTAAATGAAACATAAAGGTTTTTGGCACCTTTTAGGAGCATGCTTTGAGGTCCTGATCTTTCAGGGAACTTCAGCTATGCTTAATTTTAAGGTCTTGCTTATATCCAATGACACCAACAGGTTTTTGTTCCAGATTCATGCCATCTAACTAGAGACACTTCATTGAAGCAGAGATGAGATGAGATGAGATGAGTAGTGGTCCTCAGCCTCACTGGACGAGCACAGGCAGCTCCTGGATGTTTTCTCTGTTTAGGCATTAGAACTGTTGAAGTGCTTTATATGGTGTGAATACTTATAAAAAATGATGACGGTGAAAGGACAAACCCAGATGATCTCAAACAACCTCTCAGGGTCCTTAAACAGAACTTTCCCCCCCCTGCTATTCTGCAAGCATTAGATCCCAAAGCACATACAGAAACCAATATATCAGAAACTCAGAAAGTTGCATCAGCATTACAGAATAAAACACTGCAGTGCCAGGTAGTTATATACAAAAAGATTCTATCAATCTGGCATAAACACAGTCAAAATTCTTTGTAATTAAGGAAAATAAATACTTTGGCACAGACACAGAAAAACCAGAAACCCAAGCATGCATGCAATCTCATTTTCTGGCAGGTTGTTCATATCAGTGGAAGGAAATGATCTAATTATTTTATGGACAGTCTTTGTCCCTGAAGACCACAGCCTGGAACTTGGGGGAAAACAGTCTATCTGAAGCAGCTCATGTTTTTCATACACTAAGTGAGTTCTGGTATCAGTGAAATGAGTTATATGAACGAAAAATAATGCTTACCAAGGCTGATAGGCATTCAAAACCTAGCTATGGCAGAGGAAATGAGGACAATCAGCTCCAAAGACTCTAAAAATAGGGTTTTTTCCAGGTTTGTATAGATGAAAAAGCGACCAGTCCCCTAAAACCCTTTTTCTTTGTGTTCAGTGAGTGAGAAGAGTGCCTCTTTTTGTATATGTGTTCTTGGGGGGACTCAGAAACTCAGTTCTGCACTTTTAAACAGCCTCCATGTGCTCAAAAAGGGCAGCCAGAGGCCACATTTTTTCTAGTGTTGTTGGCAAAAACAGACTTGAAGTTTGACAAGAACATGAGAATCCAGTATAAGGGATGGACTAGTGTCTGGCTGCTTCTACCTCTTGCTCTCTTTCAAATTTCTCAATACATTTATCTTCATCACTCAATTAATGTGTCTAAATCCTCAGTTCCTTATTTTTTCTCATCAGGGCTTCCAACAGTTCTAGGAATGGAGATGACTGATGAAGTAACAACCAGCGTGTCACATTGTCTCTTAGCCTTAAAGGATAAAGTAACAGAGTAATTTTCAAAGTAGTGGAAGAATATAAGAATTTTTTTTTTCTTTCTTGAGTTTATCTTTTTTATTGCTCTAACTGGAACCTGAAAATCATTGCTGTGTAATTTGTGGACTGTCATGAACCATGGGTGGTTCTTGTGCTGATTTTGGCTTTCTAGGATGCTCTGGAAGCTCGTTCTGGCTTAGGAACTGCTACATATCCCTCTTTTTTGCTTTCTGCTCTCATGCTCTGCCTGGACACTGACCGATTATTTTAGCAGAGAAATCAGTATTTCTAGGGTATGGAGGGCATGGGATTTTTTAAACAGGTTTAGGCTGTAGGGTCAAAGCTGTCACTGTGGAACTCACTATGGAAATTAAATGAAATTTCACTGAGCTCCCAAAGAACTGAAATCAAAGATTTTTGTGCTTTCCTAGATAAAAATGAGGAGCTGATCTCTGACCTCTATATATGACAGGAACTTCCTTTAGTCCATTTCACTTGTGTTGGCATTTAGAGTCTGACTTCAGCAAAATACCTTCCTCATTTTTCAGCTCTTTCTTTGTATTTTATAATGACATCTTTTCATCCTACCTTTCAAAACCTTGACAAACACTTGCATATTTAGCGTCTCATCAATTCTTTGGGTATTATTAGACCAAATTTAACACTGAATAAAATAAAATGAACTCCAGAACATTTAGTAAGTCAGCTTCCCAGCTTGGATGAGACGGCAGGAGTCCTGACTCCTGGGTTGTTATTCTAACCACTAAACCACATTCCCTTCCCTTGCCTTATGTCTTCTGGGAATCATCCATCAAATAACTTTCCTGCATTTCCTTTTATTGCTTCCCAGGTAATGTTTATTGCTTTGAAAGTAACTAATCATTGGTTGGGCTGTGCTTAGATGCAATTAGAAGAATATTCCACACCCCTGTCTTAAAATGCAGAGCATCTCTGAGATTCCTAATCATTTGAGTTTTATAACTCTGTTTTATTACTTTCCAAATATACAATGCTCATAAAAAAGGTAATTGGATCTTTACAATAATGCCATTTTCCAATCTTCACCAGGAAGAAGGAAAATTATCATCATGTATCAGAATATTATGTTTCAATTGTTTTGCTCTCTTATCCCGTGTCAAAAGTTTTGAGGGCAAATGTATGATATAAATACTAAGCCATCACTGCTGAACAAAATGGTTGTTAGGGGTGATGATAATTCTGTTAAACAGGGAGCATCAAGGATGAAGGGATAAGGCAAAAATATAGAGATGGGATAGCTTGAAGTAATAGAGAAAAAAATACAATAGCGAGTGCTTAGTTTAAACTCTTATTAAATAGGAAAATGAAGAGCCATGTTTTTGCCTCAGTTCTTAAAATAAATAAAATCACAGAATTATTTAATGCAAAAAATCACAGAATTATTTAAGTTGAAAGAGACATCTAGGATCATCAAGTCCAATCATTAACCCAGTACTGCCAAGCCCACTACTGAACTACGTCTTTAAGTGCCATGTCTCCACATTTTTTAAACACCTCCAGGGACACTGACTCCACCACTTCCCTGGGCAAGCTGTTCCAATGTTTAACAATCCTTTTTTGGAGGAATTTTGCCTAATATCCAATCTCAATCTCCCATGGCACAAATTGATGTAATTTCCTCCTATCCTCTCATCTGCTGCTTGGGAGAAGAGACCAACCCCCATCTCACTACTGTCTCCTTTTGGGTAGCTGTCCATGGCCAGGCAGCTCTGCCCCATGGAGGCACATTGGAATCCTCTACTTGCTTTAGTACTGGAGTAGTTTGAAAGGGGTTTCAACAGCCACCAACACAAGAAGAAACACACCACATCAGAGGTGATAGTTTGGTCCAAGTGTCAAAAAGTGTAAGAAAAAGTGTAAGAAGCAGAACAGCAATGTGTTTACTAAAAAAATAAAAAATAAAAAATTAGCTGGTTTAGTGTCAGGCTTCATCCTCAATTTGTCTTATTTTCAGAGGAGCTGAAAGTAAGATCGAGCCTGGGACTCAAGCTGAGGCCATTTTTAGAAATATAAAGCCCTAATGAAGCCCCTGTTGCATTTCCCTATGTGTGAGGTGGGGACAATAACCTCTTTTGCTGGCAAGTGTTGCAATTCCTTTAGGACAAGGACTGTCCCTTAATGTAAAATGAGCAGCACTTTGCCCAGCAGGGCTCTGACTTTTCGTTGAATGGCTTGAATTTGCAGCTAGGCAAAAATACACAAACGGGAAGGATAACAGTATACTTGGGTAGGTTAATTTCAAGCTACTTTCAAATTTTCCTTGCCCCTGTATTCCTGTGGTGAATGCAGAGATATCTTTTCTGTCTGGGATAGTTTGCAATTAAGAAAGCCCTCAGTTCTCCTGCATGGGAAACAAGCCTTCAAATGTGGCTTGTCTGTGATCCACTCCCACTGCTGTGGCTCTCAGCCCTGAGAACTGGCAGTGCATTACAACAGGGGCTACTGGTACTTAGAAGTGACCTGCCTGACACAGCTCTCTCTGCCATGTTATACAGGACACTGAAGGCATTGGATGACACAGAAATGAAAGACAAATGTGAGATTAAGAGGGATGTTCAAGGTCACCAACACTACCACTCAAATATAAGAAGCATCGTCCCATGCAAGCAAGCTCAGGACTGCCTAAAAATTGGTTATTTTCTTGTCTAATCTTCTAATCTGGAAGGAATTCCAGAACTCATTTTCATAACAGCTAGAAAATTTCTAGTTTCCTGTCTAAATTTATTTTTGGCATGTTTGTAGTTATCTGTTCTTGTGCCAGCATCATCTTTTAGTTTAAAGATCTCTGTTCCCTCCCTAGTATTTACCTGACGGATATATTTAGAGTCTGCAATTTTATCATTTCCCTGCCCTCCTCCTCCAACCCTTCCTGTGAGAAATGAAACCCAGACTGGCTTTGCAGTAACCCCAAGCCTCCCTGCACTGTAGCCATCCAGATTGCCATTTTTTTTTGTTTGCAGTTTAAATTTTTCTTTCTTGAACATGTTCAACAGAATATAGGTGCAAGGAGGGAGAGGAGGTAAAAAAGTGTTATAGTCAGTACTGTTGTGAAGAAAATGGAAGTCCAGACAGAAAAAGCGATTTGAATACATTGACATAATAAGGGACTAAAGCAAGAGGAGATTTTGAGTCTCCTGATGCCAAGCCCACTACCTTCGAACACTCTTATTCATGGCATACCTTCATCATAGCAAAAGGTTATTAAGGTGTGCGACACTTGGTTCTCAAACCCAGCATTTCACCCTGTGATCCTGTAAGTCTCATCCAATTTGTTCATGAAATGAAAATCTATCAGGAAGGCTCTGCTGTCTCTGCATATTAATATCATCAAAAACTAGAGCTTTAATTATCATCTTCCTTGCTTTTCCCCTTTGCCAAAAAGGCAGTTTGAAGGTTACACTTAAGGTCAGCCGCCATCCACATTTATTGGTTTATTCTAGATTTTGAGTTATTGATATTGAGCTTGTCCGGGAAATCAGTGCAGAACAACATAAGACTCATTGATAGCCTGCTGCTCTTTATGCATTTTAAAAATATAACCTTACATAGTAAAATTAATTTTTAAAAGAGAATTTCAATGTTTTCCCACTGCCAGTTCAAAGCTTTGCAAATCCTTGGGCCACTGTTTTATTTTTACACTGTCTTTTCCAAAAAGCTGTCTTAAATGTTCAAAGCAGGTTTCATTCTTCTTTTTTTTTTTTCTTTTTCACTTCTCCTGAAGACGAAACAAATGCCCACTGCACAGATATTCAGATAATCGACCCACTTGGATTTGTTCCCTGAATATTGCTAGACTGTCTTTTAGCTTGCTGGGCCCCAGGAATGAAAACAGAATCATGGGTACGTAGTATCAGCAGGGCTGTGACCTCTGTCTGAATGCTGCTTCCCCCAGCCATCTCACTGGTGGTCTCTGTTTCTTGCCTTTTCCTTAAAATTCACTTGAGGGACACAGTATGTCCCTGTACTTTGTTTTTCAGAACACCCACAAATTCACCAATGTTTTGCTTTTCATGCTTCTGCCTGCCCATTTTGCCTCCTGCGTGTGTGTTTGGTTGCTGCGCAGCTCCCCTCCCTTTCCTGCCCTAATGCTGTTATAGGATATTGCTGTTTGCTAAGAAATGAAAGATGATATTTAAAAGGATGCTAGTACTAGGTTGACTGCTGTTGAATTTCAGAGTTGCTGGTACAAATACTGAATTGTATTACTTTCATGGTAACGCTCTCCCCAAAGGATTCTCCTCTTGCCTCATATGCTCAGCCCCTGGTCAGTTCAGATCTGATTGCTCATCTATTAGATGTAATAATAGCATCATGCTGTAGCTCTACAGTGCCTTTCATCTCATGTGTTTTACAGAGTCTGGGCAGCTGTTGTAGAGAAACAGGTGGAAAGCTGACTGTGGAGGCTCTTTCTAAAGTAATTTCAGTTGACATATATTTAGTGAACCCATTCTGCTGATAAAGAGGTACAGTGTGTATTATTTAAGTGTATATATACACACAGTTAATTAAAATGACAGCACTGGCACCAGTGGCCAGCTGGGACGGATCTCTTTCCACAACACCTTTCTTCATCAGCTCCCCACCTTCCCAGGCTGGTCACTAAGGAGTATGCACCATCACTGCTGTTTCAGGACACGATTTTCATAGTCTCATGATGACTGGGGGCATCTGTCTGCACACAGCTTGGGAATTTGGCAGTGTTTTATGAAGTTGCCACGTCTCTATCTGCTCTCATGTATTGTCAGCAACCCAAGTGCAAGTCATAGGAAGGATCCTCCTATGAGGAGAAATAAGTTGCAAATGTGGGCAACTGCAATAGCCGTATTACTAGAAGTGTAAAAGAAGATGGAAACCAGAGCAAAAGGGATTTGATTTTGGAGGGTAAAATGGAAACTCAGAGAAGTACCTAGAAATTCTGAATGTATCTGCTTTGCTTAGCACAGCTGAACTTGGGACACCTCTGGGAACTGGGCCAAATCACACACACACACATGATATAGCACAGTGTCCTACCAGGATATTATCTGAGACATTTAAAGCAAAACTAACTGATCTGGGCAATACTTCTGTCTGTTATTCTGCTGAATGTCTCTGGTGACACCAGAGTAAGCTCAGGGGCACTGGGTGAAACAGCTCTCTAGCCCAGGACCAAAGCCCCAAGCAGATCTTTGATTTTCTCAAACCCAAAAAGCAAGTTGTTGGGCTAGGAGACAGATCCTGAAGCCTGATGAGCAAGAAGGGGAATTCAGGTGAAACTATGACAGCAGTGAGCAACTGTATGAGGAAGAAAGTTGGCTTTTTTCAGTGCTGAGGTTGTACCAGCACAGTCCCCAGTACAGACACAATGGTCTCGAAGGACTGTAATTTCCTCTTCCTGTAGAGGAATCCACTATATTAGACTGGTTGGTGATCCATTAGTAGGAACTGAATCTTGGTGAGCCATTGCCTGTTAGCATCCTGCACTGATGTGGGTGCAAGTGGCTGAGATGTGCAGGCCAAAGGGAAAGAGCAAGAGAAAGTGAGAATAGTGGCGACTTTGCCACACTCTAAATGGCAAATTCATGTTTTCTAAAAATAGTAACTTGCCTTTGTCACAACACTGACCTGCACTGCAGATTCAGATTTGCTTGTAAATCTTCTCTTGGTCAGGCACCAAACCTCCTGATTCCAATGTGGCAATGCAATAAATTGGCTCGGAAGTATATGTGGGATGAAACCCAGAGCAGTGTTACAGACCAAATTTTGATATTGTCCCTTTTTGCCTCTCAAGAAATGTCTGTCATCCCATACCTTCCCACAATTCCCTCTGTATCCCCAGAAAGAACAGATATTTCTTTTATTGTTTCTTAAAGAATTTAGGGTGAATATCAGTTCTGTGGTAGTGATAAAACCTTAAAAACTTTCCTCTGGTGTTCCTGAAGCTGTGCATATATGATGACCATGTCAGCATGGGCACCAGGATACAAGGTGTTTTACAGTAGTACTACTACTCTTACTCCAGCTCAACTACTTCCAGCTGAAATACAGTTCTTCAGTGGAGACAGATGCCAAGAGCAAAAGACTCTTCTGTTGTGTGTGGGGGGATGACCAGCGTGACTATATATTCATGGAAACAGATGGAACAGTTTATACTACAGTACTCATGCATATTTGGTTTGTATTTGAATGAAGACTAACAGATGCAATGTGCTATTTTATTTTTTAGGAAATATATGATTAGATATGGTTAATTTGCAGAGGGTAATGAGCTACATGCCCTTATTAAAAAGTCGTATATTTATATACATTTCTAGCAGCAACATCTTCCTCTTGAAAAAAGGACCTGTCTGTTAAAAACAGAAAAGATGACCTTTTCAAACTGGTACCTCAGTTGTGTACCTGCTCCTTCTTTACAGATTCTTGCAGATGTTTATTAAGAAATTGAGACAGGAGGATACTGATGACTGAATTGTGATCCTCCAGAAATTTGTTCTCTGCATGTGGTTAGATTGTTTTCATATGTATATACCTACATATTGCTCTCTCAACTGCCTGAAAGGAGATTGTAGCCAGGTTGGAGTCAGTTTGATTTTCCAGATAGTAAGGAACAGGACAACAGGAAATGGCCTCAAGTGGCACCAGGGGGTTTAGACTGGGTATTAGGAAAAGCTTCTTGACCAACAGGGTTATCAGGCATTGGAACAGGCTGCCCAGGGCAGTCGGTGGTGGAGTCACCATCCCAGGAGTGATTTAAAAGATGCGTAGATGTGGCACTTGGGGACACGGTTTAATGGTGGGCAAGCCAGTGCTCCATTAATGACTGAACTCAATGACCTTAGTGCGTTTTTCCAATCCAAACTATTTTATGATTCTATACCTAAATATTTTTATTTGGTATTGAGCACATCTCCAGGAAAACTGCATTTCATTTTCATCATGTTGACAAGGTCTTCAACATCTTGAACTTAACTGACCTTGATATTTTAATCACCATATAATGAGACATTAAGTGAAATATTACTAGGTGAGCTGTCGCTTACTTGGACATTAAACAATTCATGTCCACTTTGGAGTACTTTTTCTTTTTACCTTTGTGAAAAAAAAAATGATATACAGATACTTTCCTCCTGAATTTAATAAATAATACCATGTCCTAAGGCGAGAAAGTTTTTTTTCTTTAGTCCCATAAATTCAGTGGACTGACCATGCAAGAGGTGTGTACCATAATTTCTTGAGTGTTTCAGAGGGCTGGAGTCAGTAGTGGCAGATCAATTCCGATTCCCTGAAGATCTCAGTAGCATTCTGGGTAGACTCAGGGGACTAAGTGTCAGAGTCCTGGGGTCTAGTCTGGGTCTTGCGAATGGCAGAGAATGCAACATAAAGCAGACAGAATTAACACAGATGGAAATACATCCCAAGGAATCACCTTGCCCTGCAGCTGCCCATGCACACACACACCCTGCAGGCTTGCACATCATCAATTTGCAGACTTGTACATTGCCATTTTACAGCAGTGTCATGAAGTTTACTTATTTTATCTTTTAGAGACAGGGAGTTATTAGTCTAGGGTGTGTTTGCCTGTAGTGTTGAGGATGGTAGCCAGTTGTTTCAGTGCTAACTATACAACGCTAATGAGAAAGACACCTTACAACAAAAACCTGGGTCACCCTTTCCATTAAAGCACTCTGAGATTTTTAACATCCCTGCAGAGCAGATGAAATCAAAGTCTCCTTCAAAGCAATGACCCACAGTGCCACATGGCTGTGTTTTTCTGTCCTAGTGTGATGAAAGCCAAGCAGACTAGGCTGATGAGTTCAGTCCAGTGGGAGTGTGAGTTTCCCAACATCTGGCCCAGGCTTTACTGATGTTGCTCAGCCACAGGAACAGCCCTCGCGCCACTTTATTAAGCGGAAGCAACATGGCTTTTTTCATGTCATGTATTATCAGATCAGGTCTATCTCAAATAAATCATATCAGCCCACACTGTCATCTCCTTCCACCCACTTTTTGTATAAAACTTCCATCAGCCAAGCTTAGATGCATTGAATTTTCACAATGGGGAATTTGCCAAAAAAGGGAAAAAAAAAAGGATGAGACTTGGCATTTATTTGAGAGATAGCTTCCTTTGTAGCATTGGGAAAGGAGAAAGAATTGTGATAAACATCATTACTAGCAAGTAATTTTTCCTTTTCTGATGCAGCTCTACAGTGAGTTTGTTATCTGCCTGCATGAAAGATCTTTTCAAGATGTTTCTAGTCCCCAAGGAAGTCAGAGACTAACAGAGTCTTCCAAATGATAATAAAAGAGGGATGTCAGGAGGGAGAAGATGTCTCTCTTGTTCCTCTAACACTTGACAAAGTACTTTGCCCCCCTTCCCAGCACTAGTTTCCTAAGCAGTTCGGGAGGGAAATGAGCTTGCTTGCAGATATTTTTGTTCTTTAGCTAAAGAAACAAATGCATTCACTGAATATAGCTCTGCCAAGAAAATAAGAACATGGGCAGGACTTTGAATGGAGTCACTGATGGGAATGAAGGAGAGGAACAGTTTGCTGTTTGAATTGCTCATCAGGAAGAAATAAAGGTGAAGAAAGGGAGGGAGGAAATGGAGCCGTTTGAGTGAGGATGCTGAATGTAAAATCTGAGTGGAAGAAATAGTAAATGCTGAGAAGAAGCTGGATAAGTCTGAGTCATGCAACAGATTTTTTTTTTCTCCTGAAGCTGTGTAAAGCAGACGTTGCAACAACCCACCTCAGAAACCTTTCATGCAATCGTTGTAGGAAAAATGACCCCGGGACAAGGTCAGGTCTTCAACAGATGGACAAAACCAGCTTTTCTGTTCTTCTCTCTCTTGCCCAAGTGGGCCGGGATCTCAATGGTTTTGAGTGGCATCTTGGAGATTTTATGGCACATCATGATAAAGGGAGTTACTGCCTGCTTCCTAACTCCCTAACTGCAGGGATACATAGATCCTCAAAAAATCCTAATTTTTTCTCTTTTCATACCAACTTTCCTAGCACAGTGATATTTTCAAAATACTCTCTGCTAGTGACCTTCTGAATGCCCTGTAATTTATAACACTCTTACTTAAGAATATTAGAAACTAGAGTAACTAACCAGTTTTCACAGTTTTTTTTGCAAGGGAAGGTATGTCTGTATATTTCCAAAAACATGCAAGTAAAGAATCTGATTTTTTGTTTCATCCTGGTCTGGAATGCTATTCATAGGCTTATCTAGACTTGAAAATGTATTAATATAATTATTCTTGGAAAATGATTTGGAATTATGCATTTCAAAGTAATTCTCTATGTGGAATCAGAATGATCAGCTACTTGTGCCAAAGGAAACAATGATGAAATAATTATTTCATAAAAGGCATATTAGTACATTTCCAATTGGAGAGGAGCTGGTATAAACAGGAAAGAAGCAAACCCTATTGTCTCCCTCATTCCTTACAGCCTTGTTTTACAGCCCAATAGGCAATAATGAGGCTGTAGATCTATGTCGTCTTCTTAGAATCCAAAAGGCTTTACAGAGTCTGTTGGATGAATTTCAACACCCTGTTCAAGTCCAAGGAGGAAATAAGCTCTTCCAGAAATTCACCAATCTTCCTTTTTCTTCTTTGAGTCTGGCTGTATCTCAAAGGAACCTTATGGACCATCTGTCCCTCCTATCCTCTCAACCCCCACATGCCACCATTGATAAGACATCAATCTGTGAAGCAGCTCTGGGAGAGATTTTTTAGTAGTTTCTCCAGGAAAGCATCCGAGTGATTCCTTTGCAGAATCTATCTGCTTTCTGTGCCTGCTGGGGAAAAGGGGTATTGACCTCTCCCCATCTCTAATCTGGTCTGGACATTATTCTATTGAAGGATGCAAATATATTGGCAAGAACTTTAGACAAAGCCAAGAATGAATTAAACAAATCCAATTCAGGGAGGACATTGATAAACAGTGCATGGCTCATGAGAGCATTAAAGGTTTGGAAAACATTACTTACAGTGAGAAACTCCAGAAGAAAAGAACTAAGAGAAGGTTAAGGACTAAGTTCATCACTGTCTATGGGGAAATGAATCTATTGGAGTACTGTTCAGGGGCAATAATAGATGTTCCGGGTCTATGGTGTCTTTGGGAACCCTTCCTGAACTTCTCTTACTTTTTGTGCTTATGTGGGACTAACCATAATCTGATGCAGACAATGCAAAACACTGGTGCCAATGACCGAGATAAAAATGATTGGAGGTTGCATTTGCTTCAGAGTCCTGACTGTGGCTCTTTCTAAAGGTCTTCAAAAAAACTTCTATTGTGGGGTGGTAAAATATCTCCCTAGAAAAAAGCACTATTACCTTCCAAAATATTCCTTTGGGAACCAGTCTCCTCCTTAGTCATGCAGCTTACAGAGAGAAATGAAGTCTGAACTCTTCTGTTTAAGTTTGCCTCTAGATATCCACTAAAATGCTCAGAAGCATTGAACTGAGTTCCAGAACTTACGGCCTCAATATTTACCCTTCTAGCCTGGAAGTTCTCTATCCAACAAATCCAACAATCCAACAATTAACATGGCAATATCTTTTTTTTTTTTTCCTGTCAGAACTTTGATAATTTTTGACCAAATAATGAGAGGGTTTATCCATTTGCATTGAAGAGATAAGACTGTCCACTGATAAGACTGATAAGATGTTTCTTCAGGTTTCTGCTTCAATTCACACAAATCACAAGGTCTACCAGCTCACACACATGACCCTCATTGAAGGGAGCTATGAAAATATCCCATTCAGCCTTAGGACCTATGGAGGTTTTGTGAGTTGATCTTTGCTTTCTGCTTGCTCCATTCACAGAAGGAAAATGACCAAAGAGGGTAAATTTGTCCTGATTTGAGAGCAGCCAGTATACCAGAGGAAGAGGTCCTGTGCAGATGGAATTGCAAGGACTCCCATCAGGGGGAACCACTTAATGGACAGTTAACAGCCAAAAATATTCAGGTGACATTGAGGGACACTGTGACCTGACAAGAGACATGGAGAGCACATTCCCCCTGCTGCTGTGTGTCACAGCAAGTCTAGTTTAGGCACATAATTTACAAATACATACATCTTCTATTTGCATAAATGTTTAAGTGAACCTTTACTAACCTAATCATCTTTATCAACCAAACTTCTAACATGCTTCTCTACAGCTCCATTGGGTAACATTCCTCTAAGCCCTTTCCTTATTCTCCTTTGTAGACTGATCCCGTGCCAGAATTTCTACTTTCCTGACACCAGGAAATATCTGTAATTTCTACTTTCCTGACACCAGAAGTAAATATCCATAATACCCAAAGTCACTACCTTTCTTTTCCTGAGAACTGAGGCAGGATTAACATTTCTTCAAACTTCTGCAAACACAGCACTCATTTCATGGCAGTTCCTCAATATATGACAGGTCATATATGTCTGGGTAACAGGCTTCTTTAAGGACAGCTAAGAATGTATCCAGCAAATTGTACATGTTCCAGAGGGAATACCTTGTATTAAATGCCAAGGAGGAGTGGAACCAACTACAGGTAAAGTTTGCTTTGTTGAGCACTAATGAAACTAATGGGGTACGTTTATGTCCCACCTTTCATTCCAAATGATCAAGTACTTTGCAAGCCTTAATCATTTCACCCATCACTGAACTGCAGACTCCTCTGGGGTGGAACATTAACAGCTGCTTGGTAGAGCACAGCAGCAAGCCAGAGCAATTAATGAAGGAGAAACACCCCTTCCAACTACAGGAGCAAAGCGAATTTTGTTAAGTGGAATGTAATTATCCAAAGTAGAGAGAGGGAGACGTTTCCCTTCATACTCAATCTGGGGTTACAGCTTTTCCAGTCCCTTCCAGTCCCTGTGTTACTGGGAAGTCAGCATCCTAGCCTGACTCTGAGGTTGCAGTGTTCCATTCTAAGAAAGAAGCAAAACTCCCAAAGGAAAAGCATCTTGAATTTTTTTGTGGGATACCAGATTCCCACTCCTTCAGATGAGGACTACCATTTGCCTTCAAACACCTAAACCAAACTAGCAGCAAACTAAGAAAGTGGCTGGAGATAAAGGCTCAGTACATAAATGTTCCATACAAGCAACATGATTCTCCCTCAGCTATAAAATCTGAACATTATACAATTGGGAGAAATCATTGTCTCTAAACTATTTGTGGCAGGGTGGCCTCATTTAAATTATAATCACGGTTTAAACCAGGAAGCAGAGAATCTTGATTTAAATAATCAGGTTTAATCTTGTTTTGCATGTGTGCTTTTCAGTTATTTTCTTTTAAAACTGGTTGATTCTCACTGATTGGTATAATTTGCTGCTTCTTTATGCTAAATCAAAAAGTATCCTATATCTATACATATTTATTTCAGCAATTATATAGTTTAGCATGCATTTATTCAGATTCCTACTTTTTTACATTTTTTATGAAGAGAAAATGGTGAACAACAGATTTCTTATTCAGTAGATGATTACTGGATTTTTTAGTATTTTTTGTCGTCTTACATTGATTTGAAATTCATGTCAAAACTGCATTTAAATGGAAACTGGAATATGGTCATAATTTCACCTCCTCCTCTCAAACTAAGGGTAATAAAAGTACTTCACCATGCTGGAGATCAAGAAGAAAATAAGTCTTGCACAGAAAATGCATTAGTGAGAACAAAGGCAGCAACCATTCTTGCTGGAGAGCTGGAGCAGGGGTGCATTTCTAAGAGAGTTTGGCAATGCTCCTTCCTTGCTGGCAACCTGGTTTAAATAGCCCCCAGATGTTTTTTTATGCCACCCTCAGTCACTGGCCCTTATTTGACGCAAATCAGGAGGATCTTCTGTTGGGTGGGATTTCTGCTGCTGTAGCCAGCATTGAATTGATCTCTCTGGCATGGGAACTGAGGGGAAATTGTGAAATCGGGAGCTCTGTGTGCTGGCACCCTTGAGAAAAGGCATTAAAACACATGGTTTTGGGGGATAAGTCAGAGCTGGACTCCATGAACAGTTGCACTATCATGACTATAGAGATGGAGAATCTGTGAAAGGGCATGGCGATGGGTACCCAGGGTGGCAGCCTATAAAACAAGTTGGTGCCTCAGATGTTATCATAAAACCACAAAATTATTTCAGTTAGAAGGGACCTTACAGATCATGGAGTTCCAGCCCCTTGCCATGGTCAGGGACACTTCCTACTGGACCAAGTGTTTTAGAACCCCATCTAACCTTGCCTTGAACACTTCCTGGGATGGGTCATCCAGAACTTCCCTGGCAACCTGTGGCAGTGCCTCAGCATCCCCACAGTAAAGAATTTCTTTCTATCATCTAATCTATATCTCTTGTCTGTTAGTTTAAAACCATTCTCCTTGTCCTATCACTGTCTGCCTGTGTAAAAAGCTATGAATTATTGTTTTCTTTTTAGATACATGATTCAATAAGATCTTTGCTGTGGTGGAGAAAACTAAACAACAAGCTGCCCTAGAGCATATAATTAAAGTTTTTTGGGGCAGTCCAAAGAAATGCTGAAAACTTTGCAGAATTAGGGCAGTAATGCATTTTCAATCACTGTCCTTGATTGAATAAAGTGGCTAAAACTTAATCAAAATCCTCTGAGAAATAAAACAATGAGATTTTAATGAATAAATTCTCATGGCAGAAGCTATGCTTTCCTTTATTTGGAGCTCAGTGTGCACCTCTGGGCATGGGTAAACCAAAAATAACATGCTTTTTCCTTTCACTTTGTTCTGCTTCTAGATGGAGACACATCTTCACTGAAAGAAACAAAGCCAGATACTTCAAGGGGCATTGTCGGAGACTGAACCAGATGTGGACTAACACTGTGCCGAGCTCAGAAGTAGATTCAGTGGCCCAAATGGGAATTCAGAAATACAGACATGAGCATATGGAAATGCCCAGTTGGGAAGAACAGCTGAAGAGGGACTAGTGGGTATTGAAAGCCAGGTGCACCAGGCTTTCTTCTCAATTTCTTCTGTTCTTCAGAGAATAAAGTATGTCTTTGAAATGCTGGGATGGTGAATGGACATGTCCTACCCATTGCAGCTTGATGTGACCCCTAGAGATCCAGGATGAAGGAAAAAAATGGAGAAAAGGAAATTGGGAAACAAGCTTTGGATCCCTGTTCCATGCTTAACCAGCTGGTTAACTCTGGAGGCAGGAGTCTGTGGCCACACAAAGTAGATATCCAGCCATTTTGAGTTCTCAACCATCACCCCATCCTTGTTGATGAGACATTTACTGTCTCCTCTAATTTTTGGCTTTTCTCCATGCTGCTTCTCTTTCATCTATCCCAAAAGGGATCAATTGTTTGCCTAGAATAGGCAATATTTTAGGTCAGGCCCTAAAAATAAAATCCTGGTTTGAGTGACCATTGAGCTGCAGGTCCACCCTGACTTCAGTACTGATGTGCAGTGCCATGCCAGCTTTGATGGCCCTCAGTGTCCTGACCATAATCCTCAGTCCATGGCAGTAGCAATTCCTGATTGGCAATCCCACAAATCCCACAAATCCCACCCCAAAACCAGGCTGGAAGCAAAGCTACTATCAAAAGAGTAATAGGTTTCATGCTGCTGAACATAGGTTTATTCCCCTTGGGGTGTATCACACCACAAGAAATTATTTAGGGCACTTAGAAACAGTGTAAAAAATGCATAGATTTGCTTCCAAAATACTTGGCAGCTTGCTTGCAATTTTAATAAATGCAATTATTTTCCTCAAAAAAACACCATGAAAAGGCAGTTTAAAGTGGCAAAAGAAAGGACAAAAATTAATCACATAACTACAAAGAACAGTGAATTCTTACCTGATGTTGTTTCTACATGCCCTCTTCCCCAATATTCAGGCTAATAATGAGTTTTTAGAGTTTTAGGCTTTTTTCCCTGCCTCATGGCTTCACCATCATCATAATAACAATGTGAAACCTACACACTAACCTACATTGAACTGCAGTTCATTACAGAAGAATAACATTATGAAGGATTTAGGTGTCCGCATCCTTTCAGATGCAGATTACAGTAATGTAGAAAGTACATTCTCTACAGAACACACCATACAGGAATAAAATTAACAAACAACAACAACAACAACAACAACAAAAAACCCAAACCAAACCAAACCAAAACCAAAAACAAAACCAAAAACAAACCACCCAAAAACCTGAAATACTTCTTTTCCTCTAGGGACAAAGAGGCCAGCAATGAGATAAATTAGCCCTAGAAATCAGTGGGAATTCCTACTGTGAAACAAAATCAAGATATTGACTACTAATGCTGCACCTGAAGTACTAAATTCAGATTAATCTCATGTGCCTTTACCTCTTAAATGGGGAGCAAAGATGCTGCTAGTTCCCTTTGTGGTGTTACCAAAGGTACAATCGGCTCTCAAGTGGGTTGAATCCTCTCTGAGAGGCAGTGATATCCTCATTTTGAAAGGCTGTTCTACACCCAGTGGGCAGAGTGTTGGCTGAATATGGAGGGAGATGAGGGTCTGTGGTCCTAAACCCCATCAATTCACTGTCCCATCCAGTGGGATGAGACTTTCTCTGAGACTCTTGTGAAGGAGTTAGGTGGTGACTCACCTATTCACTTTCAAGAAGTATCTCAGGACTAACACCTAAAAAGGACAAAACATATAAGAGGATAGAAAATATGAGGAATCTATAATCAAGAATGTCAGTGATTAGAAAGTTGGATCACAAGTAAAGAAGATGTAACAGCCTTCAAGGGAGCCATTTTTCAGTGGAAAATGTAGCATTTGATGGTCATACAGTTAAAAGTCTCCTTTTTAGGACTAACATTCTTCATAGGGGTATTAGTATCTTTACGGTTGGAGAGCCTGAAGGCACATTTCTTCCCCTGATCTTCACATTTTAAGCAACCACCAAATCTCTGAATATCTCTGTAAGGTGGCTTCAGTAAATTGCCATATCCCGACAATATCCAAACACCAATAAAATGGGTGGTTTTTTTGCAAATTCTACCTGGAAAGGGGCAGTGTGAAAGTTTTGAGAAGCTGAAATAAAGAAGGTTATCAGTGAAAATTTCCTTCTGGATGGGCTACTACTTTATGTAGTTCTTCACTAACTTCTGCAATTGATGATGGATCTTTCATGGTAAGGGTTCTGGCTAATTTTTTTATTTCAGGCTGAAACATGTTGTTAATATTAAGGTTACAACTGATGGGAGACAAGTGAAAGATGACAGCCAGCAGATGTCTGATCTTGTCTGGGTAGTTCTAATTTATTATTGTTTTCCCTTACTAAAAAGTCATAAGGGAAACTTAATAAAGCATAGCTCATAGTACATCCTTTCAAAATTATTATTTATTTTGAATTTTTTTTAATTTCTTTCTGAATTCTCCAGAATATGAGTATCACATTTTTGCCTACATGATTTGCAGAAGAAGCATGTCTGAAGCACACACTCATTTACTGGAAGTACTTTATGATGCACTGTTTATTTCAGAGGAGAAAATAAAGAGATGATGTTGCTGCAACCACGGTAACAATATTAACAATGGAGTGGGTGAAGCCTGAAAGGAAATTACTCAGCAAAACACGGTAATAAAAAGAAAAGTCACCATGGATTATCAACTGGGGTATTAACAAATAATTTGTAATTCAGAGATTACACAGTAATACTGGAACTGCTAATTGCACTGATATATTGAACTGTACTTTGGGCCAGTGATTTGGGTCAACATGATTTGGGAAACAGGAAGGTGATTTCAAAGAAAACTGAGTAAAAATTCTTCCTCTGAAGAGAGTCAGAGCTATTAAGAAGCTACTTTGCAAGGCACCCAGTAGCAAATGTAGAGAACATTAAGAGAAGAGCTCTCAACAACCAAAGAGAACAAGGAAAATACACAGAAATAATTACTGTTTGTCTAAAGCTCTCTTAGCTGTTGTAAAAAGACTCTGAGGAGAAAATATTTTGAAAAAGCTGATGAAATGCAGCTTGATCATTGGAACAGCTTTCTGATTTAATAAGAGGCCAAAATGGCTATCAGAAAACCAGCAGCAAGCAGCATATTGTGGTGTATTTAACCAAAAGTATTGGGATCTTTACCACTTGGGCATGCTGTTTTCAAAAAACAGACTGTTATCACCATGTACCTAGGACCTGGTGTAACACTGCTGATGGCAACAGGAGCCTTCAAAGGCTTTGGTGAGTTCTGTATCAGTCACCACTGAATAAATGAAAGCATCTGTAATATTTATTAACTACCCCAGAGAAATAAAATTGTAGCATTTCTTTGGTGTTCCTTGATGTACCCCTGTGCTTATAATATGTTCTATAAGCATTCTGTTCTGTTGAGTCCTAAAACCCTATGCAGTTTCTCAAGCACTCTTTCTAGCAACAGTAATGGCTTAAGCAGTGGAAGCAGAGGATGTGGTGGTTACTGCAAGAAATGCTCTGTAAATCAGGTATTATGTCAATTAACATGGCTTGGGATAGTAGAGGAGGCAGAGCTGTCATGTGAGCTTTAAAGTTTCTTATTGCCAGTATGTTTCAGTTTTACAACAGCCTAAAAGAATTTTTCAGAAAGGCAATTTATTTGATGAGAAAGCAAAAATTAACTGTAACATATCTACTGCCTTTCTGGTTGGTAAGGCTTGGAGAGCATGTTTGGATATTGAGCTGGTTGTTGCTTGACAGTTTTAAATGCATTTATTTAAATGCATTCCAGAACAGTAGTGACTAAAGGAAAAAATTCACACAATGGTTTGGGTTGGAAGGAACCTTAAAGGCCATCTAGCTCCAACCCCTGGGTTGCCCTGGGAAGGCAGGGACACTTTCTACTAGACCAGGTTGCTCACAGCCAAATCCTTGCTGGCCATGAACAAGTCCAAGGATGGGACACAAGGGGAAATTATTCCTCTTTGTAGGATGTGGGTCCAAAATGCTGCTCTTAAACCTTTTCACCAGTAAGTGTCTGTATTACTCTAGTCAGCATTCCATTTTTGGCACTGACTGGTGCTTTCAGAGGTGAAGCTAAAGATAAATGAGCCCTGAGATGAAACTGTACATCCTAAACAGAAATGATCAACAGATGTGTGGTGGACGTGTTGGGGTGATCAAACCTATATCTAATTGATCATTAAATGGGTGATTGTAGTCGAGTAGTAAACCCTTTTGCAATCATAGAAGGTGTGCAGAAGGTTTTGCAGGATGGTGTTTCCCACATGGTTTTGCATTGTGAAGATGGAAAGAAGTTGCACAGGACAATTTGACAGAAAAGGTCCTTCAGCTTGAATTTTGGCTTCCTGGGAGGTTAGATCTGGAATTTTAGTTCATGTCTACTAATCTCTCAGTGTGGTGAAGTCACACTTCAGCTACACTTCTGCTGCAAGAATTTCTTGACATGATAGATCACAGTTGAGCATCTTCAACTCAGCTGAACTGTCTTGAGCCATTTGATGCTAACCATCATGTTTATGAGATCCTTCCGACCATTTGATACTGCCCACATTCCTCCAAAGAAGAGATGATGACAGAGAGAAACATCACACCACTCCTCACAGCATTAATCATGGCTGACTTGTTCTGCTAATGAAAAAAATTGCTTCCTCTTCTCATATTAAACCAACTATTTGCCTTGGTGGATATGAACACTGAGCCCAGATTACAACTAAAGTAAATCTTTAGTTTGGAATAGTTTGGAATGGCTTATTTGGAATAGCTGAAAGTTAGGCTGCACTGTTTGTTTGTATGTTCATTTGTTTGTTGATTTTTAAAGGGCTGCAACTCCACTTTCACAAAGACCAATTTTAAAAATGCTGTTGACCCAGGTGTATGGTAACCCTGTAATGATTGTACTGAGTAAACCAGTAAGTTCATTATCACACTGAAGGTAGAGGGAAAAGTGGTTTGGTTTTGGTGATGGTGGTGGGGCTTTTTGTTTTGCCTTTTTTTTTCTCTTTTTTTTTTTTTTTTTTTTTTTGTGGGTAGGGATTTTGTAGGGAATATCTATGCATTTTCTGCCCGTCTCTCAAGTTTGAATCTGTCCAGAGATTTCCAGCATGATTCATAACACTTTGGGTGGATCTGGGTTAAGATCTTCATTACACACCCAAAGGAAATAGACACAGCCCAATTCCTGGATGCTTGCACACAAACACTGTCCATGTCCACATCTGTTAGGAGTCCCCTAGACAGTACAAAAGCCCAGCCTGAATAGTCCTGCACAGCCCCAGAGGAATAAAGCACAGCAGTGCTGCAAGAATTGGAACTGGAGAAAGAGGGATGAAGAGGAATGCTTGAGAGACCTGCACAGAAAGACACTCTGACTGAGACAGCATCTAGTCCAGACCTTTCTCAGCAGATCTTTGTCTAGTTTGCATTCAAAAGCTTTAAGCACTGGAGTTCCTCAGACTCCTCTGATCTCCTCCATTGCCAAACTGCCTTCCAACTGTTTATGAGAAGAGGAGACTCTAGATGCTGTCTTTCAACTGTTTTTGCAATGGACGATGTTCAGAAGATGGAGTCAGACTCATCTCCATCTTTACATGGCCATCTCCAAGACTGTTCTTGGAGATGCTTAGTGGGAGCAATGGACACGAGTTGCAGTTGAAATCCATACCAGCTCTTAGGAGAAGAGTTGTTCACAGCAAATGTGGTCACCTGCAGAACCAAGATATAGGGGCTGTGGCCTCTCCATTCTGATAGACACTCAAATTGTAACAGAAAAAAGCCCTGAATGACCCAACCTGACCTCCAACTTAGCCCTGTTTTAAGCGGGAGAGGACCAGAGACTTTCAGCAATGGCTTTCAGTTTAAATTATCCTGTGGTACTGTATTTTTATAATGATGTTCTTATGATTAGAAGTTTTTTGGTTTTCTTTTTTTTTTTTTTTGTATGTGACTAAATTGCTGAAAAATAAGCCAATTTCTGGAAGACTATTACCTCGTTTTTCTTCAATGTGCTCTTCTCTATGGTAAACAATTGCTGGCTCAGTACAAATCCTGTTCAGGGTTAGCTAAGGTACCGCCAGGAAACTCCAGGCTTCACTCCAAATTACCACTTCAGGAACTTCTTTTGCTTGAATCAGTCTTGCTGAGAAATAGTGCAATCTACTATAGGAAAGAAGTTCTCCTAAAATCCCCTAGACTTCCAGGAACCAGACTCCCTCTGTGCTTGGTTCTGAACTGTTAATGGGATTTCACAGTTCCAGTTCAGATCACGATCACGCTGCAGAAAACCCCTTGAGCCATATAAAGTGCCCGCTACATCAGCAATACAGAATGATGGCACTGTCCCCAGGCAAGATGCAGCAACTTGAGCTGTGCCTCTGTCCCCTCACTGCAAAATGACTATCCAGATGAAGTGAAATGCACTGTCCACTGGAGGGGAAGCCATCGTGGCCGTCTGAGTGGGCAGGATGTGAGCTCAGGGCAATGCCAGAGTTATAACTCAACTCTTTAGTGAAAACAAACTCTTAACTTAGTAAAAGCATTCAGCTTCCTAGAAGCATTCAACCTAATGAAGGTGTCCCTACCCAGGGCAAAGGCTTGGAACTAGATATTTTTTAACCTTCCTTCCAACCCAAACCATTTTGGGTTTCTGTGAAAACGTCATAACAGTTCAGATAAAGCTATGGATGGCTTTCCATGCCAGCTCCCTGTTCAAGTGATCTATGGACTACAATATGTCATGAAACCAGAGCAGTTCATGGGCTTCCTTAAGGACAGGGATGGACCGTGACTGTCCTTTCTGAGCAGCATATCTTTCCTTTAAGGCATCACCACTCCAGAAATAAAAAAAAAAACAAAACTACTTTTCAAAAGGGAGTGATTCCTCTCCTTTTCTAGGAACACAAGAAATGTTTTGGCAGAATCATGCTTTGACAACTTTGGATTTACAAACATCGGAAGTAAATTCTCATTATTTATTTTAGATAAATAATGAACAGCATAAAAACTGCTGACTTTGACCTTCATTGGAGAAGTTGGTTTAATGAGCCCCATAAACTCTTCTATTGATGGCAGGTTCATAAAGTCCATATTGACTTCCGCTAAAGGCTATAACTTCTATCAATACTGTCAACAATTAATATTGGCTCATAAAGGTATCCTGTAAACTGAGTCATAGCATTATGTTACTTTACATGGCCATTAGCAAAATTTCATGTCTACTTGAAAATGTTTCTTCTACAAATCTGGGATTTCTCAAAATAGCCTGTGTGATAGCTAGCAGCCCAGAGAAACACTACTTACGTAGAGTGAGGAGGGAGGAAACGCCTTTATGTTCACCAGAAAAAGCTTCTGAGAGGATCTCAGGCTTCATTTGCTCCTACAGTAGGTCTCAGGCTGTGAGGAGTTTGTGCACAAAGGCTTCTTATGCCTTTATCTGTGCCAAGCAATTACAAAAGAAAATGCTCAGATTCTGCCTACTTAAAAGACTTTTCCCTAATCTTCTTTTCTTTCTACCTTGCAACATTTGTTTGGATATGTTTATACCACCAATTCAACCACAGTCCCTATATTAAAGTGAACTTTTTCTCAGTTCTGAACCAGTTTTTCTGACCAGAGCATGGTCTGATGTCTATGACATCTTCCCAGGAAAGTCTAAGCATCAGATGAAGCTCATCACCAGCACAGTTTGGATCTTAATATTTTCCTTCAAGTTCCACCACCTATTTTTTTGTCAGTATGGACAATACTATTACATACTGGACACCACAGCAATCTATGTTTTATTTGTGCTACACAGACTTTTGGTTTTAGTATGATACAGCCCTTCTCTTTCAAAACACCCAATATCTAAGAGTGCAAATGCCTAGGCTCCAAGGAAACTCCTACATTTACACAGCATTGTATGTTCTCCACCTCTCGTTTCCCTTTTTCTAGTTGCTATGAAGTGGTGGTTGAACAAATGGTTAGTGCGCCATTAAACCTAAGGAAAGAGGAATTGAAGGTTGTCTCCAACCTGACATGAGCCTTACAACCTCTATGATTACTTTCAGTAAAGCCTTTCAAGGCATGTGAAGTTGCTAATGCGCTGTTTCTAATACAATTTCATTTGAAAGTGATCTGTAGGGACAAAGTTGCATTTGCAGGTGTAGAGATAGAAGGGCAAACGACTCCCACAGATAATGCAATTCTTCTCTGTTAAGACCAAAGGGAAAAAAAACCCCTAAAATTCTGTATACTGCTTTTCTTAGTAGGCATGGAAAGAAAAAACGTATGGGATAGGATCGCAGTTGCTCACACATCGCATGGAAAACATAAAGGAGAGCCTGGATAGAGGAGAATGGGATGGAAGCGCAAGGTGCTTGGTTTTGGCTGTTTTCTAGCAATTTCTTGTGAGTGTGCAAAACTTTAATTTACTCTGATGATCCCTCTGATTTTTAATCAAAACACAAGGATCAGAAGGAAAACAATGCAACCTGGCACTGTGTGTCTGCTTGTAAGACACTACACTAGGAATCTTAAAAAAATATGGTAAAGATAATTTAAAAAGATTCTTCTGTACATCCTTTGAACAGAAGGCCATTTATCTTTGAACCCTGCCTAATATATCATTATCTCTGAGTAGAAACTTAATAAGCTTCAACTGTAATTTTGTTGGAGTTAAACATAAAATCATGTGGGTGGTGTATGTCTCACTGTCATGGCTTCTAGAGGAAAACTTATCATCATTTGTCACTATAATACTCTGGCAAAAAGCATGAAAAGAACAAGTGATACAGTCATTTCACATGAGCTTTCTGTGCCGAGCGCAAGTGCCCGATGACTTGTACGCAGCAGTTATATCAAGAAGCAGGCTGTGCTATAATTGAATTAAAGGTGCAAAGGCATATAGGACTGGATGAACTCCTGGGTCAAGTTGCAATTGAATCAAAGTCCCCTCTCCTTCTCCTACACTGCTTGGCAGAACTGCTGACCAAAAGGTTCGCAGACCTACAAAAGGCATGCAGGAATCCCCGCAGCTGGAGACACAAAGTTACAGAGATAAAAAAATCTGTGACCTTCAGCTTTTATTTTGCACAAAGAAAAAGGCTTCTAAAAATATTGCACCATCGTTTTCCTTCAGAGAGCAGTCAGCCAATTTACATAAATGAAGCGGCCCCTGTCAAGGAACCAGCAAGGAAGAGAAGAAAATTATCTGCCCAGAAAATCTGAGCAAAGATAAGAGTAGCATTGGCCAGAGGAGGGGAGATTTAAATGCCTTCCCTCTGAAAGGTTGCTGCAAAAAGCAGGGAGAATATTACAGCTATTTAATGATCTCTGTCGCAGTGATAAATAAGTAGGAGCTTCTCCAGCAGTTCATTAACAAAGACTCTGTAGGACACTAAAAAGGCCACGACTGGAGCTGTTAGAAGAGTGTTTTCATGGAGTCTGATAAAAAACCCCATCACTAAAGCTAAGGAAGATTAAGGTGGAGTAGTAGGAAGAGACATTCCTTATAGAGCTCAAGGCTGACACTTGCATGCATTGTCACCACTTACCTGTTTCAGTATTCTCATGCTCCGTGTCAGTGAGGGTGAGGTTGGAGTTGGCCCGGCTTGACAAGCAGGAGCTGCGCCCGGACTTGGTGTTGCGTCCCCAGAGCCTCACTGGGTGCTCGGGTGACATGACCACATCTGCTTCCGTGTCGGCATCCGAGCCGGCGCTGATGGAGTAGCCACAGTGAGGCAGCCCGATGTCGGTCCGGTACAAAGCCCCGTGTGTGGGTGTCACATCTTCAAGTCCCAGTTCTCGCAAAGAGAAGTTGGCTCCTGTGAGAAAAACGCATCAGCCAGGTTATTCTTTAATAGGGCACGGTGCCATGTAGCACAAGTCAACAGCTGAAGTGAAGTGTTCATCCTCTACCTTCATGTGGGTCACAGCAGCATCACGGTAACATACAGCAACATCAAACCAAATATACCTTTCTTCTGTGGTTGGTCTTGCTCAGTATGAGACCAAGAGACCACAGAATCATAGAATCATTAAGGTTTTAAGATCATCAAGTCCAACCATTACTCAGCATGTCCAAGTCCACCACAATGTCTCTAAGCATCTCATCTACACTTTTTTTATACAATTCCAAAGACAGTGATTCCTCCACTTCTGTAGGCAGCCTTTTCCAATCCTTGACCACTCTTCCAGTGAAGAAATTTTTTGTAATATCCAATCTCAACCTCCCCTAGTGTCTCTCAAGGCCATTTCCTGTTGTCCTACTGCTTGTTACCTGGGAGAAGACACCAGTCCCCACCTCATAACAACCTCTTTTCAAACATGCCAAGACTAAAAAGTGGCTGGATTCCTGCTTCTGGAACCTGACAAAAACTCAGGGCATGTTCAAGGAAATCATCAAGTTTGAAAGCAAAAATAGATGTAGAAATGGTGCAATACTTTAGGAGAGGCAAAAAGTAATCTTCTTGTGAGAAAAGCAAAATGAGGCGTGCAATGATCAAAAGTCCTACCATACACCTGACAACTTCCCTACAATAGGCAATTTGAGTGAGTTCTGCTCATTGAAATCCCTGAAATTACATACTGGGAATTTAAATTTCCTTTGGCAATTTCACTTTCCCTGTGCTGACCACTCACACCTTGACTCATATTTAGCTATTCATTCTGATAGAGTCACAGCAGAGGTTGTTTGGTCGCAAATAGATGTAATTGTTTAGCTGACTAAAAATATGACCTGAAAAGTGACTCTTGACTCCATGTCTAGTTACCTGCAGAGCTTCAAAATCAGACTGAATTGATGTGAATAAGCCTTCAAATATTAGTACACTTTGTTTGGAAAGTTCCACAAAGAGGCTGGGAAGAGCAATTTTAATCCACATTTATTTAATGCATGCATTTATTTTTCAATCCTGAATATCTTGAAAAGATTTTGGCCACCCATGAGTGCCTTTAGCTGCACAGTGCATTGATACAGCTCAATGCACCCCTGCTTCTGTTGTGCTATGCCTTGGATGGATTAAAGAACTGAGCAGCTTGCAGCTCAGGCATATTTCAACAAGATAAATGTGAATGCATGATCTCCAGGAAATTTCAGGCATAAACCTTCCTTTGAACACTGAAGTTCATAACTACTCATTATTGAAATCTGTTCATCAAGTCCGGATCTCAAGGTTTTATCCAAAGCTGAATTACCATTTTCTCCTTTCTCAAAACCCCACAATTGTGTGGGTTTTTTCACATTTCTATTTGTTGATGCCAAATGTCATATGGTACAAAATGTGTATCCCACAGAAATAGTCAGTTTTCCACTTCTCCAGAGTATGGTTTCACACCTGTGGAAACACCCTAGCTTGTCTTTGAACCCTGATGATTGGGAAAGGTCTCTCATATTAGAGCACACATGCATCAGATGACAGGTGGCCAAAAGTAGATGCTATTTTACTACATTTTTTCATTCAGTTGACTTTATAGCTCACAGTGAACAGAGACGAGACATCTGAATGCAAGGTGGGACTGGACAACATTTTCATGTATAGTTCAGAGAAGGAGCTGTTTGATGGCAGGAGAAAATTGTGGTTCAGCTGGTTATGGATCTGCAGCTGACAACACTCCAATTGCATAAAGGATTCATGAACTTCACACCTTTTTAGTTGACCAAACAAGATTAAAGCTTTCAGACAGAGTGGACAGAAAAGGTTGCTTGGGACTCACACCTCTGTCCGACCCTTGCTTGAAAAGCACAATGCAAGCTTGTGGCAAAGTAATCCATTTAACATAATTACAAAGTGGTTTGAGAGATCGTCCTCTAAATTCTCATGGCATAAGGAAGCAAATAAACCCGACCTAAGTTATAAATGCTAGGAAGCAGTATCTCCCCAGAGACCTTGCTCTTCTCTTCTAGTTTTGACTTAAGTGTAAGGTCATGGTTTTCTAAACCATCCCTTGTGGAGTACTGAAAAATATCTTTCGGTTTTCCTTGCGTGTTTGAGTCACTGATGCCAAGTTCTACCTTCGCCTGAAAGAAGCCACACTCAGCATCGTCGGGCACATCAATGTGCAGCATGACCGATGTTCTCCAGCAACAGCAGCTCATAAATTATGAAAAATGACTGCTACAATTAACTCAAAATCAAATGTATTTGCAATAAACAGCAGCAGATGCATTGATTTTCATATTCTATGCTCACTGTTGCCTTTTAAGCTGGAAGAACTCAAGTCAATAAAAGGAGGATAATAAATATCCAAGACTTTTTAATTCAGATCTGGTCTATTTTCTCCTGTGCTGACTTGCACATTTGCTGACATTCACTCTAGCTAAAACCATTTAAATGCTGACTTGTTTATTTACTGAATTTATTTGGTCAATTTGAAATGTTTTCCTCCTCTGCCTTCCAAACCAATGCAGGAGAGAAATTCACTTTGCCTCGTTGATGTCAAGCAGGCTAATAAGGCTTGGTTTCAGTTGGCCTGAAGCCAAGCAGCATCACAAAGAGAGGTCCATTCATGGCTTACTGCCAGTGGAAAACGTGGCACAGAATGTCTGGGGTAATTGTTAACACACTTCAGGCCAGTTTTGGGACCCTCAGGATAAACTGGGACAAAGCTTTAAGTTGAGCCATTTGTGAGAGTTATATCAGAAACAGAACTGGTGCTCTGACATGGTTAATCTTAACTTTTCAATGAATTTCAGCTACTTTAACCAGCCATTTTTACTATTTCTCAGTACCCTCAACATTTTCCTAGGGAAGCATGAGCTTGTGTATAGAAAAATTACACTCCGTGTCAACAGACTGGATTTTCAAGAAAAGCAATATTTTGTGGACTTCTTAGGAGAAGTCCATCGATCTGCATGGCCTCAAGGACCTCCAAGTTGAAAACCACTGACCTGGACTAATTCACATCTATCCTGCATGGTGAATATATTGTATGAAGTAAGCAAATGCAAGGACCTAAATAGTTTCCTTTTCTTTATACTGTCATACCTTCCTTAGAGGGGATGAAGTACTTCAGAGTTGCTAAGAGGGAAACTGCTTTCATGATGTCACAGTGTTACTTACATCAACTATTGGCCCTTTTGTTGATTATTGCCTATTGCAGCTATTCTGAAACTCAAACACCAAAGCCATATGCATGAAGATACTTCAGTAAATCATTTTGCTTGTGTGTGCCTTGAAGATCAGTCTTGCACCAAAACCACAAGTGCATGAATTTTGAGGAGAAATCAAGCAACCCCCAAGTTTAATGAGTGTAATTATATGCATTCCTTTTGGGGAATCAGCTTCTCTAAATTGCAGAGGACGTGCTCAGAGTACTCTGGGTCGGCTAGTTTATGTCCATTTTCTGGAACGCTGCCTACTCTATTTGACTCACTTTACCATTTTATGCTTTTCTTGATGGACTTCTAAAAACAATTTATGTGAAGTCCTGGTTGAAAGCTGAACTACATCTCTACAGAAAAATGAAGATGAGTCTTATAGTAGCAATCAGAAATCTACCTCATACAGGCAATAACAGCAGTGAAAATTGTAACTGCACTGACTTCAGGGTATCTGGAATCTCTGTTAGAGAACTGTGGAGTCTGCGGTGACTCTTGAAACTCCACATCTTCACAGATACTGGGACTCAGATTCACGGAATGTGCTCCTGTAAGTCCTAAAGAGGTTCCTTACTCCTTTAACATTGAAGCATGTCCCCAAGGCAAACCTAAAGCCTGCATGCCATGTACAATGCCAAGAGGGGTCATTACATCTGGACCAGTTGTCTCTCTTCCAGAGTTCTTGGGTTTTGCTGTAGACCAGATGGACAGTGTGGACAATGACACTCCACTTGCTGCCTCCTGCCTCAGCATTCCTCGTTGACTCCCTTCATGACAGAGCAGACATGTGACAAAGTGAAAGGTCTCCTGAGCAGGCAGGATCATTCCATGCCACTTCAGTACTGTACAGCATGTGCACAGGGGGTTTTAGTCTCATGGTGGGAAATGACAAAGTGCTGCTGCAGACAGAAAGACTAAGACATAGATAATGCGTCTTAAGAAGTGCTAATGAACATGGGATTTGGGTATGCCACTTAAGGACACTGGGCTGCACACAGTGATCTCTGCTGCTCTCTTTAAATCTCTCTCTTACATCTTGCTTTTGGGCTCAGAGTCTTTCAAAGGTAGCCTCCCACCTAACTCTGGCTCTCAGCTGATTCCCTCATGCTGCTTACAGCTGCATCTGCTGAAAAGTACCCACCTGCTCGGCAGAATTCATCAGCCTCCTGGTGCACCATGTCTTTGACCCGATTGCTGTAGGTCAGCCTGGAGTCTTGATCATAAGCCTTTAGGGTCTCGCTGGAGCTGTAGGACTTCTGGGGTGCCTTGCTGTCCTCACTCTCGGCTGAAGAGCTGGTGTAGCGGCGCTCAGTGTCGCGGCGCCGAGTCAGAGATCGATACGGCTTCCTTTCTTTTACATCCATGGCACCCTTGTCTGAGTATTCAACATTAAAATAATGACGTCTGTGTGGCGGTCAGATTGGAATAACCTGAAAGAGAAAATTTAAAAAGTCATGCCTTTGGGCACTCAATGGCTAATTTGCCTACTTTATACATTCTTACACTGAAAAAAAGGGATGTTACTTAATGGATTGCAAAAAAACCCTCTTAGAACAATTACCAATGAAAAGAAAGTCTCAGTTATGTGTGACTCATTTAATAATTGCCACTGCTAACAGGATACATATATGCAGCAACCTGCATCTGAACTAGGCATACACTTGGGAATTTGAAACTGATTGTGATATTGTGTGTCTTCTTTCCGTAGGAAGTGATTCAGACACCTCGAGGAGGCATGTATTCATCAGTCACCTAATCTCTGGGAAATCAGGTAATGCTGAAATGTCTCTATTTGGGCAACTGGAGGGCTTTGGAAAAATGCTGTCCTGTGGTTTTAAAAATGTTTCCACAGATCATGAGGTTAGAAAGTATGAACAAAAGACCGAGATGGTATAAGAAGGCAAGTGGGAAAGGAGAGGGAGAAAGGAAGGATGAAGGAGTGAGATGTGGATCGAAATTGCATGAAAATGTCTTCCTTTTCAGAGGGCTCATCTTTACTCAGCTGGAAATATATTAGAACTTAAACAGAGCTGAGAAAGTGTAAATAAATGATAGTGTTCTGCTTCATGTAACAACATGGCCTGGGATTTATTTCTGTGGAAAAACCAATGTATATATGCACTGCAATACAAGCGTACATATCTGCACACAGAAAAAAACAGATATCAGAAATAAAACGTATTCAAAGGTTTTTTTTGTCCAAATAACTAATAAATGGTATTTTTACTTCAAGTTTATTAAACGTGACAGAAAACACAGAAAAAATAAAAGGCAATGACTTGCATTGAGATGGAAAAATATGTTTTTTAATATCTAAACTTGTTTATGTGGAAAGATGATGATAAAATACACAAACCAAACATGGAAAATCTGTAATTATGAGCTGAGCTTCTCAGAAACTGAATCCTCCTGACTGCTAAAGAACAGAAGTTGATTCTCTAAATGCCATCCCAGGATATTGTTGTTTACCATCAGCATTTAAAAACAGAAAGCTAAAGGTTCAGAAAGAACCTATCAGTTCTTGGTCTTTTTCACAGCAAATACATATGGAAATATATGGCAAGAACTGAATCACATTCTGTTGGCATTTCTTTCTTGAAAAGCTAAACCCTGAATGTACTAATGAAAACTTACTCGTCCATGACTCAGATCCTAGACTTGCTTCAGATGGTGTGTCCTGGATTTCAGAGAATCACAGAATCCTAGAATGGTTTGGGTTGAAAGAATCCTTGCAGATCATCTAGTTGCAACTCCCTGCCATGGACAGGGACAGATTCCACTAGACCAGTTGCTCAAAGCCTCACCCAGCCTGACCTTGAACATTTCCAGGGATGGGGCAGCCACAGCTTCTTTGGGCAACCTGTGCATGTGCCTCACCACCCTCACAGGGAAGAATTTCTTCCTAATACCTAATCTACATCTGTCCTCACACAGCTACAGTGCAGTAGTTGCAGTGCTCACAGAAGTGCTGTGAGCTTTGTAGGTCAGTTTAAAGGGATGTGGTGTAATGTAGCATTTGTGGGTTCTAAAATTCAGGAGTTTTAAATGAAAGATATGTGAAGGACGGAAGACTCCTAGCACAGGTTCTGATAACCTACAAATCATAATAGTAATACCAAAGCCTGAAGACAACATTTTATTATTAATTTCTTGCTTGAAAAGCTGTCTGGCACAAGCACAACTAAAAAATACTGGAGTTGAAGAGAGACTGCTGGAAGAAGCAAGAACGACAGGAAGGCTGTGAGGTAAACTGGCAGCTGGGCAAAGAAGAAGCAGTGTTACACTCTTGGGGTTAAACCATAACACACTCCTATTTCTGCAATTCTGATTGTGCTAAAACTGCTAAAGGGTTTTAGCCCAAAAAAAACCTCCAAAACCAACTTTGCAATCATACACCCCAATTCCAACACCTTGTATGGCTTCTGTAGCATTCTTCCCGGGAATTAAGGCACTACTACTATAACAAAAAAAAAAGAAAAAAATCCATTGTCTCAAGTCTATTCCAGACATGGTGGCAGACCAAGTTCATACATTCTGTTTGTCAGCAAAATGCATAGAAACTATTGAACACTTAGGGAGGAAGAGGGGAAAGTAGGAGTGTCTTTAACGAGCTTTACCTGAGTCATCCACAGAGACTTGAGCACCACTTTGACTTTAAACATGTTTTTAAACCCACCAAACTCATTGACTTAAATTCATTCAGGTAAATGCAATACAGTGAATGCAAGTGGGATTACTCACCAGCCAAAACTGACATGTTGAAAGTATTGCAGGGTAAGGGTACAAAACTAAGGCCTGAATGTAGAAGCAATAGTGAAAGAGATTGCATTGTGCTATAGAACAATAGCAGCATGTAAGAGATCGACCAAATATTGGGAGATTTTTTTTTTTTGCATTGAATCAAACATATTGGTGCTTTCATGCTGGTAAGAAATAAATTAAATAGAGCATCTGATTGCCTTTCAGTGCACTGTCATCTCCCCCTTTTTTTTTGTTTTAAAGATTTTTTTGGCTTGAAAAATTGTGACTTTTTTACACTTGTTATTGAATCCATTTGTCTCCTTTATAGCATCTCTGTTTGAAAACCTTAGAAGGAACAGGTTTGTTATACTTTTGAATATAACACCTTAAAACAGGCTCATTCACAAAAGCCCAGTATTGTGAGCCGCTATAATGAACACTGAAATTGTGGTTTATTGTTATGGGGGACGAAGATAGCAGAATGTGAGTGAGAAGTGGTTACACTCTAAGAAAGAAATGAGGAAAGGTGGTTTCTGTCTGCTCCTGAGCATTGTAGCAATTCCTACCTAGGGCTGGTCATTTAAAAACCCTCTAGCAGGAGAGTAACATGTGCCAAGGAAACCTTTTTGCACTGCTAGAGCCTTAAGGTACAAACAGGGTCTGTAATTACCATTAGTAACCTTGCAACTTAGGAAATGACAAAAAAACATGAGGAAATTGACTGAATTCCCACCAGATGAAGGGTTTTCTTTTTTGTAAGGAAAGGTGCTGAAAAACTGAAAATTCTCCTACAGTTCATCAAAAATAGCCCTGTAAATTTGCACCATCCATATGCACATTCCTCTGTAACAATGTTTCTATTCCCAACTCATTCATGTCTATATAAATTTAACGTTTCTCAACTTTTTATTTCTCTCTCCCTCACAACTTGGGTTGACTTTCCAAATAGAAAGGTTACCTCCATAAAACATAATGAAGATTTTTTTAAAGCTATTTTTAAAGACTGAACTGTTGCATTTACCTGACTTAAGTAAGTTTCCAGCACTTCTCTATGGACATGCAGTTCTTGTCATCTCAGTTTTATGGTCCAATTCCCAGATGGTTTAGATACCTTACTTTCAACAGAGTTATGTTGTCAGAGAATTTGCCTCATAGCTTTTCTGTGGTATTTTTTTTTCTGCTACTCCTTGTGTCTAGATTTTACTTCTGCTACAATTTCATCAGTGCCATCAACACCTCACATTTTTCCTGACTTCTCTGGCACATGACAAACACAAAGAATCACACTCGTCTCAATTACATACTCAACCACCAGTTTCTTTCCGTCTTTAGCTCATGATTGCTCCTCATAATTTAAAAAGCTTCCATAAACTTGCTGGACTGGATGTAAAAACCCAGGCTTTCTAATATGGACCTTTCTATTTCCGTGTTCATTTTCCCTCTATAAAAGCACAAAACCCTTCTGCTCTGAATCATTTATATTTGGAAAGGTCTTTCTTGTTCTATAATGCAGTGTTTCTAGTTCTGTTTGTTTCTTTCATCATACTGTTGTCTGCATAACATATAAAATTTCATTTTTTTCCCCCTTTTCTAAAATTTTACTTTAAGGCCAATTAGTTGCAATAGCCATTCCTATTTTTGGCAGCCTTCTGTTTATGGGGGTCCAATCCCAGCTGGACCCCAAACTGGTCTGGAGTACAGCTCGCAACAGAAGCATCCTTCTGTTTTTACTTATTCTACTCAGAAAAATCCCACTGACCCCAGAAAGGGTTACTTGGAAGTAAAAGCCTATAAAATCAGATTCCTTGATATAGTTATATTTTTCAGGAGTGTGGGACTCTTCTCACATCCCTGCATACATGTCAGGGAGTGGAGAAAAAAAATCAGCTTTCTGGTTCTGGTGCAGTAGTGCAGCAAACATAATGCTTGTTTGCAGCACTTTTTATTTTGCTTTTGCCTTGGTTGGTTCCCAAACAATCCTTTTTATGATGTTTTATCCTTTATATCTCTCCTCCTCATTCTCAGGTCTGTTGGTTTTTGTTGCTCTTTGGAGCTTTGATTAACCACACCGGCTTTGTGCTGCAGAATCGCACTCAATGAATGGCAAGGGGTATGATTTATTTTCTGAGTCACTGCTCAAAAGAGAAACTTACATCAATCAAAAACCAGACAAGGGAGTGTGACACCACAAAGTGATATGCTGGGAGGCGCTTATAGCAAAAAGGACAGGTGGTCTTTGATAGCTGACTTACATTGCAGGTCACTAATCACAGAGATTAGCAGCAAGGTGATAGACAGTGCCTGTTCTGGGAGGCAGCATGTCATATCATCCAATTTTCTGTCAAAATGTAAGGGTTTAAACAGTACAGATAGCTTTATGTACTTCCCATATAGTTTTGGCAACAAGGTGATGAGAAAGCTGGAAGAGTGAAATATCTTGTTTACAAGAAAACGTGAACACGAGCTCTGGTGGGTTGATTCCACCTCCACCTTTGTGCTGAAGGAAGCAAAAGGACTACTTTTCACTTCTCATTTGTTTTCCTCTTTAAAACTGCCTATGCAGAAATGGCATTATTTTACTTGGTAGGGCATGCTTTTTGTCTTCTTGAACTCAATCTCCTTTCACTGCTTAGGGCAACATTTTTGCCTATTTTTTATTGCTGCTGCCCCTTGTAGAATGAGCACAGCCATAAGATACTGAGCAGTAAGCTTAATTTTATATTCCCTCCTTTGGGCTCCACAAATCGAATCATTAACTAAGACCTAAAGCCAGTAAGTAGTGAGCAAGTATCCTTTCTTTCACTTAATAGAGGAAGAGATGAGCCACGGGAAGTCAAAGTGAATTGCTTAAGGTGGTACAAGAGGAAAACAACACAACTGAGGGCAGCAACTTCATGTCCAAGGCTGTGTCTGATACTAAGCCCTGTTTTTTTTTGAGAACCAAGTCACATAAGCATAGTAGAATAATTAATTTAAAAAACTGTGGCCAATGCATGTCTGAAATCTTTGTTGGAGAGCAGAAGCATGAACCTCAGTTATAATTAACAAGATGTTCTTTCATGTTTGATAGTGTCCTTCAGTCAGAAGGACCGTGGAGCATGGACAATCGCAGTTGTATCTGACCTACGAAATCCCATGGTGAGTGATGAAAACTCCACTCAGAGTCAAAAGGGAGACAGATTTTCACCTTCTATATAAATCTTCTCAAAGATACCAGCAGATACTGAGGGCAAACCAGCAATGTTATTTGGGAAATTAGTTCCAACTCAGAACCCTAAGCTGCAATCAAAGAAGTTGTAAGTTCAGATGATTAAATGACTTGGTGTCTGTGATTATTAATATCCTACACCAAATTAAATCCTCATCTGGTATTTTACATTGTATTTGAAAGAAGGTAGTCCACTGTTACAGTCCTACCATTTCTGTGAGGATGCAAATGTCCTGTTCAAGTCTCCCTATTGTGATTTCATAGGCTCATGGAAAGGCTTGGGCTGGAGGGAACTTTAAAGATCATCTAGTTCCAACCTCACTGCCACAGGCAGGGATGCTATGCACTAGTTCAGGTTGTTTACAGCCCCATCCAACCTGATGTTGAAAAAACCTGGCCTTCTTTACACAAAATACTGAACTTGAGAAATCTTATTTGGTCATTTTTATTTGTCAAAAACTGTCTAAGATCTTGCCTCTCATTCTACCTCATCTAAAGCACAAACCTGGCATAAATGTAGTGTCGAATGTTCCTTCTGATGCATTCAGCAAGTACTTTGGCATGTACTCGGGGGTTATTCAAATCAAATTTGTATTTCCTGGTGAGCAGAGTCAGCAATGAGCTGATCTTAGCAAATACACTACTGTGGCTTAAACAGTGTGATGCCATTTACCATGTTTCTGGGAGATTCTTCCATAACATAAAGGATTCCTGTGTTTTTTATTAAACCTTAAGCTTCAGATTTATAACAGAAGTTCAAATCCCATGAGATCTTCATAGGAAATAAATTAAGCTATAGGTACAACATCCTCTCACATTTTTGGCAAAGACTTAGGAAAGAAGCAGGCACAAGAGAGGAGGAGAATGAAGAGTTGAATTAATACTGTTTGGCTTCAATCCAGTACTCAAAGAAAGTAACAAAACCTCCCTTTTCTGGTCTCAACCACTAAGCCTTTCTTCTACTGGTAAGAGACTTGCTAGACAGTTGGTAATGCTTGGTCCAAAAGATGTGGTTTGTGACCTTTTCATGAAAAAATCTATAACTGCATTAAGCTGGAGGCCTAGGAAAGCTTGAAACAGTAGTGGTGAAAAACCATGGAGGAGGCTGGAATGCTCAATTATTTCTGGTTTGCAACTCCGTAAGTCTTCTGTCATGGGCTTGAACATTTAACCTGTGCTAGTGGAAGATTTTAGGGCCTGAAGTTAAAAATTCTTTTGAATAATTTTTGTCAAGTATGAGCAGTCTGCAGTTGCAGCCATCAGAACCGTACTCTGGCTTACTACAAAATGGAAATTACTTTGGAAAAAAATCTTAGTTTTATAGTGAAATTCTCATTATGAGTCTATTAGCTATTCTTGGATGAAGTGGGTTTTCTTCAGAACCTCAATTTAATAGAGAGTGCATAATGGCATTTAAATAATGAATGCTGAAAGATACAGCCTGACCATGTACACTCTTTTATGATCAGCCTACAAATTTTTCCTAACTGTCTCAGGGTTTGGGTGTATGATGTGCCATACATCCAAACCCCATGTGAAACCAGCACATTTATCAGCAAATCTCAAGAGTGACAAAGAAAAGCTTACATAAAATGCTGGTATTCACTGAAAGTATTACCACTCTTTCTCCATCACTCACATTTTGCTAATTTGGGCTCTTACCTGGGGTACAGGAAGCTAAAATTTATGTCCTCCATCTAAGTCAGAACAAAGTTTTGAATCTGCCTCAAGCCTCCTAGATAAAAGCCCTTGGCATAGCCTTTCTCAATCTGTTTGGGAGAATTTTTCCTTTTTTCTTCCAGAGAAGAAAAACATAGCTTGGGTTTGGTTTTTGTTTGTTTGTTTTTAAACAAACAAACAAAAAAGATAATTTCTAGTCATAGAACTGTAGAATGGATTCCATGACAACAAGTAAGATGTCTTTGTGTTGGAAGATCACATATTTTTAATTCCCTGCCATGGACAGGGACATCTTTCACTAGACCAGGTTACTCAAAACCATTTCCAACCGGTCCGTGAACACTTCCAGGGATGGAGCACCTACAATTCCCCTGGGCACTCTGTGCCAGTGTCTCATCTCTTAGACAGTAAGAAAAGCCTGCTACAGGACTCACTCAGGGTGTTAAGCCTTATTATCACTCCTGGGTAAGCTTTGTGTCTAATTCTCAGTGTTCTGTTGTGGCCTACAGGAAGCCTTTGTAATTAAATTGTGACTCAAATGAAAATGTAGCAACAATCCCAAGACAATTCCCATGCACACCTTGTGCCATTCAACCTCTTTATTCCACAATTAGGTAAGTGAATTCCCATGCTTAGATACACTAGCTCTGTATCCCTACTTCCCTGTCAATAAATTGAACAAGGAAACTATCCATCTTTATTACCCCTGTATGGATTGGATGCAGTCAATTTGGAAGAGAAAAAGGAGACAGTGGTTGTGAACAGTGATTTCAGAATCAAGGCTGGTCTTTCCCCTCTATCCACTTCAGCAAATTTCTCTGCAGGACCACTGAATGTGACTGTCCCTCATGAATCTGTCCTCTGAGAGTTTGCCTAACCCCATTTGACTCTAAATACTTTTGGCCTTCACCACATCCTGTGTGCAGTGCCCTGTGTGACTCTGTGTGAAGTACTTCTCTCATTTGAAGTCACTGTTTATGGTCTTTTTCACGGGAATATTGATGAGCCCTCAGCCTTTTCCATAAGAAAAGAGGCCTTGAACTCATACCCAATCTCAGATGTATCTTATGGCTATGACACATTATTTCTGAAAAGAGCTGAATGGATGCTGGGACTCTTTTAGAAAAGAAAGCATGTCTGCCTTTTCTGCCTACAGCCACCACCCTGTATCCATATTCCTCAGTAAAGGTATCACTTTGATTTGCACCTCCTGTTTGAAACTGAGTTCAGAGCATCCTCTGTTCTACACCTTTCAGATGTAGCCTGGGGTTTGAGCAGCTCACAGGGTGACAGCTGGAATTGAAGAAGACCTGTAGTATAAAACTTTCAAGATCTGAATTTTTCCTCCTTTTTGTCATTGGCTTGACTGTGAAAACAATAGAAAAGTAGTTTTGGACAGTACTGGCTTTCACTACTGCCATTGAATAACAGGGAATGCCATAGGCTCAACTGAATTTGGAGGAATATACTTAGAATTATGCTCAAAAAGTATTGCCAGGGACAGATTTATTTTGTATCTGCCTATTTATTAAGACTAATTTTATAGATACTGCAGAACAGTAAGATGAAAAACTTCCTGCAGCAGGGGGAAGCTCTCACCTACTCAGGCAGGACACACCGAGTAGGGAAAAAGTATTACCATCCTTCTTCTACAGGCAATGGCAACAATCTTATCCAGTTACTTGAATTTATGTAAGTAGCCCAGGAAACTCCTGCAGCATTAGGAGTTTCCAACATACAGTATCACGTGTAAAAATGTCCCTACTCTTGTAGATGCTGTGGTACTGGGTAATCTCTCCTTGCCTTCCTTTAGCAGGGGGAGAAACCAACCTGTTTTCTTGTTCTGATAAAATTCCCTAAAGGGTTGAACTTCAAACTAAGTTTATTAAAATATGAATTATCTGTAAAAAAATACTGCAAGGGCTCATGAATGGCGTCATTTTAGGACTTCTCTGTGAGTTAATCAGAGTGCATTGAGAAATGCTAGGGATTGATTAATCAGTGTAACCCCTACTGTGTCCAGAGCTTCACTTTCAACAGCACAATAAGCTTATGCAGTAGGAAGTGTATTTTTCTTAAGTAAAATGTCTATGGGGGAAAAAAGAGAGAGGTAAAAATAGTAAATTAGAAATAGGAAGTGTTTGGGTTTTTTTTCCTTCATTGGAATAACAAGGAGGGGTATCACCTCCAGGAAGAGATTTTAAGCACATGCCAGAGGACTTACACCTGATTGCTGAGTTGCATCTTAGCACTGCATGTACAGGGATATGGAGAAAAGGCTCTAGGGAGACCTTACAGCTCCTTCCAGTGCCTCAAAGGGCTACAAGAGAGCTAGGACAAGGGGGAATGACTTTGGACAGACAGAGGGAAGGATTAGATTAGATATAAGGAAAAATTCTTTCCTTTGTGGGTGGTGAGGCACTGGCACAGGTTGCCCAGAGAAGCTGTGGCTGCCCCATCCCTGGCAGTGCTCAATGCCAGGTTGGGGATTTGAGCAACCTGGTTTAGCAAAAGGTATCCCTGCTCATTAGATGATCTTTAAAGTCCCTTCCAACCCAAATCCTTCATGATTCTATGATTCAATGACCCTCCACAACAGACATCAATACACTCTTCCAGATATACAAATGCAATTTAACTGAAAGGTGCATTAAGGAGGGATTTTAATAAGGTAATGATAACTGATACTGTAGTTCAAGTAAAAAAATCAAACATTACATTTAATCTATTCTTGCAAAATGCTGTTTTTCTACTTGCCCAAAGCTAACAGAGTAACAGTACGGTTTATTCCTACTTTTTTTTTTTTTTTTTTTTTTTTAACACACAGTAAAAACTCCGATTTCTTACTGATTTAGCCTTCAAGGAAGTCCATTTTCATTTCTTCCATGTTACAGGCAGAACAGACCAACAGAAAGGAGGTGACCTGACCAAATAATGCAGGAAGTCAGTGGCACAGACTACACAAACCCCAGGTCTTGTTTGCACATCAGAAGCCTGTTTACTGGAGTTCTTGGATTCTGTGCCAGTAATAATGAAATTCAATCATCTTCCAGTTGATAAAGCACTAGATAAGAGATTAAGTGGTTTATTCAAGTCCAAACTGAAAAATAAATTCTGCATTGTTGGTATTAAGATCACTAGTTTAGTGAATCTTCTGGTTCGCCATAGGAAAACATCATGTATTTGACTTTCAGTGGCAAAATAGAACAACTTATTAAATCTATCTGATAGGAACAAGTTTGATAACATTTAACAAAATGAGTTGAAAGGCCCACTCTTTTGCTGAAGAAAAGCTTTGCTGCCATGCTAAGGAATCCATCTTAGAGAAAATTCAGCAAAAAGACACTGTGGGAAGAAAAAGAAAAAGCAAATGAAGGAGGGGAGGGGAGAAAGCAATTGAAGATGTATATGGCTCTTCTTAGTCATACCTTTAATGACTAGCTAGACCAAAGATTAGAAGTAATTGAACTAGCTCTCAGTCAACAAAAGATGCAAGTAGATTGCAAAACAGAGTGGGATTACATTAGTTTACACTAAACCAAGAGTAATTAGTGTTTGAGCAGTGTTTAAAAAGCAGAAAGTGCTATATAAATGTTAATTATTAGTATTTGTTTCAAATAGATGCAACAAGCACAATCTTTTATATTCTTTAGGAAGTAAAAGACAATAAAGCAAAACTCACTAACAGCCTCCATCATTTGGCTGAGACCTATCAGATCACACTTGGGAAAACACATGGATCCTTATTCAGTGGCTGTCTCTGAATCCTGAGTGTTTCATGTGAAGTCATAGGTGACTGTCTATCTCTGGAAAGCCTATATTCTGGAAAATGATAAAAAAACAACAAAGCTGACCCAAAGCACAAAGGTCGCCAGCTCCATCAAGTCGAAAGAATAAGAGAACTTAAGAGATGGAGACCATGGGTTTCAGTAGCAAGTAAACCATCTTCATTTTGGGCCCTGCAACAGTTGCTGAGATGAAAAGATAGTTATGTCCTGCTGAGAAGCAAGAGCAAGACTCTGGGAAATAGCACCAGTTTCTCTTATGCCCTCCTGTACCACTAATTTATTGTGTGATCCTGGACAAGACATTTAACCTTTTGGGCCCATTTTATGAGAAACAGATATAACCATTCTCCAGCTGTTTCACAGCCAAGTAAAAGGTCTTTTTTGATGCTTTTAAGCATCATTTCAATAAATAATTTATGAGACATATCACTATTAAGAAGATATCCGAGAGAGTCTAGGAGTCTAACAAGAAACTTATGAGGTGAGATCATACAGTTTCAGGATGGATTCTGGGCTATAACATGCTAATGATTTGCAAAGATTATTAGGCTTGTTGGAATCATGGACATAAAAGAACCCTAAAGTAAAATGCTTATCTACTTTTTTGCAATAAATTTTCTACAAATTTCCTTCCTACCTTGGCAAACTCTTGCAGAGAAGAATGATAAATAGCAGGGGTCTAACCACTTTGTAAGTTTTAAAATTCGCAAGGGAAAATTCAATTACAAAAAGTAATTTGTATGGAAGAAATATTTTGCCAGGATATGAGCTAATAAAAACCTATATTTAAGCTCATGATCTCCAAGGCAGTATACAAATGTTAATTTATTAGCAATTATGTCTGTAAAGGAAGCAGTACAGATGGAGACAGAGGAGACAGCAACATCCTCAGTCATACACTCCTGAAGCCAAATGTCTCATTGTACATATCACTGCCCAAGTGAAGCTGGATCAATGCTTGCATCTGTTGGATGCAAAAATCTGCAGGAAATCCAATTGCCAAGAATCCTTTAAACATAAGTTTGTTTTCACCAAAGTGCAGGCTCCTGGGTTTGAAAATGTCAACCTCAGTAGAGGAATGGTTCCCTGTTTCAATGTTTCTGATGACAAACCCTACTTGAGATGTTCCCTCCTGCTAGGGCTCAGCCACCCTGCTGCTTCCTGCCTCCCTGGGGATACTGATGCAGCTGTTCAAAAAACCACACCATAAGCAGATCAGGGAAAATTGTCTGGAAATTAAAGGAAAAAGAGCCATTATCTGCCAAATCTTTACCTTTTTATTTTTATAGCCTACCCAAACTTTATTCCAGATAGATTAATATCAATCTGGTTTTATAGGGGCATTTCACAATTAGATGCAAGGCTCAGGCAAGAGGAAATACAGTAGGGTGGGAAGGAAAACAGATTGAGATATTCTTTTCTATCATCTAAGTTAGCAGATGGAGCTATTTCCACTTTAGGTCATGCATGCAATAACTTGCCGGACCTAAAAGTCTTATTTCTAACCACTTTTCAAGCAATAGAACTGGAGGGTTCTAATAACCATTCTAGAACATCTTTTCCAGCACTAGTCCCTACCATCCACGGGCAGACGTACATTTTGAGACTCTGAGAGACAGTATTGCTCCATTCCCTTTCAAGAGAGCTGCTGCTGCTTCATGGAAGCTGCCTTGCCATGCTGAAACTCCAAGGGGTTTCAGGGGTTTCCGTGTCCACAGCTCATCTATTCCTCCTCCTTGCTTACAGAGCAAAGTTTCTCTGCCCTTAATTGGAATTTCTGTTGAGACTTTATTCTCTCTTCCATTATCTTTACCACACTGTTCTCAAGAGTTGAAAACTGATGTAAGCAAACCAGTTAAATGCAGCCAACATATTTTCCTCCCTTCACTTCCTTGTTTTTCTTTCCTTTTTTTTTCCTTTTTTCTTTTTACTGTCCTTTTATTTCAGTAGCAATTGTTGGTATCTCAAGTAGGAAAAATGAATGTTAAAAACAACCCAGACCTTTCTTACTACTTTTTAGCTTTTTCCTTTAAAAACCATGCTGTGTATAAGCCATATCTTAAGATATTCCACAAATCACTAATTTTATCCCTATATTTCTGACCAATGAGGAGTGAATCTGTTGTGTCACCTCCTGACTGGCACTGAGTTTTACACCACCATGGCTTTTGTGAACTGTGCATCTGATCCAAAGTCCTTTAAATTACTTGGATGTATTTTCCATTCATTTCACTTGGGGAGTAAAATGGGGCTTTATAAGCTCAGCTCTCTATACAAAACCTTTTAATGTTCATTTTTATGGTATGGGCTGTGCTGCATCATATTTCAGTCTCCAAAAGTGTCAGCGCTGAGGACAAAAAGGAATGAAATTAAGAAATTGAAGTCTTTTGAAAGCCTCTTTCTCAGGGTGAGCCAAAATGAAACTATGAAGAAACATGTAAGAGAACACATTGGCAATTTTCTCAGATGCAACCTGTGACCTTGGGAGCTGCTGATTTGCCCCCATGGACCCTTGAGGGGGCCTGGATTTGATGGAGCAGGTTTTTCTCCAAAATTAGGCTACTTTCTGACATAATAAGCATAGTGCCTTTTACGATTAAGGCATTTTCAAAATTTTCTTTCCATAATTATACGTAGCTGAGGTCTGGAGCAGTCCAGCCTTCAAGCTGTCAATAAACACGTTTAGTGCCGAGTTGGGTCATTAGGCCTACAAACAGGCTGAACCTAAACACTGAGGTTTTTAAGCTGATTTCTTGGGTAGGTAAAGAGATATTTATATTTTCATTTAGTTTGAGTGATACCAGCACCTGCCACTTGCTCTAAACAGAGTAGTTAACCCATAACTCCCTCTGTCAACTCCTGTTGATGAAAAGCAAAGCAGATAAATTAATGGCTCCCCTGAGAGGAGAGAACCGAGAAGGCTCATGTAAACAAACACCTCACAAAATACAACTGTATTAATGGGAATGGAAATGAAAAAGAAAATGCTTCTCCCCATCCTTGATAGGCACAGCAGGCTGGAGGCAAACACTCACAATGAAACTAAAGGTGGGGAACACACACCAGGCTCTTTGGGGCTCACTCAGTAGCCATTTAGTGCAGATGAAAATATTTCAGTCCAGCTGACACCAGTGGCAGCTTTTTTTGGAGCATCTGACTTTGTAAATGTGACCCTTGCCCCTCTATGCTGGCAAGCACACTAGTCCTGCTGCTGGGAGTTGCACCCTGCAAACAGTAATTAAAAGTGAAAAGAGGTGAAATATATGATTCTTTTAAAAATCTTTCTTGCTCTTAGGGAAATATAGAGGATTATCCATGCTCCTTGGCTTTCTTTTCCCCCACCTGAGGGTGGGCTCAGTATCTTCAGCTGCTCTGTCTCAAATGTGCTGAGGGCACGTGCTGACATAAACTGAAGAACATTTATTCTTCCTCTGTGAAGAGATAATGTTTGGACACTTAGATGTCATACACTCATAGAATGATTTGGGCTGGAAAGGACCTTAAGATTATCTAGTTCCAGCCCCCCTGCCATGGGCAGGGACAGCTTCCACTGGATGGGGATGACAACCTTAAAAAAAGCCAAATGTGCAGTTCAGTTGTTTGGGCTCTAGTCAGGGGATAAATCTAATTAAGAGTATTTTTTTCCTCCCATCTCTACGATCTTCCTCTTGCAAATACATTTTTCCCCTTTTCCCTGTAATGGGACATTGGATTTTAGTTTCTTTTCCTGTAACTGTCTGGAGTGGTCCTGGGTTCCACAAGGCTTGTGCACCTCACAGTCCTCCAAGGCAGAGGCATGTTTGCACAGACAAAAAAAAATTAAAACCAAGACCTCTTCCCTATCTCACCCTGGCTGGTAATTTTTACCCATGCACGTCTCCTTTCTTGAGACAATACTAGCATCTGTGTGACATTCATCTGACATGAAATGCTTGCAGAAATTAAAATAAATCTGAATTGTGGTTTTCTTTTTGCAGACCAGGGATCCAGTCTGGTTCCTACTGCTACATGGTGGGACTGGGTATAGGGCAGCCAGAATCTGCTGCTGGCCAAAGCTACAGCCTAAGAAAGGATTTATAAAAGACAGTAATGTTGTGCTTAGGGCAAAGGCAGGTCCCATGTCTGTGTCATCCTGCTGTCCTGTTCAAGATGGCAATATAACTCCAGTCTGCTCTGCATACCCAGAGGTTGCATCATCTGGACAGAGGGTATGAAGATTTTGGCCAGATTGGAGGATCTCAAGTGCCTTTTTGCCTCCCTCACACATCAGCTACTCCTGAAATGTGGAGGAGAAGCTGAATTTTCTCAGCTAAGATGAGCTTCTGTTAGGCTAAGATGAGCTTCTGTTAGGCTACAAATTGTAATTTGGTGAAGGATGTATGTAAGGAGGAATGAGTACAGAATCAAAGCAAGGAGCTGCAAGTGGAATTCTTATTCGCATGTGTTTTAACTCCTACCCTGGCATTGCTTATTGCCTGTGTGTTGGCTTGGACCAGAGCCAGGGAGTCAAACAATGTTCTCTCCGTAATTAAATGCTTAATGGAAACAAGCACAGGTCCCATGGCCTGGATTTGGAGAGGACTGTTTCTTAAAGTAGAGCTGGGAAGGAACATGCCAAAGCCACGTGAAGAAGGGACAGTGGAAGGGCACCATCCAAAGAAGGAGCATGCGGTCTAGGGACTATGCTCTGTAGCCAACTCTTACATCAGTCAGTGCCTTCTTCAGCACCTTCTCAGATGGTCAATCAAGTGCAAGAAGTTGCACCAAGCGGTCATCATGGTCTGCTGAGGAGCAGAGAGCTGCAGCTCTGAAAGCACGTGATTTACCAAATCACAGCCCAGCTTAGTGACAAGAGGTGATGCGGCTGTACTTGTGGTGACATGGAGTATTTCCCTTCCAGACTAGTTTTCCACATCACCCTTTCTTCTAGAGGCTAATGGTCTTGTAAGGGCAGCAGCAATAAATAAATGTGCCTAACCTGGAGCCTCATTAGTGTAAAGCCCAGCATTACATACCTATTTATTAACATTGCATAAACTGGGTTGGCACAAGAATGGAAGCATGAGCCTCCTTCCACCTTCCATTCCACTGTCTCTGCTGTGACAAGGGCAGGAGAGCAGCTGGGCTTGAGCATATTTTAAGCTCCTGATTTCATGCTGCTGTGCAGAGCTGCTCTCAACATGAGGGCTCGGCATAAATGTTCAGGGAAGGGGCGATAGGATCACAGACAGACACCGTCAAGATCCTGGCCCAAGGCAAACATGCCTGTGGCTTTCTTACTTCATGCTTTTCAGCTCAAATTAGCTTATCTGTGTCATAGAGGGCAGCTGTTCCATGGGGGAAGGAGGAGGGAATGTGTAGATCACGTATCTGACTCCAGAATTGTGAAAAGTAAGTAAATGCAGTGGGAAAGAGGCAGAGACAGTGGCTGAGATCCCTACCTTGAGCACAACAATTTCTCCCGTGGAACTGCAGAAATAGAAACACTCCAGGGAAAATGCTTAAGCAGTGCATTAATTGTGTCAATATTAATAACAGGCCTCTCTCTGTCCCTTCCTTAGCTGACATGTCCCACCCTTTTTCTGCCCTGTGTTTATTATAAACTGGTATAAGAACTATAGCAGATTTACAGTTGGCCCAGGGTTTTTTATATAGGCCAAGGCTGAAATTAAACCATTTCACTAAGACATAAGAAATGGTCTGAGTAATTTTTAAGTTTGGAAACAAATTTATATAAACTTAACTGCCCCCCCTCCCCTTGCTTCCCCCACCCCCAATCCCTCAAGCAAACACACAAGCAGACAGCAACAAAAGCTGTAAATGGCTTTGATGGTTACATTTATTGCTAAACAGAAATGCTAGTAATGTATTGGTCCTCAACCAGATTTTCAGCAATCTAATCTGGGAAGTCAGCTCAACTGAAATACAAGACACAAATGAGTTATCTACACTAGTAAATTAAATATTTTATTACAGTAAATAACTGCCTGGGACTAATCCCTGGAACAGAGGTCAACTGGCATGGAGAAGCCTTCACCTATATAAAAAGCCCTCCTAGGATCCAAAAGAGGGTGATGTAGTCTGCATTTTGGGACTGGTTTCTGGTGCCTTAATTGTGCTCAGAAACTGTATGCCCAGGTCAGTTCCTTGCTAGGAACCTCTATTAATTGCTGTTTAGCTGCTACTCAACCATATAAACAATTACCCCTTGGTATCGTTTCATTTACTAGCATAGGCAGAGCCAAAACTGCCTCTTGCCAAACTGTAAGGAAATAGGTATTTCCATATTTACAGTAGTTTTCAGATCCATTTCTAAAAGAAAACCTTCTTCTTCTTGTGAGTTAATTATGCAAGCCCTGAAATAAGTGTGATATCCTGTTCTTAAACCTAGTCTAGCATTGCCTTACGTGCACTCCAGAGCTTGAAAGAGCTGCATGTTAGTAGTCACAGAGCTGGCAGGCGCAAATATAACAATAATTGAGACCTTGGGTTTGTTTTTTTAAGGAAAACCCTGCTCCTTCCCCTTACTCCCAAGATTGTTGAGCAGTGTAACTTTTCTCAGCATTCAATTCAATTTTCTTTCTTCCTCTCTCTCTTTTTTTTTTAATTAAAGATAAAAAAAAGCAAATTAAATGAAACTGATCTTTCATTAGAAACCCATTGATGGAGAAGATATCATTTAGAACAGGTTGTCTGGGAGTGAAGGCAACATCAGCCAGAAAGGAAATGCAGCCAGCTTGCCCTCCTGACTCTAATCTCTGATTTTGAGCTATTACATGAAGCTCTGCAAATCACCAAACAATATGAACAATAATGAAGGCGTGTTTAAGAAAAGAAAGATGCCATTTGCAGGGGGATTACTGGACATGAATGGTCTCTCTCCCAGCTCTTGGCAAAGAATGAATTGCCACTGCATTGTCGTCAAATCAAATATTCCTACAGCACCCCTAGGGATTGTTTCGCAATTTTGTTAATATTTTAAAAGCATCCCTTGATCTCTCCCATGCCTGCCTGCAGCTATGATTTCATTTTTCTCTGAAACAGATGTCTTCTCTCTCTCTCTCTCTCTCTCTCTCTCTCTCTCTCTCTCTCCCTTCTCCTCTCTCTCCCTTCAAGTGTTCACCTTAATAAAGTACATTATGAAGAATTGATTTTGAAGCCCATGAGCACATGCAATTCAGCAGGATTCAGACCATTTTAATCCTGCCATATTTGGAGAATTGGCCTTTTTGCCAACACTGGTCAGACATGAGTCTTCTCAGAAGAAAAATAAGAAAAAACAAACAAGGAAACAAAAGCTTTCTCTTAGAGCCACAGGACACAAATGCAGAGTCTGTTCACAAATGCAGACTGTTCAGAGCACCTTGGTGGCCTGATTCAGAAATCTTGCCTCCAAGATGAATTCCCAACATTATCTTAAAATTACCTATGAATTACACATTACACGAGGGAGAAACACTTTTAGCAGGTTTTGCTGAGCTAGGAAAAGAGGTAATTGTTTTGCACTAAAAGAGGATCAAGTCAGACTACATATATGTAAGAAGTCTTTTAAAATGAAGGTGGTGAGACACTGGAACAGTCTGCCCAGAGACGCGGCAAATGCCCCATCCCTGAAAACATTAAACGGGTTGGATGGGGCTCTAACTAACTTGATCAAATTTAAGATGTCTCTGATCTTGGTTGGCGGTTGGACCAAATGGCCTTTAAAAGATCTCTTCCAACCTAAACCATTCTATGCTTCAATGATTTTTTCAATGAAAACTGAGTGAGCTAGTACTGGAGTGGCAACCAACAAATGAATCAAAGCCTGGGCTCTTTGTACATTTTTCTGTGAAAGAAGACTTATCAGAGTCCTAACCAGACCAAGGCTACCTCCCCTAGCAGCATTTATGTTGCTGTTTATCTTCAGAATGGTTGATATAGAGGTGGAGTCTCCCTGAAGGCCAGAGCTGTGACTTCGCTTGACATCTGCAAAGTGCCATCCATCACATGAATTAATTATGACTCACAAGATGATAGAAAGTGTGGCCAAGGCAGGTCAAATGCCCTGGCCGTGGCCGAAGCATAGGCAGCCACGTGATACTATTTGTAGCAATGACCCACACTCCCGCCTATCCATCATGATAAAGAGGACTGGCTTGTTTTCTGGTTGAGCCCTTCCTACTGATTTCCACTTGTTTTCAATAATTTTGTAGTTCTCAGATGTGGTTATCCCACCAAGGTAAGCAGGAAGGTAGAATAATTAAAGGCCTTAGCACTCATTAGTAATAGAGTTGTTGAACTGTCCGTGGGATGAATAAAATTATCTTACTCATTAAAAACAGCTATGAAATGACCACAGATGGTGTGTTGTAAAGCAGAACTCCAGTTGCAGCTGGAGAAGCAGAGGTATAGAGGAAGAAAATAGAGGGACATACCCATGTGGTGAAACACTGGATGCCTCAGCTGGCAGCAGAACCAGGGACTGAGGAGAGATCTTCTGTTTCCCAGTCCAGACCTAGCCCAAGTCTTGCAGTTAGGCTGGTTTCAACTTTGAAAGCATGTTCATGCTTTTCTGTCACTGCAGAGTAAGCATTATCCACTGGAGAGCATGCTTCATCCCAAACTTGCAGGCTTAACAGCTGAAATTCTTCTTTTCCTGCCTTGCCTTGGCTTAGCTTTTTTCCTTCCTAGTTAAGTGTATTCAAATATGCAGATGCTTCAATGAACTCAGGAGTGGATATTTCAGTGGTGATTTCACATGCTCCTTCTCAATTCATCTAGCAAGCAATTTTCTTTAACTGTCTTAAATAAAACAGAGCTGGATTGTCAGACATTTCTTTTTATCTGTATTGCTGTTCAGGTCTCATTTAAGATGTAGACTCAAGACAGAAACTGTCAGACATATGTTTTACTTCTCTAGAAAGACACCAGTTTGATGGCAGAGGACTGGCTAGCTTTCTGCAGTCAGAAGCAGCCTAATTCACAGAGTGAAGTAACTGCTGCTATTTCAGACCTGATCAGCTTGAAAGACCATCCAAAGACAAACCTTGTCTCAGGGAGGCACCTGCAGATGGTGACTAGGTTGAGGGGATTTTTTATGTGTGGCCCTGTTTCATGGCTCTGCTGAGTTGGACATTGTTGGTCCCAGGACAGTGTTGGAAGGTCCTGCCTGCAAGGTTCAAGTCTAAGCAGGAAGCACTTCCATATCATCTGGGAAGAGGAGATTATGCAGAGCCTGGTGGAGCCTGTTAATTTGGCAGGCACGGAGGGAGAAGATGACACCAGGGAAAGTTAAGAAGAAACCTTCAATGGATGCAGTCTCCTTATAGCCACCATGGAGTTTTTCTCCCCAGATCAAGAGAACCAGCTTACAGTACTATGAAAGAAATAAACAGGATGTGAACATGAATAGGAGCTTAAAAAAATCAAGTCTGCTCCCAGATCTGACATGTAAACAGGAGAAAAATTTGAGGTAGGAGCTGTAAGAGGCAGTAAAGGTTACCCAAATCAGGAAGAGATTGACATGGTGGAAAAAACGCACAGCAGAACTGTGAGCTGTAAACCTGAAGCATTTGTTTCTAAAAGGCTCTAGCAGCTTGAGGCTGGCAGGCCCTGATAACCACTTGTGAGCTGGCTGATAAATGGGTCAGATGCATTCTGTCACACTTGGCTGAGGATGCTGGCCATGAAACAGAGAGGGGGATTGGTGTGGAGTAGAAGGTCCATGTAGCCCATGCTGTTTGTGTCACTGCCCTGTGACTCATTGCTGGACATAAAAAATAGTACCTCGAAGAAGAAGAGCCTGGAAAACACCATGCAGTGGAGATAATCAACAATGCCTGTTTCAATAGGATGTTCCTCAAACTTCACTTAATTATGACCTGAGCCACTGAAATGCATAGTCAGAGTGACAGCAGGGTACTCATGTAATATTTCTATCTTCTTAATTATACCAGAAATATGACAGATACTTATTTATTGCCTTAAAACAGTAACAGCAGCAGAAAAACCCAGTTTTTATCTGTTAAAGGTCAGGAGGAGGGTGCACATATTCCATAATTTGTTATGGAAATACAAGAAAAAAAATGAAGGAGAATCTCAGGGTTTGTCATGGTGCATTAGAAGCTCCGAGGTAAGGGGAAGCTGGCCTAACCCATGCAGATAAGTTTGTTGCCTTGTCCCAAATAAGCAAATGTTGTACCTAGTCCAGCTCAACTGAGTCCCAATGATTCCAGTGCAGGGCATGTAAATCCAGACTCTATTACTAGCACGATTAAAATGGTTTAATTATGTCTCTATAGCTCAATACCTGCAAAGGACTGTCTGAAATTCTGCTTTTGCCTTCCATACTTGTAAAACAGGATGTAATTTTATCAGCAGACCAGAAACAAGGATTATTCATTTCTGTATGTGTGCTTCATAGTGCAGAGCATAGGCCATGGTTATTCTTTTTCCTTCGTTAATTATTCCACATCTTTCTCTCTCCCAAGGACAATCACGCCTCTTGTATTATAGTGTTATTGCTGTGGATGAGTATGAAGTTGTGGCACCATCCCTGGGCAGGAGGGTTGGAACTACATGATCTTTAAGGTTCCTTCCAGTCCCTTGAGGCTGAAGGGGAGAGAATATCAAGGTTCAGCTGATCTCAGCAGATGTCTCATCTGCTTTGCTACTCCCCAGCATCTTAACAATAAACTGTGGTGGGGTTTATTCCTACATCACAGTCAAGCTACAGAACACGACCAATCAAGGGAGTGGTGATGTTTTTCTGTACATTTGATTTAAAGTGTTCCTAGGAGGAAGGATGAGGAAGATAGAGTGACCCCTTTATTTAATTCATAGATTGGTGTCATCACTATGTCTTTATACTTTGCTACCTTCTACAGTAGGGAAGCGTTTGTCTCTCTCTACATGACTGCTAAGAGCAGGCTTGAAGTGTTTCACATATCCCTAGGTGGTTAGCAAAAGTGGATATCCATGTGGATATACTTCTGTAAAGCTTAAAGAGAGTAAGTAAGAAGAACTGGTGCATTAAACATCTGCAATAAATGTATGCAGATTGGCAAGCAGTAAAAAACAAAGGAGTTATAAAAGTCCAGAGGAATCTGAAGGATCTCAAGGAAAAAAAATGGATTATCAGTGCTATGATTTAATTCAGAAGAAAATTTTATTAAGAAAAAGAAAAGTTCTGATTAGCAAAATGAAATATTTTCCTAATGATCAGATCCCTTAGGGAATTAAAATAAAATAAATAAAGATAATACAGATAATAATAATAATAACAATAATAATAATAATAAATCTGAACCTGAAGTGACCTGAACATGAGAAAGAACTTTATTTGTTTGGGTGACAGTGCGCTGGAGCAGGTTGGCCAGAGAGATTGTGGAGTCTCCCTCACTGCAGGTATTCAAGAACCATCCAATGCAATCCTGTGCCATGTGCTTTAGGATGACCGTGCTGGAGCAGCGAGGTTGGACCCACCCAGAGCTCCTTCCCAGCCTGATCCATTCTGTGATTCTGTGACTTCTCAAAGCACTATAGAAATAGAGTGTTGTACAAAAATGATCAGTCCTATGTCAGATTGGGGATTGAACAGCCTGGTAGAGTCTCTTCCACTTCTTACGTTCACGATACTGTATCATTCACAGTGGAGCTAGATAAATCTGTATCAATGCAAAAGCCTGTCTCTGTTTCTCAGTAGCCCAAACCAAGGAGATGTGGATCAAGCCCCTAACCACTTTGGCACCAACCCAGAGTTTTAATGGAAAGAGAAAACAAGTTGCTTCCAATTAGTGGAGATCCATACCCATATCACAATGCTGAGGTACCCTCCAGGCAACCAGAAAGCTTCAATGACCCAAAGTAAGTCTGAATTCATAACCTCAGCATTGGGAGATCAACTCTCTGTAAGGAAAACCTCTGAAACTGCAGAACTTCTGTACAAGTCTCTCCCTGACCCAAACATCTGCTTGTTACGTGGGTGGAGTGTGGTCTAGATTTCTTACTCAACGGTAATTCCCAGCAGTTTGCAATGGGCCCTTAGTAATCCTTAACTTATGGCAACAGCTGTTGGAAGGCAGCCCAGGAGGGCGGTTGGGTTGACAGCTTGACTGAGGGCAGGAGATGCTTCTCATTGCAGCCTTGATGGAGAGGAGAGTCAGGGCACTGGGTAACAGCACTAAGCTTCAAAATACCTCACTGTTCTTGCTTTTGTGAGGCACACACACTGGAGATCTGGAAACTGTCAGCTTGTTCCAGCTTTGTAGTACCCTCAGGGAGGAAGCAAATACTCTGAAGATGTGCAACTCTAATTGCACTAACTCAATAGTAACTGCCAGTCAGGGCGAACAGACCTACCACTACAGAGAGGACACCAGAATGGAGAGGCATTTAATTGACAGATGTGAACTGCTTAGCATTAGTGGAGACAATGAAATACCACATTTGTGAGCAGTAATGCAGACTTCATCTGATGTACAGTACATCTGTGCCTTAAATTTCCTCTAGAGCGCAGCTGAGTGCTAATCCCCTTTTCTTGTTATTCCCATCTCTGGCAGTGAATACACTTGTCAATTAAAGTATGTTCTTTGAAGTTATTTCAAGCTTTCCAGAGTAAAGAATTGTGAAGTCTCACTATGACCTAGGATTAATTAAGAGGAGCCATTTTGATCTCATTTATGGGAGTGTAAATGTGTGGTAACGCTATTCCTAGCCTAGCAAGAGAAGATATTTACTCTTCATTGGTAATTTTTTTTTTCTCAATCTTTGGTCAGGAAAAATTAAGGTAGATTTATTCTTCTGCTGATAGTCTGTGGACTCCATCTTCATATGGACTTCTGTGGTGCACAGCTGGCAGTACTTTCTTTAAAATAAACCCAGGTCTGAGACAACTCTGGGCCACAAAGACGATCACAGGGCTGGAGCACATCTCTTGCAATGACAGCCTGAGAGAGTTGGAGTTGTGCAGTCTGAAGAAGAGAAGGCTTCAGAGAGAAGCCTTAGAGCCCTTTCCAGTACCTAAAGGGGTACCCTTAGAGAGGGTAGTTTGAAAAGGGCATGGAGCGACAGGACAAGGGGGAATGCCTTCAGACTGAAAGATGGTAGGTTTAGATTAGATATTAGGAAGATTCTTTCCCAAGAGGGAGGTGAGGCACTGGCACAGGTTGTTGAGAGAAGCTGTGGACGCCCCATCCCTGGAGATATTAAAGCTGGATGGGGCTTTGAGCAACTGGTCTAGTAGAAGGTGTCCCTGCCCATGTCAGGAGTGCTGGAACTCAATGATCACTATTTCTCCATTCCACAACTCCGACAATTCTGTGATTCTATGAGATATCCAGAGTCTAAGTTATCGAGATAACCACAAGATGTAATCTGCTGAAATATTTACCAGAAAAAGGGAAAATTTATCTTGGTTATTATCTATCTCTTGAAGTGTTTTGTCTCTAGGCATCTCTGGACTACATCTGTGCTAACAATCCCTCCACTGATGGTGTGAGTGAAATGGTCACAGTATTGAAAATCAGACCCTCATATTCTGTTTTGTGCTTTTATTACATATGCTCTGCCAGAATTGGATGCAATTAATTGCTTACATCTGGCAACGATTCACTGTATAATAATGTATTATTCACAGTTATCATTACTATATACTGTGTCCCCTGAAGAAGGATGCAGAATCCAATATTTAAAGTGGTTCTGTAACTGCATGAAAGCTCTTATGAGAGACTGGACACAGTCACAGACAAGCCCAGTTCAGCATCAGATATATATACCTCCTCCACATGAATTGAAAACAATTCCTTAGACACACATAAGTTAGTAGATTCACAACCCTTTCCAGTTAGAAAATGATCCTATAGATGGAGTTTGCATATAGAAAACATGCAGTGTATACAAAATTGAGATGTGGCATGGAAATCTCACATGAGCTGATTTGTGGGAACAATAAGACACCCCTTGACAAGCTTGCTAGCATGCTACTGAGAAGGCCTGGAGAGCATTTGAAAGATGTAAGAGAGTTTTCCTTTTAAACTGATAAAAAATGGGGGAACAAAAGGTCAATTTGATGATCAAACTGGTTTCATTGCGTATTTGAGATGTCTCTGGTCATTGGAAAGGGCTGGGAGGGGGCTATCCAGGAGAGGAAGGGCAGAGAGAAGACCAAAGCCACATAGCTAGTGACAGCAAATGCAAATAGAAAGCCATTGCCCACAATTCTCATTTGATAGATTTTTACCTAATTTTACAGAGATAAATGAACACAGGAGAGATAAAGTGGCAAAAAAGATTTGATAATATTTTACAGTGGAAGTCCAATAGTACAGCACTGCTGTTTCAAAAATATAGAAAGAAAAACAGTAAAAAAAGAAATCACCAGCAGAGTGTTTAGACATATTCCTTGACTATTTCATTAATCCATCTTTATTCGTTTCTAGATTGATGGTGTGATCCTTAGCAGTTGATTAAACAGTAGAGGGTGGCAATTAATTCAATTAATGTGAAATAAATGAAAGATAAGCACGTTACATGAGTCTTGCAAAATTTGATGCAATAATAAACTCTAACTCCCTCTGCCTTCTTCAAAACATTAACAAAGTATCATCACATTTCTATAGTGTATTACAGTCAGGTATTATTGCCAAGACATGATTTCTTAGAAGTCTATTTGGAAAACAAAGTACATTGAGCCCCCTCATTCCACTCTGCATTTGACCTGTGTTTATGCAGCTAAATTTTGCTTCTTTGGGAAGGTTGTGAACATAAATAATTTAATCTGCTATTCATGTTGCTTCCATCATTGCCTTTTACTGCAAGAAAACGCTAAGTTAAAAAATCCAAATATATATGAGAAAAAATAAAAACAATAAACTCCTTTTGCTATTAAGTTCTCTGAGTGACATTCTTGAATATTTTAATGCTATTTAGTGATGGAATCATGTGGCATTCATTCCATGCATGTAAATGGAAACAGAATCTAGCCTCCTATTATAGGATGTTTGTGTATATTATTTTTTAAGTGGAAGCTGGTGGAAGAAAAATCAGTCCACTGGGTTATTTCAGAATTATTTCCAATGGGTTTCAGCACTTTAAAGTGCTTCTAAAATTATATTAACTGAAACTCAAGTAGAACCCTGTTGAGTACACTCATGATTCTGCGGCTACAATCACGAGGCTTAGAGAACTGTGTTTCACAGATGTACACAGCCTTCATGTCTCTAGTGCCCATGTAATGTTCTCCTTTCCTCTCTCCACATGGTTTCTTCCCTTTGCTCATTTTTCTTATTGTATTTTATTTTTTTTACAAGGGCAAGAGAAGGGAAAACACAGCTGTTGACTCTCACAGATCTGCAACGTCGCAAGACAAATCTCAGAGGTGGTCAAGACTCAAAGGCTTGCTGGGAAGCCTGTGCCTTTTGGCTTCTGCTCTCTATTATTTCTTGATCAGCATTCATCAGTACTGCCTTTGGGAAAAGAAAAGAAGAAGGAATGGGAAACAAGAGTCTGATCTTTGTGCTGTTCTTTGGGCTTGCTCACTGTACAGCATCCTAAATAGTCCCCTAACTTCTTTGGCTATTTCTCTAAGTAAAGAAGCAATTCACTATAATCAACAACACCAGTCTTTTGTAAAGTAACAACTCCCTTTCAAAACCTAAGATAAGCTTCCGTGTCCATCTTAAACCCTGCCTCAATTCTTTCCTTACAGTATTTGTCTGTCATCAGTTCTTCCTGAAAAGGCCCCTATTTAAATCCTTTCCCCGATCCTGCACTGTGTGCTTTTATATATTCTTTTGCTATCTGACTTAGCTTGTGCAGCCAGAGCTTTGGGAAAGGGTTTCAGAGACAGGGTAAGTGATGTATTGCACTCTGCCACTGCCCTGTTTGACCTTGGGCAAGTCAATGGCAAATGGGTAACATTAAAAAGCTGCATTTGCCAATATTTAACAGTGCATGTTATACAAATGACATTATAACTTCTGCTTACTGAAACAGGAATAGTCTGTTTAAACTACATCCACCTAGCAATAATGAAGTGGACAAGAACTTTTCCAAGTTTGAAGAATAACATAAAAAGAAAGGTAAAAAAAAAAAAAAGTAGGGAAACAAATCAGAGAGATTAGAGTAAAGAATTAGTCTCAAAAAGTTGTAATAGAAGTTCCATTTTAATGAATCACAGAATCAATTAGGTTGGAAAAGACCTCTGAGATCATTAAGTCCCTATGGACCAGACACCACCATGTCAATAGACCATGTTACTAAGTACCATATCCAGTCTTTCCTTACCATCTTCAGGGATGGTGACTCTACCAACTCCCTGGGCAGCCCATTCCAGTGTCTAATCACCCTTTCTGTGAAGAAATTCCTCCTGATGTCCAACCTTAACCTCCCCTGGCACAGTTTAGGACTACGTCCTCTTGTCCCACCCATAGCTGTCCGAGAGAAGAGACTGACCCCCACCTGGCTGCAAGTTCCTTTCAGGTGGTTTTAGAGTAATGAAGCCACCCCTGAGCCTCCTTTTCTCCAGGCAAAAAAACCCCAAGTTCCTCATCCTTTTCTCACAGGACTTGTGCTCCAGACCCCTCACCAGCTTAACTGCCCTTCTCTGGACATGCTTCAGCACTTCAATGGCCTTGCTGAGCGGAGGGGCCCAGAACTGGACACAGAACTCAAGGTGTGGCCTCACCAGTGTCAATTACAGGGGCACAATCTCTTTCCTGGTCCTCCTGGACACACTGCTCCTGATACAGGCCAGGATGCCATTGGTCTTCTTGGCCACCTGGGCACAAGGCAGTGTTGAACAGCATCTCCAGGTTCTTTTCCTCTGAGCCACTTTCCAACCACTCCACTCCAAGACTGTGGTGCTGCCTGGGGGTTATTGTGATCCAAGTGCAGGACCTGGAACTTGGTCTTTTTAAATCTCATATCACTGGTCTTGGCCCATCAGTCCAGCCTGTCCAGATCCCTCTTCAGATACTTCCTGCCCTCCAGCAAATTGACACTTCCTCCCAACTTGGTGAAGGGCAACTTTTAAAAATTTAGGACACAGTAAATCAGACTATAAGTTTCTACTTGGAAATATCATAACTGTGAGACTTCAAATGTCAAGCTACCATGCAGAGTACTAAAACACAGCCAACACAGGGTAGACTTAGAATGTAATGTGCTTGGGAAATGTGTCCTTCTTTTTAGTGGAGAAAACTTCCAAAATGGGTGACTGGAAAATATCTTTTTAGCAGCTCGATCTCTTCTGAGGGTTCTTTCGAACTGGCCATGAAACATCAAGCTTTGCAAGACACTGAGGCTTTCTCATCCATCTGAGTTACTGTTTCCTTGTCCACACAGTCTACTCTGAGCACTGGCCTTAGTGAAACTCAGATTGCCAAAGCAAAAAGTAGGGAAAATTATGAAATACAAAGTAGCTGGAAAAAAAAACCCACTTACAAACTCCAGGCATAGATCTGACCCCTCACAGAATCAAGCAGGAGAAAAAGGACAACATCCTGCAAGTGTTCAAGACCAGGTTGGATGGGGCTTTGAGCAACCTGGTCTAGTGGAAGGTGTCTTTGCCCTTGGCAGTAAGGTTGGAACTAGATGGTCTTTATGATCCCTTCCAACCCAAACCATGCTAGAATTCTATGATTCTAAAATTGGATCAAAGCAAACTCCAGTATTTGCTAAGCTTCTGTTGTGTTACAAAGAAATTAATTGTTTGGTTCTTCTCTAACTTGCATTTCTGAGTAATTTGGTTTTAATTAAACCTCTGATTGTCACATTTTCTTGGATCTTGCTATTGGGTCTCTAAAACCACCGTCTATGTTCTGAGGCTATTTTTTTTCTGCTTTCATCTTAAAGAAAGTCATGCTGCGGAGGTATCCAATTTCATCTTCTGCCTCAATTAAGGAAACTCACTGTTGAGTCTGAACTGAGCATAACCCTTCTTGTCACTATTTATCACCCTTACTAAAGGTACCTCCTGATCAGATCCCAGACTCCTAGGGTTCAATATACCATCGGTACTGACATTCATAGTAGCCTTGAATCACAGAAAGTTATGGAAAAACAGGGATTTCATTTGACAAAAGGCTTAGGTGCATTTGCGCTAATTCCCTACCAGTATCCTACTGTACTTTCTGCCAGGCATAGATAGTTTTCATTCCCACTGTGAGGTAAATGGAAGGTTTACCATTAAATGGAGGCTGGAACTGGGTGATTAAGGTCCATTTCAACCCAACCCTTTCCATGAAATGCTGGAAAAACAATGCACTGAAGACATGCCCTTTGGAAGAAATCTTGATTCCTTTCCTTCTAGCCTGCAGCAGCTCAGAGCTGCACATACTCCCATGGAGAATGACTATCCATTCCTAGCATCCTGCACAACCTTATCACAACATCTCAGCCTTTAACACAGCCTTGGGTTGCTGTCTCACACGACAAGGAGCAGCTCTGAAAGCAAAAAAGCAAACCAAAAAAACCCCACATGCTGGTAAAAAACCCCAAACAATCAGAATTTGTGATTTGGTCTGTTCTGTGTATAGATGGAGGCTGGTTTGAATTTACACCTTTGCAGAACTAGAAGCAGTGCTCAGGTCTTAGGAAATCACTCTAAGGGAACTCAAGGTTCTATACTGAGCCCAGTATCATGCAACTTATCCATCAATGACTTGGATGAAGGGACAGATTACTCTGCAGCAAGTTCACACAAAGCTGAGAGGAGTGGCCAACACTGCAGAGGGCTGTGCGGCCCTTCAGAAGGACCTTGACACTTTGGAGAGATGGGCAGAGAGGAACTTTTGAAATCCAGCAAGGGCAGATGCAGGGTGCTACACCTGGGAAAAAATAAACTCACAGAGCAGCACAGGCTGGGGGCTGACCTGCTGGAAAGCAGCTCTGCTTCTTCCAGAGAAGAACCCAGGGGTGCTGGTGGACAACAAGGACAACAAGGACAACAAGGTGTCCATGAGGCAGCAGTGCCCCTGTTGCTAAAAAAGGCCAATGGTAACCTGGGATGCCTTAGGGAAAGCATTGCCAGCAGGGCGAGGGAGGTGATCCTGCCCCTCCACTCATACCTGGTAAGGCCACGTCTGGAGTACTGTGTCCAGTTCTGGGCTCCCCAGTACAAGAGAGACATGGAGCTCCTGGAGCAGTCCAGTGGAGGGCTATGAAAATTATTAAGGGACTGAAGCATCATTCTTAGGAGGAAAAGCTGGGAAATCTGGCCTCAAAAGGAGGTAACTTGGAGGGGACCTGACTAATGCACTGAACAAGGAATGAACTAATGTCCTGAGCAAGGGTGTCAGGAGGATGGAGCCAGGCTCTGCTCAGTGGAGCCAAGCAATAAGACAAGAGGCAGAAATTAATGCACAGGAAGCTCCATTTGAACATGAGGAAGAACTTTTTTACTGTGCGGCTGACCAAGCTCTAGAACAGGCTGCCCAGAGAGATTGTAGAGTCTCCCTCACTGGAGATACTCAAGAACCATCCAGACACAATCCTGTGCAAGGTGCTCTTGGATGGCCCTGTTTGAGCAGTGTTTGAACCAGATGGCCCACTGTGGTCCCTTCCAACCTGACTCATTCTGTGAACACTGAAATAGGTAAATTGTTTCCTCTGGTGGCTCTTTGTAGCTACATCACTGCACACTACGTCCTCCTGGGGAGCACAGAGCAGTAGAGATTTTGGTCCCTGGAGCCCAGGGCTGGAAAAACCTTTTATTTATTCTATAGATAGAGGCATGAAATGCAGCATGGAGGAGAACAAACTTAGCTCTTGTTAGACAAAGGACTTGTGGTTGCTTCCTTCTCACCTTCTCTCTTATGACTGCATGGAAAATAAAAACAGTTGCGGCTATAAATAGAGCCACTAAGGAAGGAGGACAAATCCTGCATCATTCATGAACATGAATTTCAGACATTCTGCCAGACCATAACTTAAACATTTGCTTATATTAAAGTGGAGCATGATCAAAAACTGCAGGCTTCCCTCAAGGCTTTCATTCAAAAGAGAAATAGAGAAAGAATTGCACTCTACCTCTGTTACTAGATGCATTGTATAAATGAAAATTAGTGTAAACAGTCTGGAGATAACTAAATATTAAATGCACACAATTTATATAGCTTGAAGGAAAACAGTAATTGGTTAAGCTCATGAGAGAGCTGAAACTCCACACTCTATTGTTTTATTCTTTAGCAAACAGAAAGAAATGGGTAAAAAAGAGCTACAGCACCATTCATAGGTCATCATTATCTCCCTGAGTACCAGAAGGGAATGCCTTTATGTTTAGGCCCCCACAGTCACAGGCAATTATATCAAATTCTAAGACCTACCTAAATTAAGACACTTGATGGATCCGTCCTTCCCCCAGGACTGGTGTAGCCCACATCAGATACAGCAAAGCCACCCTGAAGATGCCTAATTTGGCAGGAAGGCTCCCAATGCACACACTGAGTTATTCAGCAACAAAGTCAAGCCCTTGCCCACACAACATCCACTCACACACCCTGAGCACAAGCTGTAAATCACTCCTCTAGACAGCTCAACAATGGAAAGACCTTCAGCACCTATAACCACAAGAGGTAAAATCTACACTGGGCCACCAATAAAAACCAGGGCAAAGTAAGGGCATGGCCAGTGTTGTAAATCCCCTGTAAGGGTGGGAAGTATCTTGCAAAAATTCCTCAATGGACCACCTGCCACTTTTCCAGAAAAGCTTTGTCATTCCTCCTAATATCACCCAGGCAAAATTCTTTCATGAACCTGAAAGACTCTTGGTGTTATTGGCACAGCCTGCTCTGTCAAAGACACACTCTCCTGTCAATCAGTTAATCCAGTTAATGAGTGATTGAGCGATAGTTAATTGAGTTGATGACTGCAAACTTAAGGATAGGATGGTACCGGGGAGCTCAGAGTTTTCTCCCCAGGGTGCTACTGTATACAGCCTTCATGGAAAGCCAGAACTTTTCCCCTTTCACATATTATTCAAGGCCACATATGTATCTTACTGTAAGTTTGCACAGTGCTGAGCACAACCAGGCTTGGGTGCCACTGCAACACATATCTACCAGGTTTTTCACTAAATACTCCCAGTGACTTCAGCAGAGAACTGTGCTGAAAATTGTTCAGTAAGACATCATAGCTCCTAGTAAAATCTGAAGGAGACAGAAAGAATGTCAGGGATAATCTCAGATCCTACAGCAGGTCACCAAATAGTCATGTAAGAATATTTCTAAAGTGTAATTCTAAACACACATAACTCTGAAAATTACTAAAAAATTTCTAAGTGTACCTCATCTCCAGGTAGCAGTTGGGATTTAGATCCCCAAATTTACACATCAGGAAGTTGTGTGTTTATATTTGAGGTATGCTCAGACTACAGATTCTGTTCAGAGTGGAACAAGAACTTCTAGCAGATGAATAATTTAATCATGAAATAGGCATCTAAAGTCAGACTTAGGTTTTAAAAAATTAATAATCTGAGGAGTTGAAATTTGTGTATGATTGGTGAAGGTATTGACAGTTCTGTGTTTCCTGAGCCAGCTTTTAGTCTTTCTGATACAAACCTGGTTGCATGCAGCTTCCTGGTTATGTGCTTTTTTTACTTTTCCAGGTGAGGATTAAAGTCCTACTACATTTGTCTGATTTTGGGGTTTTTTTGTGACCTTTAAAGAGCCATCAGCATTATTCTGTTAAAAATATTTTTTCCTACATCTGGTAAAAATTTCTTTCTCTGACTATTTATTTTTTTATTTGTAAACCTGCTCACCCCCAAAGGATGGACAGTCAACAACATGTGAGCAGCTCGCATGGAGATTTTTTAGAAATTTTTTGAAATAGAAAGCAGTATAGTAAGTATATGCTAACAGTGTAGCTGTAGGCCTAGCCAAGCATATCAGCTTTTCCAAAGGGTCAGGATTCATCCTTGTTGTAAATGATTCCTACTGATGATCAGTCTATTGATGTCTGCACGGTGCTATCAGGTCATGGTGCAATCAGATGCTCCTTGCATATTTGCATGTCCCTGATGGACTTTGCCACTGTTCCCCACTTAAATGGCTCAGGTGAGTGGGTTACAACCACCAGAATTTGCCGTGATGGTAGAGGGGGAAAGTAATGCAATTCATACTTTTGTACAATTTTAGTTTTCTCCCACCATTGGCCAGAAAATAACAAGCACTATAATGATCTCTGCATCATGTATGCAGCCCAGAGAAATGAATTAAATTGTCTGTCAAGGAAGGAGTAGTGCATATTACTTCTGATACCTTTCTCCACTGGATTTCCTCCCTTTTAATCTGCATATTTTATACCTCCCTATACACAGATAAATATTATTTTTCAGATTAAGGGCAACTAGCCAGCTAGTCCTACACAACAATTTAGAAAAAAAAAAAAAAAAAAACCAAAAAAACCACAGTCTGAATTCCTTACATGTGTTAAATTGAAATACATCTGATTTATATTCCAGTGTTAAAACAGCTCTCTCAAGGTTTCTAATCTCCATTTTGAGCATTTTCTTTCTTGTCCTTTGAAAATCTATTATTCATGTCCCCTCATGAACTTATAGCTCCATATAAACATGCAAGTACCAGGGAAGAAAAGTGTCTGCCCAATGGAAATGGAGACCTAAATTTGGAGTAAGTCAGTACTGAAAAGGAGGATTGGGCAAACGAAAATAGACAGGAATTGTCTTTTGAAATAAGAGAAATTAAAGTAATAAATATTGAAGGACAAGGAAGAAGCAAAGTTGTTCAAAACTCCAAATGACAGGATGGTGATAGTAAATGGACTTGGTGTTTATTCCTCATTGAAATCCCACTGAGAGTGCTTCTCCAAGATTCCTGCTTTGGGTCCTAACTCTGAATATGGACTGTGCAATATTCAAGGCAGCTCTGCATCCCTCTTTGGAAGAATTCCTGTGAAACCTATTTTTCAGATGTACAATGCTGCTCAGTTTATTGCTCCACACACTGAGCACTGAGGATGAAGAGAGAGTTCCCATCAGTTCCCAACCAGGCAAACAGAAAATTTCTGGCCAATGCACTTGTCATTTGGGCTCAATTTTTTTTCCTAATGTAGTAAAGATTCAGGACACAGGAGCAAACAGAAAGTGTGACCTCAGGAAAGTCCCATAGTTGGATTATTTTCCACTTTCCATTGACATTGTTCAGAAGGGAAAGTGCATCAAGGTGATGAAGATGTTTATTTAAAACTCACTGGAGATTATTATACATCAATTCAGGGAGGAGGAGAGAGATTGCACCAAAGTTCTCAATAAACAAACAACTTCCTATGTTTAAAGAATTTTGGACGTGGTGTTATCTTTCCTCATGAATCTCTTCCTGAAAATTAATCATACAGTATCAGAATTACTCATTCTGTATCAGTAGCATTCAAAAAGTTAAACCACACTTCTTCAAACCCATAACTTTATTTTTTCTTATATCACCTGGCTCAAAGTCATTGAAGTGAGCCATTTCCTTACTTTCTGTGCCATATAATTATTATTACATGTTCAATTTTCATTCCTTATTATAGATGTATTTCACAATGTGTGTAACTATACACAAAATAAAAATCTAATTGAATCAATACCAAACCCACATTTTCCAGCTAATCATACCAATAATTCTCCTTTGTTTTTTCTATTTATGTCAGTGGATACCTGAAAAAAACAATTAATGCAATGTTGCTCTAGAGCTAAGGAAGTAAATTGACTTCCCAAGCTAGGGAATTTTTGCTGAAAATTTAATTTTCAGAATGACTGAATAAATAAGCCATTGTTATTTAAAAATTAGGCTTACTCATATGAAGCCTGACAAAGCAGTGTCAATAACCTCTCCTAATAACTAACTTCTTCTATACGAATATGCTGATCATAGAAAGGTGGTGATAAATAACATCCTGTTTGCTCTTCCACTGCAACTCCGTTACTTACCCATATTTATAACATGCCATTTACTGAAGTGTGCAAGTTTATAGGCTCTCTGGAAAAGTCTGATAAGGGCAGAGATTGGTGGCAGGCTATGCTCCAAATGACTCAAACTTCCTTTCCCCACTGACGCCGGCTTTCAGTAAAGCCAGACCAGAGCACTCGGCATCCTTCAGCAGCTCATTTTCTGTGCTCTCCTTGTGGTAGTGGGCACGAAAGGAATGCAAAGTCTTGCTCTTATGTGCTGCCCTTCGGCTTCATTATTTACTTTACACTCTTCTACCTGAATGCATCAGAAAGGGCTCTTTTTAAGACTTCTCCCTCTTTGACTGCTTTTAGCAGAAGCCTGCTGTGTGGCACTGTTAGTCTTAATCTAAGCTGGTGGGGGGGGCTGCTCGATGGCTTCACCAGGTGCTGGGCTGGAGGGGGCTCCTCACAGACATGTCCTGAAAGCTTCGTTATTTACCCCTCTTTTTCCAATGCCCATCCACCCCACCTTTGGCATGGCCATTCTTTAATTGCAGCCCAAGCTTAACGCAAATTCTTCCTGAAAGCATTTTTAGGCAGTTCCAGAGTTGCTTTTCATTTGCGAGTGCTGAATGGCAGCTTCGATGGCATATGTATACCCAACTTAGCAAAATGGGTACATAAAAGAGGTAGGAAAGGGCTTTGTTGTGCTTTCAAAGCTTCCACTTCTGCCAGTGCCATAGGAATTTTTCCAGAGTAAGAAATAACCTAAATAGCTATTTCACTAATGTCTAATATGGAGAATAAGAAATAATTATTAAGAATTAACTCATTATAACTTCAGTGTGAGGACACTGTGGAGAGTCTACCAAAAGCGAACAGCAGAAAACCAGCCTGAAACTTCTACCAGAGCTGCCAAACTCTGGAAAGCTAGCCTGAGATGTGGAACAAAACATTGCACTCTGCTGATAATGTCCTTCCATCCGTAGTGTGGCCCCAAAACAATGTCATCAGATGGTCGTTTGTCAAAAACAAATTTAGACCAATCTACCATATGTAATTCACAGTCATGGCTTGAGAACATACTGCAGTTATCCCCAGCAGACACAACTGTTTACATTTTACACACATAATTGGGTCTGGTTCAGTAACATTTTTCATTGGTGTGTCTGCCAAAATTATTAAGTTATTAGTACATGCTGAATCTGTGCCAAGCAAAATATTTGCCAATAAAATTGGCCTTATCTGTATAAATGCCAAAAAGGTTTGTATTTTTTGGTGTGTGTTTGTGTCTACTTTTAAGACTTTACTCCTTATAGGTATATGTAAATGTTAAACAACATGACTGGACACTGATGTAGCATATTAGACCAAGATAGTCTAGGGTTTGGATATGATCCTTGGGATCATGTCTTGTCTGCCTTGATTTCTGCTGCCATTGAACCATAGGATGGTTTGGGTTGGAAGGGACTATGAAGATCATTCAGTTCCAATCCTGCTGCCATGAGCAGGGACACTTTCTGCTAGACCAGCTTGCTCCATTCAACCTGGTTTGAACACTTCCAGGGATGAGGCCCCCACAAATTCTCTTCTCTGTTGCCACAGAGGAGATGTATCATGTCCAGCAGTAAAACCCATAGAGGAATCTTCTTAAATCACTTCTTAGCAAGGTGTGATGGACTAGACACCATATCCACACTGAACTTGTGGGAAAGAGAGATCCTTAAGCTGGAATTCAGTCCCCAGCATGCAACATTCAGCCCCATCTTTAAACATGAACCCGTAATACTACACAGTTTGGATCATCACAACCACTCTGACATCCATCTTTCTATCTAACACCCCAGACTATTTAAATTCACATCCAGTCTTCACTACTTACAAGGAATTACAGAAGTTTAGCTATTTGCATTTTTTTTAATGCACAGCTTTTTGAAATCTTAATGTGTGTTGGTTTTGTGATTGGTCACAAAAGTAATCAGAGAAAGAGCAATTTTGTTACTGGGAGGTAGATTCTTATTTAGTACTATCTGCAGCTTCACCAACGATTCAGGCAAATGCTTTCTCAAAACCAGTTACTCACACTGCGTCTCAGCTTCCCAACTGAAGAGGAGGTGTGCTATGTTATTTAAAAATGCCTCTTTTTAAATCTTGTGGAGAGGAAAATCGCTTGTAAGTGGCAATTATTCAGGGAAATTTTCTCCCACCTCCTCAGGAAATAGGTTTTTTACTGTAATTCTTATTCAGGCCATCAAAATGTGAGTCCCTCAAACTCTCCAACTCCTTGAGATCTCTCCTTCCTGGCAGCCCATTCCTGGGAAGCAAAGAATGACCTGAACTCCCACACACTTAGGCAGGGGTTACTGTGTCTTAAATTTATGGGGAACAGGACTGATTATTAGTATTGAGCCTCCTGTGAGGTAAAAGAACAATGTTGAGATAAAGAACAAAAGCACAAGCTTTACTCTTCAGTGTAATTGGACATCAAAGATGGACACTTGTATTTATTTGGGTTAGAAGATGCATTATCAACATGGCAAAGGTAGATGACAGAGTTTGCAAATCTGTGACAAGATAACATAAGACCTCAGTTCAAATAATGAAAAGGGGGTAAATTTTCCACCCTCATTAAAATGTCTGTGGTATCAGTATCTTCATGGGATTTACAGGTGCAATTCATCTTATCCTAATGCACACATATAAAATACATCACCTAAGGAGCTCTGCAGAAGGCTGTTTCCCTTCACTGTCAGTAGATAAAGTCCAGAGTGACTGGCCAAAATGTGGATGTCTGCACTGCCGAGACCTAAAATACAAGGCATGGCAAATTCAACTTCTATGAACTGCCAAGTGTTTTTGGTTTTTTTTTTTTTTTTTTTTAATCTGCCTAATTTCTCAGGTCCCAAAATTTTGATGGATCTTTTAAGTACTCAACAAGCCCACATGAGTTATTAACCATCTGGGAAGATCACCATGCCAGTATATTATTAGTCTATTAAACTGAAAAAACATTTTCAGTTTAATATGTCCCGATAATGTGCTTCCCTGGAATGAGCACACAAATGTATGAAATACAGGACTTCAAAACCAAGTTTAATTCCTCTATATTTTTAAAGACCATACTTTGAAAAGCACAGGTTTTCATATCACAATATTCTGGCATTATTAGTGCTTTTAGTTTTATTCTAGTCTCCTTTTTTGGGTAATCTATTCAGAGTTGCACCAATTCTCCACCCTTTGCATAGCATCGCCTTAAAAGTCATTAAGTATGAAAGAATAACAAGCTGGCCTTGACCTCACCTTCTCTGTATTTGAAAGGAGGCCTTTATCTTAATGTTCTCAAGTTGTGTGTCCTGCTTTGATTAATACACCCATTAGCCCATCGCTTCTATTTTTTTTTTTTTCAATCAGCCAGCATACAACACTCATCAAGAAGCCTTAAGGTTAATTTTAAATGATTTTTCCATATGGTAACTGAGAGATGGCATTCCTTCAGCACTGGCTGTGCAGCTAGCGGCACAGGATAAGGTGGTGGGCTTTGTCTTCAGGGATGCAAAGAACAGTTAGAATCAATGAACTTAAGCATGTTTTCTGACATAAATTCTTCCATGAAGACACCAAGGCAGTGTTCACACCTACGCTGCCTTTGGGCAACATGAGGCTCAGCTCCATCTCACCCAATCTGGCTGATGTACCTAGGTATGAAAATACGGATTTTCTTCCACTTAAGGGTACAGACAGAATGGAAGTTCCTGAGGGTGGTTTCCTCCCATAATGATCTATGATTCTCCTCTGGAGGTGTCTATATCTATATCCAAGGGATGTAAAAAATAGGATTAATCTCACAAGACAACTGCATCTTGCTAGTTTTCTAGACTCCCCTAATGTATAGAAAATAAAAAGTTACACTTTTGTATTCAATTCAGCCATCCTGTTTTATTTGTTCACTAAAGATGAGAGGAACTGAACATTTAAAATTCCTTTTCTTTATGAAGTTTTAAAGAGACACTTAGGAGTTTTTTATGTGAGATGTACTGCCTGAAGTAGGGACAACCAGGGTGATCCCAGGCTGTAACTCATCTATTCATTATTTTACTGTATTGTGAAAAATGGAAATCCACTGTTAATTGTAATCAGAGAGGGGTCAGTGAAATCCTACTAAAAATGGTTATAAATTTTTTATGGAAAAAAGAAAAAATAAACAGGACGGTTTAGCTGGAAGGGACTGCTCTTCAGTTGCTCTCCTATGTGTCACATCTCTACTTCTGGACACATCTCTTTCCTCTTGTTTAGTTCCCAAGGGCTATGCAGCTGCTCTAAGAAAGAAGACGCCACCATTCATGCAAGAGATGATAATCCTTCATCACTTCCACCTTTCCACCCTGACAACTGCTGACCATGGCAGGAGCAACACAGAAAGGAACTGCCTTTATTACATACATTTTTTTTTTTAATGTCAGTAGAAAATAAAGCCTTCCACCTGCTATTGTGCAGCTGAATTTTTAATCTCTGGTGCCACCATGACTGCTGGGAGACGACCCTCAAGCAAGGGGAAGCAGGGTTAGGCACGCACGGGGCAGGACGGCTGTGCTGATGTGATGTGACACACATGTCTATACAGCACCCAGTACAGATATCCCCAGTCGTTAATTGCTGGGCAAAATTCATTTTTTCTCCCCTGGGCAGCAACTCTGGACTGCATTCAGCATGCTGGCATAGAAACTAACATTAAAATTATTTCACTTGCTTTTCCTATGGAAATACACAGTATTCAACTTTTATTTTTAGACTGAATTTTGTTTTTAATGATCAGCCATAAGGAGGTGGCAATTAATCTCAAAGGAAAACTCCACATATCATTGTTGGCTCCAGGTATTGGTGGGACTGATAAAAGAAACAGAGTATGAGAATATGAAGCCATTGATAAACTGATAATGAGTGCTGCTTATTAGGTACTTTTCCATGTGTTTTCTTTGATTTAGAGTCCAGGTCTTAAATAGAAATTTGTTCACTTTATCAACAAAACATTTTGTAAGGCCTTTCGCAGACCAAGTAGGCAAATGCTTCCATATCCCTCTCCAGTTCTTATTTTTCTGGTCTGAACTCATTTGTCTGCAGAAAATTTAGGTGACAATCAGAGAAAAGTCGCATTCAATTTATGCACAAATCCAGACATTAAATAGACTCAGAAGGTGCTGAACATCTGCCAGGTTTTTATGATTACCACAGGCCTCTGCTCTCCTGACAACTAAGCCTGAAACATTGTGACAGCCAGCATGGGTGACAGAGAAAGGGATGGTAGGAGCTGAATGTCTGGGTACCAAAAGCAAAGGCAAAGAGCCAGTGCCATAGGCCATCAGTGCTGAGATAATTTTGCAGCTGAAAGTATTGACTTAGGCACTTACTTTCAGACATCAGCTGGAAAATAACCTCAGTTTTATCGGTAAAATAGGTCTAATTCTATTTGTCTTCCTCTAGGAGACCATGATGCCTTTGGGTTGCTAATGTTTTTGGATGCTCCAGGCTTCTTTGGAAATATGAGCTACTCAAGCAGTAGTTTAAGTGTGGTGAGCACAGGTGCACTCTGCACTATACAATATGTATTTCATCCATATAGGATGCTAATGCCAGTTTAGAGAGGAAAAGGAAATCCTATGCAGATATTTTTCTGAATTAGCAAAGATTATAAGGGTATAGCGGAGTTTGAAAGAATTCCAAATGAGGAATCAAGCCAGAATTTATTTGGTTATAAAAATCCCCATGAATCTTTAACGGGAATGAAAGTGTGAAGGCTATCCCTTGACTTAATTATACTTTTGTTCACTATTTATGTAATATTCTGACCTACCCAAACCTTTTATTTGCACATGTAGTTCTTTACTTAAAAGAGTGATTTTCTTCAGCATGTGTTGTACAGCACTCCCAACATAAGTCCATTTTAAAAATCGGTGCATCTATACATGATAAACAAGGTATTGGGAGGGACTCAGAGGATAAGTTAATGCACCTATTTGTACAGAACTCTCAGGCTGGTTTAATGGTTATGGATGAGGATAGATGTTTCCAATGCTAGGATATGTCATGGTGAAGCAATGTCTAGTCCAAAAAAAATTTTGGTGATGGAGAGAGTTTTGGAGATGGATAAAATTTTTTGTAAGGATAGAGTTCTCCATGGTATGGTGCAACTAGTATGGTGCTACGCTTGTCTTCCCAAGAAACATGTGATGGAACCCTCACTTCTTAGGTCTAGCCAAACATCTGATGGAAGTAGTGCATGGATTTCTTATTTCGTTTTGCTTTGCCTGTTAAATGATCTTAATCAGAACTCATGAGCTTTTACAGTTTTACTCTTTCAATTCTCTCTTCCATCCCACATGGGGAAGTGAGCCAGAAGTTGTGTAGGGTTTAGCTGCCTACCAGAGCTAAACCACAACAATGGGTTAACTTTGAAAATGCCATGACTCAAAGTAACAGCAATGTCCACCTTGAACAAGCATAAGGACACAGAACTTTATCCTGTGGCCAGGCACACAGTCACTTTCAAAGTGAAGGGATTTTAACCCTTTGCTCCAGTGAGTATAACCCATGACACTTGCCATCTAATGTCCTTACCAGCATCTACCTACAAGTCTATTCCTAATAGTGGTTACTGTAATATGCCTTCCTTTGAGTTCTTATTATATATATATGTAGGTATAGATCTGCTGAAAGGAAGGAGTCCAAACTACTGCAATCAGGACCAGAATAAACCCTGGCATGTTTCACTTTATTTCCTTAAAATGCTTCCTCTGTGACACTGTAAGAATACATATTTTCCTCAGACCACACTTGCCTTGCAAAATAGAAATAACATTTCTTAACAAACACACTTTCCTATCCATTTCCTTTTACGTAGAACAAAAACATTTAGGGATAAGGAGTCTAGTATTTAGTGCAAAAGCTCTCACACTAACTCACATTAGCAGATAGTTTCATAAAAAATTGCTAAGGGATTATGGTGTAAGAAATACATGATAGAAGTACTCCTAGATGCTAGGTATCCCTAGATGCTCCTGTTTCCAAGAAATTTGGCTACTGGAAACTTTCAGAAATATAAAAGTATATTTAAATCCACAAGAATCATACTCAGTTTGAGTTTTGACAGAAGGTTTTAGGTACAGTTTTAGCAAAATCTTTTTTCCATATCTAATAAAGTCCCTGAGAAATCACTCCTATCTCCACACTGATATAACTTCAAAATGCCACACACGAAGCACTCCAAGATCATTAACTGGTGTGCAGTGTTGATTTTTATGTTGCGAATTTGATTGAAAACAGAAGTTTATCAGTAAAATGCTGAAATAGCCTTGAATATGGGGAAGTGAATGAGTATAATTGCTGATGGGTTCTTTTTATTATCAAGGAGTCTTGATTATAGCTTCATAGACTTAAATTATGGCAAATCAAGGACAAGATCAATTTACTATCTAAGCAAATATTTATATGAAGCTGGAGATTGGCATATATTGATCTGTTTATAAGGACCATAATTCTTTCTGCAAAATGCATTGGCATTGAGCAGTGCTCTTTTCTCTATGTGCTTCCTCAATAGCAAGGAGCTGAAAGTCATGAAGAAAAAAGAAAACACAATTAGGAAAGTCAGAGAGCTTATCCCAAATGTCAAATGCAGCTGCAAACCCAAGTCACTTATTACGGACAGCCCTTTAGATGGAGACTGATTAATGCCGGGTTGTGCATTGTAGATAAATTGATAAACAATTCTTGTAGTAAGTTAGAAATCCTGCTTGAAGGAAAAGAAAGTGCTCAGAGCATTAAGTTGTCAAGCTGGCAAGTACTGATGGGCAACATCAGCCAGGGCAGAGCATCAGCTGCAACATCCCGAGTCTCCCTGCATTTGTAAGAGGTCATTTCGATATAAAGTAGGAGAGCATTCCTAATTTGTGGGATGAAGAAGGATCCCTGTGAAATGACGACCATTCCCAAGAAAGGCTGCTTTTGTTGAAGGAAAAGGCGAGTGTGGGGGCAGGGAAGAGAAGAGGCCGGATTATCTTTTGTTGCATTTGACAGTTGAAAAGGCCCTGGTGAATAATTACCCTTAAAACTAACAAACAAGGATAAAGAAAAAAAATGCATAAAAAGAGAAGAAAAAACCCCTTGACCTCTCCCCAGACACAATAGCTCCCTTTGAAATAAAAACAAAATAAAAATAACTCATACAGGGAAAAATAACTTAATTTGACTTTCCTTTCTACTCTTGGCAAGTGTACACATACGCTCACATATATACATACATATATATATATATATATATATATATGTACAATTGGCAATCTCCCCTGTCACAGTTATCTTAAACTTTTCTAGACTTGAACCATTCATCAGCAAAGCTTATGCAAAATGCAATAAAAAAAATCAAGGGAAACTCCAGCAGCAAAAAGAGCACCCTTGGTTGAAGGCCCTATTGGCTTAGCCACAAAAGAATGATTCCTGGTGAGAGCAGTTTTCACCTGTTTTGCATACTCCTTATTTGGCTGTTAATTGGCATTATATGGAAACTTACCTACAAGGCCATGGGAACCAAGAAGCATCCCTTACCCTCTCCTTCTTTGAACAAGCAGAACCCAATTAAAGCACAATTATCTCTCTTCTGCTATTAGCATCCTCCAGCAACAGAAACACACAGATAGGAGAAGTATCGTTAGTCTGACAGCAGCCACCTTTACATATGAAAATTTTTTTAAAGGTCATAAAGAAAATAAAGGAGACAAAAGTGGTCCAGGCTTTGGTGAGCTGAAGGGCAGTAGTTTTTTAAAAATATTTGATCTAGATATCCAGATGATTTTCTAAATACATTTATTTTCACCACGGAGTAACTGACCTAAGACTCAAAATGCACTCGAAGTGTTTGGAGGCATGCCTGGAAAAATAAAGGAAATGGCCAAAGAACAAGAGGAAAAATAGACACAGGTGTCTCCCCAGAAAGTCCAAGCTGTCTCAGAAAGCTGTGAAATTGACAATTCCTCTGGCAGGACTATGGAAAAACATCTCAGGGGGAAACAAACAACCATTTTTCAAACCGAAGCCCAGAGTCAACTCCTAAATCCATATCCTGCTGCTTAGTATTGTAAATCTCCAGCCTACATTCTGCATTCCCAACATGAATGGTCAGCACTCCAAGATGATCATGACTCAGAAAGGGTTCCAGTGACACGATTTGTGGGTTTTTTGGACACAATTTTTGAGGTGTCCTTGGAAAATGAACACCCACCACTGTTCTCAGTTACATACGTGCCTGGTTGTGACAGACTTGGAAGATAACTCTGCATACCTTCCTTATCAGAAGTCATCCCCAAGTTGGCAAATGTTTGCACTACCACTCATCCTGTCTCATCAGCAGCTACTAAGAATATGTATGTGTCAAGAAACGTCATGCATTTCATCACTTCAGCAAGTCATGCCATCAAAAAGCAATTTGTGTCCCAGGTCATTCCTTCAGCTTTCCCTCTGGATGACAACTACAGGCTTTAAAATACTGAGGAAAGAAACAAACAAGCTCACTTTTTTCTTTTTTTTTTCTCGTTTTTTTTCTTTGGGCTATTCCTCTGCTGTATTTCCAACATTTAACAGGTCCAGTTCACACATTTTGTTGAAGAGGAATGTAGTAAGTCCAGGCAGAAAGCCGAATTCTCCTCTGAGAGGTGCCCCAGAGGTGCCTGTCTGCTGCCCCAAGGTCTTGCCAGCAAATCTCAATGTTAACATTTTTAGGAATTTCAGTTTTACAGTCATTGCATGTGCTTGCAAATTGATTTAATTTCCCAAACAAGTTAACAGCATAATGCCTGGGAGGATGGTTTTTAGGATGTCATCAGCTCTTTGACCCCCTACAGCAGATCTCCTGCTTTCTTCTCTGGAGAGCTCAATGCTGCAGCTACACAGTTCTCCTGTCCAAAGAGAAAACCATGTCATTGCACATGTGCTGTTCACTTTTGTCATGGCACACATGGTTTTTGCTTTTACCACGGTTGGCCAGTGCAGTGAGAGGGAGAGAGACAGTGTCCCTTCTCCAAAAGCCAATGGAACAGAGGTGGCTGTTGTAGACTCTCTACATAAGCAGGGCAATTGAAAACAAGAAATACAGTTCTGCCCGTGGATCTATTCCCAGACTAAATGGAACTTCTGCTAGTTGGGTAAGTGTGTTAACAGATCACCAAGGAATGGTAAGGAATTGGTTAAAGAGATCAAAAGATTAAACAAGGGGCAATAATGTGAAAATTATGCCACTGCATTTATCTACAAAAATAAAAACTTTCCCCTGTGCCCTACTACCATGTAATACCCAGAGGCTGCTCTGAGAGCAGTGGAGCAGGATGAGCAAATCCCTGTCTTGCAGCATAAAGATGAAACCTGCAGGGAGACAGCTGCAGTGGAAAGGATTGAAATTAATGTCAAGCAATAGATGAGGTTTTGGTGGAGATTTTGATGAGATTTATTGCTGAAAATGTTTTCCCTGGCAAATGTCACATCATTAAAATTTAAAAAAAACACCCGCAATAGAATTAAGAAAATAAAGAGAAACTCAAAAACACTATCTTGATAAATGGCAGCTTGAAACTCAGTCCTCAGGCTCTCAGGATCAAAGATGGTCTTCTTCATAAGGAAGTGTGCAGAAGTGCTAAAATGTCCTTTCAGATCTTTTTACCTCATCAGGTCCATCATCTGTGACTCCAGAGCATATGCTTTATGAACAGTAAAGCTATTTTGCCAACATCTTTCAGGGTGTGGCTGAGTCTAACTGGGAACAGCCCTTGGAGCAAATTCTGAAGCTAAGCACTTCCTAGCAGAGCCATGTCATTTATACACAGTCTAATATGGGTGTATTAGGATCCTGTAAATATAAACAGTGGCATTTGCTTGTTGAAGAAGCTCCCTGGGGAGCCTCTTCTGTGCTGTCCTTGGTGGGACAGACAGAAGAATTATTCCTTAATGCCTGGTAATTACACATGAAAGTGTCAGTTCTCTGGCACAGACAGCAAAAAGTGAGGATTGCAGGTGAATTGTGTGTTTGCCTCAAACAGGACAGCAACTCTGCATGAGGTTGGCCAAGCCAATTTTTATTTTCTCAAAAGGACTGAATGGTCTGTAGGTCTGAGTGCATGCCTCAGGCATGCAGCCGCCTGCCCCTCCCTATAAGTACCTTGCATTTAGCAATCCTTGAAGAAAACAAATTGTTTTCATCATGCAGGGATGAACAATCCTCCTTGAGGCAGATGTCCAGCTCAGAAAAACATTTCTCCAGGCTTTGGATTCTCTGTACTTTGGCTGCTGTTCTCATAAGCACTTGTGTTTGTTGGTCCAGCTACACTGGGAAGATCCTTGTGAACAGGGTTGCATGGAACTTGTCTTTTCTGAGCTGGCCTGTAATTCATAGGTGCTGATATCTCTATTAAAACCCAGTGAAGTTATCTTAACAACAATGCCATGTTATGTTAATATACTGGCAATATACCAACAGTGTAAGAGCTACCTACACACATATTATTTATATATATTGCTAATATTATTAGCACACATGTGTTCAGGATGGTAGTTTCAGCTCAGTCAGACTAGTCCATTCCTAACTAACAGTTTAAGTCTCACAAAATAAAGAATTTATTTCTCTGCCTAGATCAGGTAAGAGCTGTGTCTGCTTGGCATTCAACACAAGAAAATAAACTATTTAAAAATTAGCAATAGAGCAAAAAAAGAGACTGCTCTACTTCTAAGGCACTAAACCTTACCAAACTGATGACTGTCCGTTATTATAATTGGTTGTTATTACAAAATGGAACTGGGGAAGAATCTCACCTGTGGAAGTATATTTTAAATTGTCTTCTGTATTTAAGCCTGTCCTTCAATTTAGGGCTTAACAGGACTTCTCACAGGAGCTAAACACATGCTGAACAGTTTTGCCGCAACAGTACTCAAGGGTGCTTTCTTGCACCAGGTGAAGACAGATCCTGTAACTCACTTTCAATTATTTTTCCATACTTTTGCTGTTTGGATTATCCTGTTGCATGAGAAATGAATGCCCCTACTCACTTTGTTGTTTGTTTTGCCTGACAACATGCAGAGGCTTCTTAACCCTGGTGAGAATGCACACAAAATATAAACTTCCCCAGCAGCAGAGTTGAGGACAGTCAGACACAGTTGCAAAATTAGCATTAAAATCAGATGAAAAAGCTCTGCTTTTTCACACAGAAACATTTCATACTCTCCTGCAAAATGGAAAGTATGCTTATGTGCCCCAAAGCAAATTTTGCTCCCTCACCCCACTGTCACCTCACCCTAAAAGTCAATGTCTAATGAGAATCTGTAAATTAAAACAAGTCTACATTGGATCAACATTTCAAAGCTTTGCCATGAACAAAGTGAGTTTACCTCAGCTATCATGAGCGAGCAAAAGCATCTTCCAGTACCTAAATGGGCTACAAGAGAGTTGGAGAGGGACTTTTGACAAAGTGAGGAGGGACAGGACAAGGGGAAATTGTTCAGACTGATAGAGGGCAGGGTGAGATTAGGTATCAGAAAGAAATTCTTCACTACGAGAGTAGTACGGCACTGGCAAAGGCTGTGAAGATGTCACTCCTCCATCCCTGGAGGTGTTCAAGACCAGGCTGGATGGGGCTTTGAGCCACGTGGTCTAGGGGAAGGTGTCCCAGCCCATGGCACAGGTTTGGAACTAGACAGTCTTCTTGGTGCCTTCCAACCCAAACCATTCTGTTAGTCTATGATTTTATGGTTTTATGAAAAGAAAACTGGGATGAAAATCCCTGGATGCATAGCTACCTTGAGTCCTCAATAAGTTAGCTCTCTGTACCATGGCTGTGGGTGACAAACAAGGGTTTGCACACAGTCCCCAGGGGTGGCACGTGCCACCATGGGCTGTGCTACTCAATCCAGGCTGCAAAGTAAGGGGTGTCAAAGAGCTTTGGCCATGGCACAGTGGGGTTCTGGCCAGCTCTAGGACAATGGCACAGTGCTTATAGGAGCTACACATCTGCTGCAAGGGGAAGATACGCAGGCATGGAGAGGGAACTGAGGATGCACAGCTCTCACTGAAGCATCTGTGCTGTTTGTAGTCACTGGCTGTGACAGCAGCACATACAAGCTGTGTGGGCCGTGTGCATGGCACTGTTAGATAGGTCTATAAAGTACATATGAGATCATCCAGAGATACACAAAAAAGCCCTCAGTGAAACTCTGTAAGATCATAAAAGCAGTAAAACTGTGCCAGAGCATCGGGATGGCTCAGCCTGTTCATGGAGGTGGGGGGTAAGGCTAAAAGCTGTTGCACTTACAGGCTGTGGGTTAAGCCTATGTTATGCTCACCACACAGCACCATGGTTTTCAGAAGGAAAATGCTATGATATTTTGGTGTATTTGTTAAACCTACAAGGAGATGAGCAATAAGTATCCCTTATTCTCTGAGATACACTATATCTGCAGCTTAAGGCAGTTCCACCACTATGAAGTTACCACTTTTTCCAAACAATGTAATGATGGGATCTTTGCCATTTCTTTGCTGTTGTGTATCGTTTCTTTGGAGGGTGTGAGATCACATCTCCTGCGTGTCACAACAGGAAGAAAAAAACTGGGCTGAAAATAGATTTCTGCAGCAAAGCAAAAGAAAAGCAAGATCCGATGTGTCAAAGAAATGCATCTGCAATTCACTTGCAGATCTAAACAGGGAGAAAACGGTTGACAGACAATGTACAAACAGTTCCTGTAATAAACGTTTGAGTTCATACTGGTTTCTACAGCCACCCCCCACCTGCTGCATACTCCACAGCCAAGTTCCTAATTACAGCCTTCCTATTGTCTTCTAGTTCCTCCTCTGCTAAAATAATGGGAGGAGAAAGGTTTATGGAAACTGATGCACTTGACAGCAAAAATAAATAAGCAAATGAATACATAACTAACTAAGTAAAGAATTAATCTAGTAGTCTCCAAGACAAGGCTCTTCTATCATACCTCTGGAACCTTGAGCCAAATTTCAAGTGTTATTCGAGAAAAAATATGATCTGGTAACTCAGAGAATAAGATGTAAGTATCAATGCTTAATTTACACTGTGTGACATTGATTTGAATAAATAGTACCTTTTAGAAGGATGTCTCTCTATATTGTGGGTTGAAACAAGATGCCTTGTGGGAAAAATGAGAAGCTCCCCATGATTGTGTAACACCTCTATGGTTATAGCACCTGGAGGCTTTGAGTGTATCATGAGCACAACGTGTTAGATGCTGCATAAATATACAGTTGCTAAAGATGCTTATCTTGTATTTGTAGTGTAAACAAGAAGATATGCCATACAGTTTTGGTGACAGGTTGATCACGGCTAAGAAGACAGGGGACTTAAGGAAATTTGAAAACACATACACATTGTTTAGCAGTTTCTAATTTGTTGGGACAAGTGGATTTTTACAAAAACTTATTCCTAAAACTTTATCAATATAAAGTGCTTGCAAAAGTCCCCAAAGACATAAGAGTTGCCTTATGGTTTAACAGGAAAATATAAAGGAAAAGAGTGCACAGGTTGCAGCAGAATAGCATGACAGCCAACAACAACAATCAGTGTTTTCAAGCTGGGTATCCAATGCCAACTACCTAATGCCATCTTTCTCACCTGAATGAGAAGAGCAGTCTGATCAGCAATGAGCTACAGTTTCCACTGAGAGCTGCAAGAGGACAGCAGCTCCAAAAATCATCCTGTTTCCAGATCAATGTTGGCGGCTCCTGAGAAACGCTCTATATACCCTGAGGCATGTTGTTACTTTTAATGAGAGAGTAAAATAACTGACCCTGCTATTTGTACTGTTCATATTCATCTTGTGTGTGCATTGAAGAGGGACACAAAGGTGTTTAGAGGGCTGGAGACCTTCTCCTGTGAGAAGAGACAGGCTGATCAAGTTCGGGTTGTTCTGCCTGGAGAAGAGAAGGCTACAGGGAGACCTTAGAGCTCCTTCCAGAAGGGGGCTACAAGAGAGCTGAAAGAGGGGCTTTTGACAATGGCATGGAGGGACAGGACAAGAGGGAATGGCTTTAGTCTGGCAGAGGTGAGGTTTAAATTGGGTATTAGTAAAAAATTATTTCCTGTGAGAGTGATGGAGCACACCCACAAGTTGCCTGGAGAAGCTGTGACTGCTCCATCACTGGAAGCACTCAAGGCCAGATTGGATGGGGCTTTGAGCAACCTGGCCTAGTGAAAAGCATCCTTGCTCATGGAAGGGGGTTTAGGAATGAGATCTTTGAGAACCTTTCTATCCTCAAACATTACATAATTCCAAGACTTCCCAGATAGTACTGGACCAGCTAGTATGGCATACCTTTGAAGCAGCTCTGGAAAGACTCCTTGAGGGGAAAATGTGCCTCATAGCTGGCATGACTGACTCCACTACCCAGCTGGACATAACTGGGGAAAAATTCTGTGATTCTACAGGAAATAACTGATTTGGATTCTATAATTGACTCTTTGACCATATGTCACTACTCAGATCTCCTGGTAGCAAAAGGGTTATCAAATGCATCATGGTTGTAAAAACAGCATTTTGCAATGAGTAGCATTTTGTAATGAAAGTCTTCAGATTACATTAATGAGTAAGAATTCACCTTCAGTAAAAAGCTATTTAGACATATCCTCTGAAATTCTTGTCTCTTAATAGAGAGCTTGTCATGTGCAGCGACTCCCAGCAATTTGAGAAGAATTACTTTAAAGATTTCCTCTTCTTTTCCTTACTTCACTCAGTTTTCTATCACCTCATTATACTGTTACCACTTACTATGAAACCTTGGCTTTGAAAACACTTTTTTTCTTTCTCTTTTCCCCTTTTTCTTTCTTTGTTTTTTATGCCTAGTCATTATCTTGCAGTGAAATCTTTCTCGGGGGGTTAACTTTTTGAACTCTTGCTACAGACACAACATTTCAGCTCACACCAGCCCTAATACTTTCCTGCCCATGGCAGGGGAGGATTGGAGTTAAATGATATTTATGGTCTCTTCCAACCCAAACCTTCCTATGATTCTAAGATTATGAGGAAAAAAAAGCAATTTAATTCCTTATAGGAGTACATGGTTTCTCTCTAAGGAGTAAAGAACAAAGTCCAGGACATGACTCGTAGGCAAAATTTTCATGCTTTGGGAACTGCCTCTTCTTTCTTACGCCAGAATCTGTGTAGTGCTGGTGATTAAAGCACTGGTGTTCACTAATCATTTTCATTTTGTATTGCACGTACACATAATTCTGCATCAATTTCATTTAAATATCACTTTATATTCATGGCTTTGACTTTTAGAACTCCTCCTACTGTACTTGTAGTTTTAATATTAACAGGCATTTCTTTCTCTCCATTCATCATTCATGTCAAGATTCCCAGGCTGAGGTGAACATTTGCTGTTTCTTTATATGGCAGGAGCCACAGGTGCCCCAGCCCTTCAGGTCGGGGTGAAAAGTTCTTAAATATCATCCCTCAGCAACATTCTCTAAGAAAGTGTGTTTTGATTTGAAAGGTGACTAGACAATCTCCAGTGGTCCCTGCCAACATCCAGTATTCCATGATTCTTTGATTCATGCTTCTGCTTCTCTACCATTTCCTTGTAATGTTCTGTCTACTGGATAATGCCAGCTTTGCTTGAGATGTCCCAGCAATGATCTCCAAGCAACCTTCCCTCTTGATCACTGTGGACAATGCCACCATCCTGTCACATGCCTGTAACCTTGATATCATCTTCAACTCATATTCCTGTCCACTCCAGATGCCACTTCCCAGTTACATTGAAGCCACACAACCATTCAAAGTATGATCTGTGTATCATACTTCAGATAATGCCTTTCCTTGCTCTCTACCCATCTAGGTAAATCTCTTATCTCAGACCTTATCTTTGAACATGTCAATTACAGCAGAATTCCTTTCTGTCACTTACATCACAGATGTAAATTTGCCCTGATGATATTCCCTGGATACAAAGGCCATTTTTCCACATATAGCATTTGTTTTCCTTCCCCATTTCTATCAAAATTAAGCTGGCTGCATCCAATCAACCAGTCATTTTCCATAGTTTATGCACTGGATTTTGAGTGCTTTTGTATTTTCTTTCATGCTGCTCTCCATAAACACATGTAACATTACCTTGCTAGTGACTTTCTTTCTCTGTAGCAACATCTAAAATTCTCTGACAAGGACTAGGTTGCAGGTGTGCTATTAGCATTGCCTGTCATACTGACCAGCACTTTCTTATCACATCCATGGTTCTCCTTTGTCTGTCACTATCCACAGCTTCTTGATTTCTACTAAGATGTAAGTAATTTCATGCAGAGAATGTCTATGTGTGTAGAGTGCCTGGCACAGCAGAAATGAATCCATGACTGAGACTGTGATGCAAATTATCCTTGTCAACTAATAAAAATAGACACAGGTCAATAATAGACACATTCTAGAGAAATTAGTAAAATTCCTCATGATTTCAATTAGAGAAATCTCCTCAAGAAAGATTACAAACATAATAATTTTATTTTAAACAACAAAACATGATTAAAACATCCCGGGTACTGGAATTAGTACTCACTTTTGGTGGTTGCCTTCTTAGAAATATCTAGGAACAATCCATCAAATGCTTCTTGTGGGATACTGTTGTAACCTAGACGTGTTACTCTCAGTCTACCTGAAAAATACAGAGACGTAAAAAAAAAATCAGTGTTTTGTTCAGTGATTTTTAACTTATTTGCTATAGATACATAAATTAAAACATCTACTTACTGTTATACGGGGTATCTAAAACAGTCATCTATACATACATGGTTCCTGCTATAATATGACATCAGCACAACTAGGGTATGCTTAGTCATCTCATAGAAAAAAAAAGCATTTGTTAAATGCAAACTAAGATTTTTTTAACAACACTCAGAATTAAATGCCTGTCCTTGACCAACTGTGCAAACATCCATTCCTTTGCCAAAAGAGTAATTAATCAGTTTCTCTACTGGAGATTCAAGGGTTTCCAGTTAACACGGCAGTTGTTCCTTTCCTCTTCTGTGTTTTTGCAGGCTTCAGAAGGTAAAAATAAAAAGATTTTTTTTTTTAAATTTATAAGGTTATCCCAAATATCTCCTTTCTTAAGTCTCCTTCCCTTTGTTAGAGAGAAATGGCTGAGATCTTTCAGAGATGCCTCTTGTTTCCACTCACATCAGTAAACTACATCCTATCTGAGTTGTGTGTGGCATCAGAGGCCAAATTTAATGATGCATGTGTCACAAACCTATCACACTACACACAGAATGTTCAAAGAAAGTGCATAGCAGCACTGGGGCTCCTCTTCTGCCTCTCATTAGCTAGTTAGTCTCAAGGCCCTTTTCTTAGCTCCTGTCCTTGTCTCAGGATGACCATGTCCCATATAGACTGGGACAGCAAGACGGTGTGTGCAGTTTCACTGAAAGCCACATTTGCCAGACCCATCAGCTCTCCCAGGCAACCCACTTTGTTAGATACGCATCTATTTTACATTCACTCCGGTGCACAAGGTCTTGCAGAATTGAAAAAAAAAAGTGAAATTAGAAGGCTGAGTGATATGGTAGCATACTGTTAGAGAAGGGGGATTCCATGTCTTTCTTTGGCAACTTCTTTCTGCATATATGGTCCAAAACTGCATTGACCTTTGAATCTTGTCAATTGCAAATTAATTTTGAATCCAAGCTGTCTACTGAAAAGGTGCAAAGGTCACCTTTAAATAGCTGCTCTGCTACATTGCCCTTTACTCCATGGTCCACATCCTTTGTCTTCTTCCAATTAATTTTGCTTCTTCAAGAACACTCCTTGCCACTGATTGTGTCCTCATACAGATTATTTCTCCTCCACATGCATTTTTCAAAGCCGCATCTCATTTTGTCATTTCCTGCCTAAGGTTTCCAGTCTCTCTATTTTTGCTGATTTATGCAGTGCCACCCAATTTGGATCATTTGTGATTTTAATTAACGTGAACTCTTTTCCTGTCTTTTGGCTAATGAATGAAGATATTTAAAGAAGACTGGACTCATGACTGCTCCCTGATGTTCCCCCACTAGAAAACTCATGTGATTCAACACATTTTCATTTATTATCTCACTTCACTAATGGCCCTATGGATGGTTTTTAATCAACATCACAGAGTCCTTATCTAAGCCAATCTGAATTAATTTTGTGAGTATCCTCTCTTGCTGATGCTCACTTCAAATAGAAGAAAACAAAAGCAGAAGAGGCCATCACTCACTAGAATGCTTCTCTGCAAGACCTGGAAATGAGGAGGTAGTGAGAATAAATTGTTCACTTTCCTCTCTCAGGACTCTGGTAGACTTAGGATCCCTTGTCACCATAATGTCTATACTACTATATATACTACTCCCGATTTTCAATATAAGTATTTTAAAACTGTTTGTCAAGGCAGGGAAGTGTTATTATTCCCACTTTGGAGAATAAGCTCCAGCACAGAAAATATAAGGAAGTGGTCTGCTCTGCTCCTTTAGCAGTCATGGTTAGAAACTGAGGGTTTAAGGTTGCTCTTGCAGCTACACCTGTCTTCTGAAAGTTCCTGTGACATGCTCACATGTGTGTCTCTGGGATGACCCATCAAATGCACCATCAAAATGATTACATCTCTTAAACAAAAAACCCCAACCAACCAACCAACCAACTAAACTAAATCCAACTAAAACAACACAAACCCCTAAATGTCAGGACATCCATATTTATATCATGACCTGAATGCCATTTTGAGAAAACAGGTCCAAATAATGTAAAGTGATTTAGAAAAGGTGAGACTCGGGTATTCAGAACATATAACTGCCTAATCTAGACCACAGGATACAGAGTAAGTCTTATAGCAGTATATGTTGGATCTGGTCCTAAAGTTATTTGGGCATCTCCTTCTCACTCACCTGAGTTTTGAGATATTCCTGAAGTCCTGGACCAAAGTGTTTTCCTTGACGCTATAGAGGATGTTTATACTGGATTTGAATCCTGATGAACAAAGTCTAAAATATGTTCCCCACCTAAGAAGTTCTTTCCTTTCCTATCAAGAGTATAATTATGTCATGTGATGGACATTTCCACTCCAGTCATGGCTCTATGTTTCCTAAAAAGTAGGGTCCCACTGACTACATGCACAGCATCCTCCACAGTCACCTCCTGATAAACTGTTTTAATCAGGTAGTTACATTCCTTTTGGATTAAAATTAAAAATACTTTTCTGCTACAACAAAAAGGCATGTATAACATTGATTTCTTTATGTGGGCAATTTATTTTCTGAAATATTAATTGATGTTTCTGATTGAGCTCTGAATTACTTTCAAAACCTTTAAGTTTATGCGATTTTTAATAAAAGCCAGCAGGACATTTTTAAAATGTTGCTATTATCCCCTCTTCCCACCCACCCTCTCTATAAATCAAAACCCGTGGGGAGACAACAGACGAACAATACCCTTCCACCCCCATTAAAAAAAAAGGAAAGAAAGAAAAATAATGAAAAAGGACAGGGACCAAATATTTCCAGAAGCATCAGCAATCATAAAGAAACCAATCACAAGCTAAGAAATTATCTAAGCGAGCACAGAGGGAGGCAACAATATGAAGAAGACAATTCAGAAAATATTTGCAGGAGCAAAATTTATAAATACTCATTATGTCTTTTGAACACATGTCCAAATTAATATGTGTTCTTGCATCTTCCTTTACCATTAATATATTTAGTGCAAGAAGATATGTAGGATAAAATATTGTCACCAATATTCTCTTTATATTAGGAAATAATTACACAGTTTTTTCACTGCAAACTTTTAAACGTGGCCCAGCTGGAAATGAATTGCCTTTGACTTGCTAAAAATAAGCATAAGAAACTTAATGTAAGTCCATCACCAGTGCAATTTATACTATACACCACTTCTGTAAGGTGTAATTAACAGCGCATTGCTACAATTTATTATTGGTTTAAAAAGCCTGAAAATCAGATCCTTCCAGCAAAATGGGAAAATGGGAAGCTATGTGCCAGGCATATTATTCTGGCTTATATTAATTTAGTTATTTCACCTTTGGTGCACATTCATCTATCCATACAATGTGAATGCTTCATTGAGAATGATGCTGGGTACTGAACCTTTGGCTCAATATGAAATACGAACTCTGAAGCATAGCTCCAATAATACTTCCATTTGCATTACTATGATTAACATTCCTCTGAATAGGAAGCATCCACTAATATTAATTGCAGAAATAGTGAGATTCCAACTGTCATAAATCACTGTGCAGTGTAAAGCAAGTTCTCAGAAAACAGCAGAGAAAAACTCTTGGTTTTTGGTTTTTTTTTTTCTGAGTTCACTTCAACCTCATTTTAACCAGGCTTTTTCATTTGTGTCCATTGACAAGACAGTAGTTATGCTTTTCTCTTGATTAACACACTCTTTTCAGTAAGGTCCTAAACAGCTTTCACATGAAAGGTTGAATCCAACAAAGCATGTTTTTTCTCATTAAAGACTTAGCATTCACCCACAGGTAATTTATCACACAGATACTCCCTGTCTCACAGGAAGGAGAGTGGCCTTGAAGCCAATGTTCTTGGTCTGATCAGAAGTTTTCTCCACAACAGTTAAAATGAATGCCTTTTCAAAGATGGTGATTGCTGAATTCATTTAGTAAGTGAAAATATGGGAGGGGAAAAGATACACAGTTTCTCTATTAAAGCACAAGGAGACATTTTGCCTTATTTGAAACAATATAATCATTAAATCTGTATGATCTTATTGAAATTTAATTTATATATTTATATATTTGTATCATTTCCCCTTCACTTGTATTTCTTTCTCCCACAGTTACCAAAACTGTCAATATTCATTGATTCATCAAAGCAAGCAACCCTGACATTTGGTGCATCAGCTTTCATTTGTAACAGGCATATGATGCAATGATTTATTTTGATGTATCACATTGTACCACAAAGAGCATCCAAAAATAAAAATGCTTTCATTAGAAGTGTTGTGAAAACAAAGCATCTTCATCAGGGACCACACACAAGGAAAGAAAAATTTCTTGCCACCTGCGCTCTTTAGTCCAGGCTTTTGATGGTTGGATTGCTTTGGAGTTTGCTTGCTTGGGGGTTTTTCAGACATGCTATTTCCAAATGTATCATATATTCAAAAAGCAACTGGAGGGTCTAAGCAGTGTTCAGAGCTGGAAAGAGCAGAGATTTTCCTAGCTGGTATCCTGCTAACCACAGTAGGTGAGGTGCTCCTGAATTACTGTGGTATCAAATGAGTTCCTAATGACAGTGCCCACCTTGCAAGAAAAGGCTTTTCCTGAGATGGCAATTAGTGCCAACCTCAAAGACACCGGAAATGATCATAGATGGCCTGGCTGCTTGGCTGCCAGTGGGAGGGTAAGGAAAGGTCATGGGCATATCCTCACCAAGGACATTCATACTAACTGTCTTTTCTGGCCAAGAATACTTTAGTTTTCGTCTTTGCTCCTGATTGGAGGACCCACAAAGCAGTTATACATTTTCAGGTAGGAAACATTTTCCAACTACAAATAATTCTTTTAGCAGACATTTACCATTAAGCGCAGGTTTAAGTCTCACTGGGGACAGCAGAGCTTCAACATGTGCTTGAAGTCAAGCATTCCCTCAGAGGGCTGTGGCTGAATGGGGAAGAGACTAAAGAGCTGGAGATGCTTAGGACCAGGAATAAATACATATATGCCTGCATATACCGGTCTCTGCTGCTTCTGATTGTGTCTGTGCTGTACATTTCTCTCCAGCTCCTTTTCCATTATCATCCTGTGCTGTAAGAGATGATGCTGACACGGCAACTAAGTGGAGCAAGGCAGGAAGAGGAGACAGGACAAGCAGAAATGAGCTGAAAATCATCCTCCCAAGTAAAGCCCTGCTCACAGGACAACATCTCATTATTTTGTTCCCCCATGGAGAACAGAAAGGCATGGCTGATGTGTTTGGAGATCATAGGCATGTTCCAAAAGGCAGCAAATGAAAGCAGAAGAGCAGAGGGTTATGCAGAGCCAAAGGATGCCCTTCTGTAAGATGGCATTTTGCTTTGCAGTGACTGAAGCCCAACCACTACCACAACCTTTTCACTCTCTAAAACTCCTTCTAAGGACGTTTTAGCAAAACATGGACTGGTCTCTTCTCCCAGGTAACAAGCAACAGGACAAGAGGAAATTGTGCCAAGTTGTGCCAGGGGAGGTTTAGATTGAATATCAGGGAAAATACCTTCATTGAAAGAGTTGCCAGGCACTAGAAGAAGCTGCCCAGGGAAGTGTGCAATTTTGAACTTCATCAGCCAGAATGGTGTCCAGTGGAGTGGGTGTTTTTCACATTCCAGTCTGTTCCAGTTCTGCTGTATGGGTCATTTCACTTTATTTTTTCTCTCATGTTTTCTTTGTTTAGCTGTTTTTTTATGGTTTTGTGTTGTTTTGGTTTTTTTTCCTTTAAGAAGGGTGAAGCTATTTTTTAAGTGGCTAATGGAACAGGTTAAAAAACGGTTGCACAGTGGAGGCTTCTCAGAAATAAGATCATTTCCTCGGTGTATAGTAATTTCAAGTGAAAAATTTGACTTCTAGGGAATGATAACACAAGTAAAGGATGTAGACTGCATTGCAGAAGAATTACATTTTAATGTTCATCAATGAATCGCAGTGCTGTGCTCTTTGCATATCTTGATGCAAGATCACCAAATATGCTTTGTGTGAAAAATTAGCTTTTATGTTTTACTTTTAACTGTGCCATACCTAAGTCTCATTTGCTTGCATATGCTTTGGTCATCAGAGATGTATCCAGCTAACTTCAGACATCTGCATAATAGAAGTCAAAGAACTATTGGCCTAGACTAAGTTAAATGTCTAGTTTTAGTTGACTGAGTTACCAGTCAGTGAGTCTCACCCCAAGATATGTTTTCTCAGTGCAAATGAATAACCCCTCCACCAGTCATTAATTTAAATGCTGCACTGACAAAGGCCGAGCAGCATTTCAGTAATGACATGTTTCAAAATATTGCAATAGACCACAATAACAAATTTGGTGAATAACTTATTTTATCAAGCCAGGAGAACTCAAGGACAAAATATCTTCTTCTGGCCTACTGGAGCAAAGAAACAGGGCATTTCCATCAGCCTGCAAAGTTGCAGCCTTGATTGAGCTGCTTTGGTTGTGCAAGTTTCACTCATTGAACTTAGATTTCAGGTGGACAAAGAAATTGTATCAAAAGGCAACAACTTCTCTCTCACAGAAAAATTGGTCCTCTATTTGCAGAGTTTAAAATTAACACACCATACTATAAGTGTTATAGTATGCTATAACTGGAACATGCTGTCCAGAGAAGTTGTGGATTCTTCCTCCTTGGAAGTGTTCCAAGCCAAACTGGATGGGGCTCTGAGCAGCATGGTCTAGGGGAGGGTGTCCCTGCCATGCCAAGGAGGTTGGAACTAAACAATCTTTATGGTTCCTTCCAACCCAAAATATCATAGGATTCAATATCCATCTGATCAAGGCTTGCAAACATTTTAGAAAGCTATCGTTCTTGCACATGCGAAACCTTTTTTTTGCACCGTACTTCAAAATTTGCTTTGACATGCTCATAATCCATATAGCAAAATTAAAAGCATTAAAACATGCCTTTTGTGCAATAGTATGGCCAAAATAAATATTTTCCTGGTCTACTGTGGAAAAAAAAGTCTTCTTTGGCTTCTGGATAATTTTTTCAGCTACTCTTTTATCTGTGGAAAAAATATTTTTTCTGTTGAGTTCATTTAATAAGTAAAAGCATTTCTTCTGGCCTATTTGAACTGCGTATTTAAAATGTCATTGTGAAAGAAAGAGTTTTTGTATTGCCTAGAAAAGTATCACAGTATGCTGCCCAGTTCACAACAGATGTTTCTGTAATTGTTCCTTGATTCTGTAGCGGCTTCAGGTCTTTCAGCAGAGCCTTGACCAGCAATAAAACATAATTCGACCATCAATACACTTTTCGTTAAAGCTGTTAAATGGAAGGAATAGTCTTCCCCTTTATCTGTTGCTGATCTAATCCAAAACCCTTCCAAAGCTTTCAAAGGATGGGTAATTGCTGCCCCTATTTTTTTGCCAGAGGGTAGGTAAGCTGACATTGAGAAGTTTAGAGGAGCACAGCTATTGAGCTCAAGGATGGAAAACTTGACCCTAATAAAGGCTAGAAATTGTGGACTAAGCTATATGGACCCCAGGTTTCTTGTAAACTATGAATACTGGTGCATCTCACCTTACAGATCCAATCTGGTCATTTTGTAAGTAATTTGTACATCTGAACTTTGACATCCTCTGGCTTGGAAATACTGAAGAAAAATGAGAATTCCTTGCAAAGTTTTTATGCCACTTGCCACTGGTAGTACTTTTGCCTCAAAAAATCCACTGAAAAATCTGTCTTGGCAAATTTCTTAAAGGTAGAATACAAAATACACAACACCAATGATTAACAAGATGTACGAAGTGAAAGCTCTCAGCATAACCATTACATCAAACAAATGGTACCTGAAATGGACATTAAATAATACTTGAACATATTTTTAAAAGCTGTTTTCTCAGAAAATAAAAAATTATATAGTTTCTAGAGTGGACCCACAGGTAGTGGGTTGGATAGTTGCATTAATAAGAACAATACAATGTGAACAGAGGGCAAGGACACTGCTTCTGAATCTGAGTGCTTCTGTGTTGGGAGGATGTGCTCCTCGCCTTTGACTCCTCCCTTCCTGGTGCTGTAACACTGCTGGGGAGGGTGTTGAGAAAGGGAAACACTCCCCGGTGGATCATGTAGGGACTTCTGATTCCTTCTCCTGTGTCTCTTCCTCCAGCTCAATGTGATCACGCCCCAAGACTCGAAAGACCTAAAGGGGTACGGGCAGTGGTTTACCTATGTCTGACCAAGAATGCTTCTGACCCTGAGAGATGTCACCACCTATGTCAGGCATCTTCTGGGCTGGTGAGTCAGACATGCCACTTAATAAAGACCTGCACCTTTCCAAATCAGTAAAGAAAGGCCAGGTTGGATGTCCTGGGACATCCCAAATGAATCAAACCTTAAATTAATCAGAAAATACATTCATAGCTGTATCCTACCTCTGCAGCCCACAACATGTTATGTCTACCCTGTTGCTGCATGCTTAGTAGGCTGTCCTGCTGGGCCCCATGCTGAGGCAAATGTAGGCATGCTGTGATGCCCTCTCTGGAAACCATGGAAGAATCTACCTCGTGTTTTTAGGCAGCATATTGACATTTGAATGGCTTTAACGGTGGTCCCTACTGCAAGGGAGCAATCAAGGTTAGAGCTATGGAAAGGCTTTCATTTATGATGTCAGGAGAAGTCTGTGGCCTCTGAATGCTCTTTGCTCCCTACATTGCCTATTCTGAAAACCCAGGGTGAATAATTTAGATACTTCTGGAAAATCCCAAGAATGAGGTGGTATTAAAAAAGGTCAAAGTATACACTTTTATTTATGTGGCTGGGCTCACACACACACACACACACACACACACACACACACACACACACACACACACAAAAGTATCTACATATAAGTACATAGACACACACGCATATACATGCACATAGTGAAATTTTCTGTTCTCCAAATAACTACAAATAGCACATGAGGGCTGAACAGCTGGAGTTAGATTGGTATATTGTACGGTAGTGACTCAGCACAGGAGCATTTAACTTCCTCCCAGAGCCAAGATGTCTCTCCTCAACTGAAAAGACTGGGGTGGCTGAGCTGCTTTTGTTTCTTACTGAGTACCTATGTAAGGAAGATGCCTTGAAAGGATACCTTGTTAAGAAGATGCTGTGGATAAGAATTACAGCATTTTTCTTAATTTCCCTTAAAATAAATAAAAGATGGGCATTCAGAAGATCTCAAACCTCACAATAATCACACCCAAATGCAAAAATCCCACTCAGTTCCTGTGCCATGAGAAAAGCCCCATCACTAACCCTCAATTCGGACTTTCTTTCTATTTAACCCCTTAATTAAACAGGAGCACACATTTTTTCATGTGCTGGGACAGCAAGAAGGAACGTGTTTAATGAGATGCCATAACAGCCCCTCCACCTGACTTGTCACAAGTATCTTTACAGCTATGTTTATACCAGGAAAAATTCACTGAATTCAGGAATAGTTCACTGAATTATTTTTTATAATCAGCCTTACTATCATCCCTACCATCCCTTATTACCTGCCCAGCTAATAATTTGTATAAAAATAACATTTCTGCTTCTACAGAAAACTTGTAGTTCTCTAATGTCAAAAGCTCCCCTATCCAAGCTACCTCTCAGGACAATATGTTGTACAAATGACATTAAGTTTTGACTTGAGCTACTCTTCCTCATTTAATTAGCAAGGAGAGTGTCAAGCTTATGTTATCATCTCGAGCAAATGGATGGGATCTTTCCCTGCACAACAGAAGTTGAATAAAAGCAGAGTATCTTCATGCATCCTTCTTTCTCAGCTCCTAGGACTATACCCCTCCTGCTGCTGTGTAGTGTAGATTGGTATTTTACCTCTTATCAATAGATCTCTATCATTCTGAATGAGAATGAAGATCCTTCAGACCTGGTTTTGTAAAGCAAACCTATATCCATAAGAGCAATTAGTCCCCCGCTGTGAGTTTAGACACGCCAGCTCCACTGCAGCTGCTGTCTGTTGCCAGCACTAAATTTTCCTCAGTAGTGGATCAACGTGTTTAAACACTTTGATCTTCTTTATCTCAGCCAGGAGATTTGAAAGCCTCCTGGTTAAACAAGTTTTCTTTCGGGTGAAACTCCATCTCATCCACCATTTCAGTGCTGACCTGAAACATTTGTGCTTTATTTACTGGAGAGGCATCGTCTTTTGAAATGGCTTCTCACATCCTCTCAGGAAGACTTTTTTTCACTCCCGCCTAACACTAAGCTTAAGTAACGGTACTTCAAACAGCAAATAAGAGGCACAAAGGGGACTCAGTCTTCTACGCAGCAATTCAAAACCATCTTAATCTCCATCACGCACTTTCTGATTTTCTTTTTAATCTCCCACTGCACAGTGTGCACCAAACACAGCTGAGAACTTGCTATTTATGCTGTCTTATTACTGTTACGCTACTAAAGCTTAACTCCTGTTTGGAATAGATGAGCACAAATGAACAAACGCAAGGGAATGGGCATCTTCAATGGGGGTACAGCAGAGTAGTTGATGGGAGATAAGAAATAGTGTCTGGTTGAGGTTTATTCTGTTTTCTCACTTCACAGGCAGCCACAAGTGAACATTAGTGATGTGAAACTGCTGAACAGGAAAAAGCATGGGGTGACTGTTAGGCTTATTCCTCCAGCCACTGCAAAATTCCTGATTTTCCTACCCAAACTAACTCCTTCCCTCCTTGCACACCACAGGGTTGATACATCTGTGAATAGGGATTCCAAATCAAATCTCATTAATGAAATTACTTACCTGAGCTCTGGATTGTAGATTGATTTACCATCAAACTGACTAAATTTATTCTCATATAAAATGTTACCTCTTGTGATAAAAACAAGCGTTACACTGCTTGTAAAGCTGATGGAAAGAGGCAAAGAACAAACCTTATTGCAACCTTTCAGTACGTAAAAGTGGCTTATAAGAAAGATGGGGACAGACTTGAGTTAGGCCTGCAGTAACAGGCCAAGGGGTAATGGATCTAAATTAAAAATGGCTAGATTTAGAGTAGGTAGAAAGAAGGTTTTACAGTGAGGGTGGTGAGACACTGGCACAGGTTGCCCACACGGGTGGTGGATGCCTCATCCTTAGAAACATTCAAGGTCAGGACTGAAGGGCTCTGATCAACCTTGTATAGTGGAAGCTGTCTCTGCCCACGGCAGGGGGGTAGAATTAGATGACTGTTAAAAGTCCCTTCCAACACAAACCACTCTGTGATTCAGTGATTCCAGAAGGAGCCCAGAGAGTTTTACTGATATTAAAACTTTCTAAATGTGAGGATCATATTAAAAGAGCTGTGCTCTTATCAAAATACCTGCTCAGAAATGCAGACAAAGCATTTTCCTTCACTCCAGTATCTGGTGCTGGCAGTGACACAGAAATAACAGAATAATTAGAATAAACAGCATAATTAGAGACTTTGCTTTTTTTTATAAGGGCTTGCTCCCTAGGCATGATTTTAATACCACAGACAATCAGAAGAGTTGATTGAGAGACAGATAACTGAGTCAAAACTTAGGTGAATTTTGTTTCTGCTGCAGTTTGAGTGTTCCCAGCCTGCACCAGCTGGTTTTATTACGCAGGTGGATGGAATGTGTTCTGCTCCATTTCCAAGGGAGCCACACAAGCCTAGCATAAATCAGTCAGCGAGTACCTTGAACCACACATATTAGGAATGTAAGCAAGAGGAATTCCAAAATGAAGCATGTTTAGACAAAGAGGCAATTATGGCATGGAGAGGAAAGGAGTGTAAAAATTTCATCTGGAATCAGGGATGGAGCACAGTAGCTCAAGGAGGTGGAAAGTCTGATTCTTTATTTATACAGCCTCATAAATGGGGTGATTTTATTCCCCTGCATATGATATAGCAATATCTATTAGAAGAGAATATCACAGACTGATTCCCAAAGAGGATTTAGGAGACCGGTCTTACAATATCCACACAGTCCAATGAGTCAGATTCAGGTCTCATTTACAAAGAGTCTGCCCAGGTGTGCTTTTATGCACGTTGGAGTTACACAGAATGGAGGCAAATGATACATAAATGTCATGGGTTTGCACTGCAGACAAAGGAGGGGTGAACAGAGCGGCTCGTGTCGCTGCATGCTGCAAGCTTGACCATAAAATGCATTCCCAGTGGGTCAGCACCTGTTTAGATAAATGGTTTACTTGAAATACACAATGCAGGAGAGCTCGCTCATTTATCCATATGGCACTAACATGAATTGCCAGCTGTGGCCAGTCGTCCAATATGTTCTCTCTCCATCTATGACATATGAAACCATATGGAATCATCTATCCATTAGGAAGAGATCATTTTCAGACAGGAAGGTTTTCTGACACAATTATTAGCTGTGGTGTTCTTGACCAGGAACAGGCTGAAATAGACAGGAAACAAAAAGAGGCTTATGCTGTCTTAAAGGTTCATGTGAAGAATTTTCTGTTTTTAAATCATCTTTAAAGCTCCTCTTTTCTTTTTCTTCTTCTTTTTTTTTTTTTTTTAAGAGTGCTTTTTATCTCTTAGCTCAATGTCATTCTGCTGTATGAGATGCCTTTCTCTTTACCCATTTCTGCAGTGATCATGGCACAGGAGGCTACTGGTTTCCTTGGAGCTTGGGTTTGATTGGGGCCAGCAGGCAGGTACGTGACTTGCTGGAAACAACCTCTTTTAGGAGTAACTGCTGAACACCCTGTTCAGCAAATAAGTGGTCCCAGAACTGTGACTCAAATGTACTTTGTTCCCAAGTGTCCTTGTCTACTCAATGTAGACTTTGCTCTGAACTAATGCTAAACACTGTATATCAGCATAAAATCAAAGGAAAACAGTGTCAAAACAGAGTCACTGGCTAAATTCAATAATATCTTTATTGAGACAGAAAATCCTATTAAGGCAGTTCGCCTGCTCTGAATCTGGAATAACTCAATTACTCTTGATTTGCACCAATGCAAATGAGATGAGAATCTGCCCCCAGAACACTTGCTAGCTATGCTCATTGACATGATCAGAAGTACAGTGTTCCCTATAATCAGCCTTGGTTTACCTCTAATGGATATAAGCAGAGACAAGAGCCTCGGGCATTTCAGGCTGTGGAGTGAATAGCTGATCCCTGTCTGCCTGTATGCAGATTATGTATGGAGAATCAGAGAAGCTTATTTTGGAAATTAAGCAGCCCCCAAATGAGTCTGGAATCCAGAAATATTTCTTAACAGCAGCACTTACAGATAGAGGACCTCTCCTCCCATATGCATACTCACCTAATCCAGCAGAAACCTTCTGAGTTAAATCAACATGCAATGAAAATAAGCTCTGACCTGTGGTACAGCCCAGAGTATCCATGGAAGAGAAAGATAGCATAATTACTACTAACTTTAAAACTAAATTGGAAGTAAGAAGTCCTTTGATCTAACACCCTGGTACATGAAACAAGGTTCGGGCTCTCACATCCAGTGATTATAGATAGACCAGTCCACAGACAGTTCAAAACTCAGTTGTACCAAGTGCAGACTCAATAGATGATGCCAAACACAGGTAAAATTTTGTAAAATGATTGGTTACTGTCTTCTGCTCAACACACCAGGGGCTCATATCCAGTCCTTTTCTTCTCCTTCCTGTTTAATAGGAGTTGAGGAGATAGATCTTTTGAAAGGATTTGGATCTGAGTAATAAGTTTTGTGTTGTCCTGCTAACAGTGTCATATCATGTATTGTGAAAGAGAGAGATAGACAGCTGCTTGTCATACCACCACAGGCCACAGTTAAGGAAGTAAATGGGAAGCTGGGATGAAGACAAAATATATATATATCTTTGTAATCTATCTGATGGTTATCAGAACACCGTAAGAAACACCAACCAAGAACCTTTGCAAGCAGTCTAGAAGCTACTCACACCATAAGAAGGCAATTTAATGTGCAGTAAGTGGAGATTTCAGGCAACATTTTCCTGGCTAGATGGCCATATGCAGAAGGTGACCACTACAAACACAGTAAGTGAGAATTCATATAAAACACTTCAGAGTATTTTAGGCACCTATTTACAAGCAACACAAAGCACATAAAATCAGGAACCTAAACCTTCTGTTTGTTAATGCAGAAATTTCCAGATAAGGTAACACGTAAAATTAGTATTTAACTAACACATGGCACAGATAGCCCAGTAATTGTCCACTTTGCGGACAAAACAAGGAGGCAATGACTCAGTCTTGCCCTGAGACAGCACTAACTGGGAAGCAGGATACACCAATTTGTTTCCTGTCTATATGGAGTGAGCTCCATACATTACTATTTCCAGAGACATTAGCCCACAGTTTTCCAGTCCTTTTCTGACACTCCAGTTCAGACAATAAAGGATCCTGATCACCATTTACAAATCACAAGCAATTGTTCCAGCACTTCTCTTTTTTTCCCATGACCAGGGACACTTTTGTGATAAATGTGATGCTTATGTTTCCGAATAACTGCTTTTCTTTCCCTAGCTACAATAATACAGAGCAGCACTGGCATATTGGCATCTCACGAGGTTTCTAGCATTCCAGCTTGAAGGTTGTGATCCCGATTCTTTTTGCAATCACTTACTTATTTTTGTGACATCATGACAATTTTTCTCCCACTGATGATTTGCCTTTTTTTGGTCCTTTAACTGCTTATACTTGACATGTCTTCATCATACATACCTGGCATATTTTAAAACACCACATGTAAGCATCTCACCAGAGGAGCAGTTTAGCTCAATGCCATGTCATGCCATGCCTTAGTAGTTCAACCCATTGTTTTCCCAGCTTTAAATCCATACCAGCAATTTTCTCACTCATATTTGTCACTCACTGCCAGCCATGAAGTCAACACATCAGCTCTGACATGTATATCTCTAGGCTGAAATTTAAATCAAAATGCTTCTTAAATCTACTAGTGTATTGGTTAGGACTGTGGAGATCACAATCAATCAGGAAGTGATAAAACAAGATAATTCATATGTTTTAATGCATTTTAATGCACAGACAGGGTGTTTAAAACATACATATCCATAGAAATATTCCACATAGCCTCTAAAAGCTTATAAACTGGCATTTGTTGCTTTTATAACTGTATTTGACCAAAACATCCTAAAAATTCAGCAATATTTAGAGGTTGCTGTTCCAATCTAGCATATTTGCTGGGAATTTATAGGATTATTTGCTTTGTTCAGTCTTTTTCTGATTCTACACCCACTACAAATGAGCACTATGCCATTGGTGCCAACCTGAAAGAGTATTCTGAGAACATGGATAGTAACAGAATTTATCTCAAGCACAAAGATTTGTGGATATATAAAGCATTAACAAAGTCTACATGCTGCACAGGCCATGCTACCCATCTTGAGTAATAATCTCTTGTACAAAAAAGTTGCCTACCCACTTATAGGAGCAACAAGCTCCTGAGCTGCCCAACAGCTGACTTCAGAGCCATTGCACTAAACTCTGGAGAAAGAGTCATCAGAAGTTGTCTGCTTTAACATTTGTCACACTTAGACTTTAAAAAAATCTTCCAGGTACATTTATTCTCACAATTTTTTTAACATCTCTGGTCACAAGTCAAAGCCAACTTCCCAAATGTGGGAGAAACTATATCAAACTGTAACAGGACCTGAATTCCTTCTCATATCTGTTTTATTTAGTGACTGGGAAGAAGCCCAAGACACTCTACAAGGTGGATCATAATGGAAGTGCTCTTTCAGGCTACAGAACTAAAGATTCCAGCCAGCTACTCTTTGAGAAACCCCTGGCACATTTACTCCTAGAGCTGCAAACAACAAACCAGACCTTTAGACAGGTCGGTCTAGCTAGAACTACCTCTGCTTTTCATTAACTTCAGTAGAGATGCATTGACACTGACATGGAATTAGTGTGAAGAGTAGTTTTTCTCTTATTGTAAAAGGCCAATGCCACCCAGATTCTGGGATGATACCTGCATCTTGTCCATCTCCATCATTCAACAGAATTATGACTCATCTATGCCTCCTATTGCTTTCCCACTTGTCTACTGAGATGTGATGCCTTCTGGGACAGGGTCTGTCTTACACACATTCAGCTGCGGACTGATGTTGCCTGAAACTACAGCAGCATCCAACTGCTGTGGCTGTGTTCAAATACAAATACTCAAAATAACAGCAAGATGTCCACACGTACATAATATCTTTTCTGTATGGGAAAGGGAATAAGCTGCAAAAGTCAAAGCCAGGTCCGCTCTGATGCAGTACTACGGTTTGTAACAGTACAGTTATTTTAGTAGAATATTTATATTCTCAGAAGACATAGTTATACTGCTAAAAAATTTCAGTCTGTGCTGGAGTAGAATCTCTCACAATGCTGCTGCAATCTCGGCTAGTACCTGTGAATTTTACTGCAATGAAAATAATGAATAATAAAAAGTAATAATTGAATGTGAACTGCATGCACTGGGCTGTCATGTGTGGGCAATACAAACGACTTGCAGAAATTCTTCCTGCTCCTCTGTATTCTGCTCTTGGTGACAAGCTCTTTGTCAACTTTTCCTTCACTGTTAGCAATGAAAATGTACATGTGTGGCAGCCAGTAACTCAAGCTTCCCATGGGGACAGTTAATTCTCTGCTCCTTGGTCCTGTGCTTATTTCCCTCAGTCACTTTTCCCCTATGGATCCAGTAAAAGAGCAGAAAACGTGCCAGAAAGAGAATGAGACCAATAATTAACCACAAGGAATGAAGGAATGGGACTGCTTAGAAAGCACAAGAAGCAATGGCATGTCAAACAGCAAAACATCACTGCTTAATGGTTTAAACAAGGAACATGAAAGCCTTGCTCTTTCCTTTCCAGTGACACAGAAGTCTCCCTATCCACAGAAATATCTCTATGTTAAAGGATAACATTAAACAATCCAATCTTTAATAAGCCACTGGAAACCCAGAGGCACAAGACAGACTGCCTTTGTTTATCACAGACCTTATATACTCAGAGGTCTTCAGATGAATGAGGTGCCAGACAGCAGTCTGGGGGGACTGGGGGTATTAACTCAACACCCTCCATCAGCTTCACAAAACCATCCCTCCATACACTCAGACCCCACCCTGCCTTTCCCACACTGGCTGAGGATAATGAGGAAATTATTCCAAAACTACAGAGTCTAAAATAAATTTGCTTCTATCTAAAAGTCAGATTTTTGCCATATATTTATACTTTATGCCGCATATTTACAGGATCCACATCCAGAGGAAAAAAAAATCTTAACATTTATGAGTTCAACAGCAAAACTCCAAAGGAGTTACTCACTTCCCTAAGTAGGGGCTTCTAGTTCTGATTGAGATCTCCTGGGATATCACACAGCTTGTTGCCCATCTCACGTCCACCTTTTAGAACACCTTATGGCATCTCATATAGCAGTGAATGCCTGTGTCAGGTACCTGAGCTCTTCAGTATATTCCAGGCTACAGTTTTACCCCAAGGCTAGTTTGTGATGAGATAGCAGAGTTTGCAGAAAGTTTCCTTTTCTTGCTTGGATCACACTGGCAATTAATCCTTGGAGAACAAAACACTGCAGAGGCAGGACGAAAGCATGTGAACAGCACAGAGCTCATTTCCTCTCTGGCTGGCACAGGGAGCAGATAGAGCCCTTAAACAGCAAGCGTCAGAAGAAAAACTCTTAGGTCTGGATGTCAGGTCTTAAATTTTTTTCATATTTGTAGGCTGAAAATTCAAAACTGTAACCTGTTAAACAGGGATTTGCCTAATACCTCATATAAAGCTCACTGAGTTCTGCTCTAAAGCCAATTCTACACCTGCATAACAGTGTTGGCTTCCATATTTGCAGCACTAGGGCACCAGCTCTACCTAATTTAATTGCAAGCATTAGATCAAGCTGCAGAGATGCACTTTCAAGAATTGGGATGTTTGAAGATCCATTCAAATCCTTGATCAAGACAAAGCAACCCCAAGCTACCTGTGGCATGTTTCTCTTTCAAGACCAAACTAACATGTACAGGGAAAATTGAGGCTTGTGCACTGTTCGTGCAGGCTGGGCAGGCAGGTTTTGCCAAGAACTTTTTTCATATCCAGCTCCAAGTGCAGCCACCTGGGAGCCACTTGACTCCTAGGCTTGGTGGAAGTCATGGCAACTTCCCAAGCACCTCATATGCTTGTTCTAAGAAAACAGAGCCAGTTTTTATCTTTATCTTTAAAAGTGAAGCAACCCAGAGCTCTGTCCCATTAGCTACACAGGACAGATAAGTTCAAAAGCACTTTGGCAGGGAATGTGTATCTGACACCCTTTCTACACATGATGCCTCTCCAAATAGTCTCCTAAGCTAAACCACAGCCTATGATAGGACTTGGTTAAACAAAACAAGATTTGTGAAGGTATGTGGCAAAAATCAGCTGGATGATAAGACATATCATGCCTAGAAAACTCCTTTGAGCTTACAGTTCATCTAGCTAGATAATCCCATGTGTGAAGGTGGGATCTAAAAAGGTGGTGAAGCCTTATGTAAACAGGTAAGCAAATCCCTGCACAAAGTATGAGCCCTCTCTGGAAGCTGTGATGGAGAATCAAATGCATGTGGGCTGGGTGCAAATGCCTCATTTGCACCAGGACAGCAGTGTATAACAGCCTCCTTTGCTCTGCCTCACTCCTCACACTTGCAGAATAAAGACTCACAAAGCCTTTAAAGATGCCAGCATGGTGTTTACATCTTGCTACAAGGAGCAGTGAGCAGCAGGATTTTGATCAAGAAAATCTTCAGAGTGAAATAATCACATGAAGGGGAAGAGAGAAAACAGGCAGACTGTAGATGTGATAGAAATAGATACTCTGATTTTTCTTGAACTTACAGAGTCAATTTTTGAGAAATTACAGAACTTCCAAGCCATTAAGAAAACCCCCAGTAGAGGATGAGCTTACACATGACCAGTTTGTCCAACTTTGTGTTTTCCCTTTCTTATAGACCCCTTTGATGATTTTCCAGGCAAACAAAGCCAGGCATTTTTTAGAAGGGGCATCATGGCCAGGGAAGGGTTACAACAACAGATGCCCCACATTTGAAGTGCTTCTCTAAGCCTCTGTATGCACACAAACAAGAGATGCTGCTGAGCCTCTCTTCACATTAAAAAAGATAAAATCAGGTCACTTAAGAGAGAGAGAAGAAAGAATGAGACAAAAACAGAACTCAGAAGTCACCACTAAGGGAACATCCTGTCCGTATGAGAGTAACGGAAAGGGAAAAGTAAAATTCCTGCAGACTCCAGTTCTTGCATGAATTCTCTCTGTTGCTATGAGAATGATGGGGGTTTTTTCCAGCCTTTCTTCCCCCACCTACAAAACGGGGACAGCACTTACATAACCACTTTGCAAAGTGCATAGGAGGATTAGCTGGCTGTCATCTGTCATATGAGCAGACCTATGAAAGTGCGAAGGAGTATTTTTAATAAATACCTCATTACCTTGTTATATTTTTGACTTCAACTCTTACCAGGAAGGTCAATTGCATTTTTTTTTCTGTCATGCTACCAAAAATGTGCAGACCCCTTAACCATCTCATCCCTGATGAGCCATCTTTACCTAAAATGACTTACACACAATATGATGTGCTTCTTAGTCAGTCACGTATGCAAGTCACAGTGAGCAACACATTAAACAATAACAGATTGATTTGTTTTTTAATAATCTGACCTTGTTTGATCTGGATAGGCAATGGTGTTTTACATCCTGTCATTCTGCAAACATGACAGGCTATGGATCCTTGTTATGCTGCTGTGAATATTGAGTGATTCAAGTAGAGGATTCAGAATTCCACCACAGAAACAGAAATCAAAATAACTGTAAATAATGTGGGGTATTTAAGTAACTTGGAAGTGGCTGCAGCCTTACTCTTCAGGCTTTAACCTGCACAAGCCCAAGAGATTTTGTGCTCTTTGCAGCTAAGGACTGGAGCAAATTTCCATCATACGCAAAGCCTATTTCATTTGTTCTAATCAAGTTGACCTGGATACACTTGGCTTCCTCCAAGCAAAATTCACTGTACTGCTCAAGAAAAAGAAAAAACAAAGCCCTCACAATATCTGCCAGATGTAGTGACCCTCAGCTAAAAAAAAAAAATAAAATTCATCAGCATATTATTTTATTTCTTCAGCTGATTTGCTTTTGTCTCCTAAAAGCCTCTGGGACACAAAGCCAGCACTAACTTTCCTCTCCATCACAAAGCTCAGTGATAACATTAGCTTGACCCACTTGAGTGCTGCAATGAGTTATGGTAATAAATGACTGAAGGCAAATTTACTCTCCTGATTCTCCACAATGCAAGTCTCAATGCATATAAGAAGACTTGTTTTTTTTTTATCATTTAGAAGGCTTACCACTTACCAAGGAGCTCTCTCTAGGGAGAGGGAAGCTGCCATATGACCCATGTAAAGATGGTAAATAGTAATTTAGACTGGGTTTTTTTTGCTCATTACACAAAAGAATGACTATAATAGGGTCGGAATACCAGTAGAGGCTACCTGACACTGTTATTCTATCTTTGGCAAACTTGTAGTGCAGAAGGGCAAGTCTGATGGATGTGACACTTGGACTATGTTGCAGAAGTGCAAAATGACAGTCTCAGAAGGCAGACAGGAAAATGGAAAAGGATTCAGTCTAACCCTTCTCCTGTTTTTACCATGGAATTTTCCTAATGGTGGCCTAACTGCTCTCACAAGAAATCACAGCACAACTTCCATTTCTATTTTGTCATGTCATCTCCATAGCAGAACAAACTGTAGCCCCTGGCAGACTTTGCTCATACTAGAGAAGAGGGCAGTTCTCTGCCCTCTTTGCTTCCTTAGGTCCTTAAGTCATTGCTCTAGAAGACTGGATCCACTCCTATTGCTGAAGTGGCTTAAAGCCCTCTTCAAATTTCTGTTATTCCTGAGTGGAAGCCTCACTCACCTTCCTTCATCAGGCTATGACAAATGATATTCCTTCCTCTCTTGTGTGTGAGAGATATAGAAGCAGAAGTAACTGTTTGCATCCATACCCTTGTGAACCATCTTATTCCAAGCCCCCTGCCATGGGCAGGGTCACCTTCCACTAGACCAGGTTGCTCAGGGACCCATCCAACCTGCCCAGGGATGGGCAGTCAGAACTTCTTTGGGCAACCTGTGCCTTTTCAATAGTCCCACTCCAGCTCTCTTGTAGCCCTTTTAGGCAGTAGAAGGTGCTCTAAGGTCTTCCTGGAGCGTTCCATTCCCCACGTTGAACAACCCCAGCTCTTTCAGCCTGTCTGCATAACAGAGGTGCTTCAGTCCTCTAAGCATTTTCACAGCCTCCTCTGGACCTGGCCCAACAGGTCTATCTCTGTCTTATTCTGGGGACCCCAGAACCCAATGCAGTACTCCAGGTGGGGAGCTTGGGCATTAACCAGAGCTAGTCTCGTAATCAAATCTGATTAGGCTTGGATGTAAATGGTTGCAAATATGATGCTTTGAGGAAATGAAGATGCAATCAGATAGATCCATCTGTTCCTCCTGAAGTCTAGAGAGATATTTGTCTGATAAGAGATGAAGAGAAAACCAGCACACAAGACAAGTAGCTTTGGACTCATTTTAAAGATGCTTCCTCATTCAGTCATAAAACATTCTGACCATTTGCTTCAGCGATGGTCAGAGCTGGATGCGTATTTCAGGGCTAAGGAAGGGATGGTCTCCGTCCATGGCTTACTTGTACTGGAGGGTCTACTTCATGCTGGCATTTTGTTAGGCAACATGTACTGAAGGGAAGACCATCATATTGAATAAATTAATTACCAGTCCATTGCTAGTAAGCTTCATTGCTAATGATGATTTTTTCCCCACATTAGAAGGCAGTTTGTGCCAACAGAGCATTATAATGAGGAGAGTTACATTTCCCCGATCAAGGTTTTGCATACCAAGCTGGTAGAAGAGGAAGATACCTTCATGGGTTGGAAACTCTATCAAGCAGGATAGGATTGCTCTATAAATTACATGCTGGACATGAGTTACACTAATCTCCATCACTAGAGACTCATTAATTAGACATTTAAGAGGAAGCACATAAATAAAACACCTTTAGATTGTAGACAGATTACATGCATGGGTTTGGTTCTGTTATGGATACACTTTCATCGCGATTCATGCTATATGGCCACTGGTAAGATTTGAAAACTTGGTACCCCAAGCTGATATGTCCAGAAAGTACTTCCCAAATAATCTACTGCCCACACTGATCTAAGGTCAGGCTATAAATGGTGCACCGGGCATTTGACTTGGATTGTCACTGTGTGTGGTTTTTTTGTCTTTTTTTTTGCCATTCTTCCAAGATGACATGAAACAATAACTGCATTCCAAAAAAAGAAAAAAAAAAAAAAAAAGAAAGACAAGAATATTCTTAACTTGATACTTAGTTGAGGAACAAGAGTAATTCTTCCAATGAATTAAAAAAAACCATTAAGCAGTTTTAGAACACAGTTTGTGAACGCAATGATATTAACAATTTACATCACTGCAGGACCTTTACTTTCAGAAAATCCTGAAGATCATTGCAAATTAGAATTTGTGGGGAAGTGTCATAGAGCAATCTGAATTACTTGAGCAACTCTGTGTGAACACTTAGCAGCAGGACAGTGAATACTATGAAAAAAGGCCTGGTTAATGTTTTCTGTGAGTCAAAACCACCCACTGTCTCAAAATTAATTCAATATTTCAATGTATATGTGATAGATGAAATATTCAGTTTGTCCAGTGAAGTATTTTTCAGTTCTTCAGCAGATCATTGTGCTTTATAAATTTTTGTAGATTTGCCAAATCTTTGCAACTTTGTCCATTTTCTTCAAAAATTCAGTTTTGGTTGTTACCCTTAACTATATAAAAAAGCAGCAACCAAATCTGGTGGTATGTGGTCACCAGGTCTATAAGTTGGTTATTCTTTATAAAAAGAATTATTTCAATATTTTCTTGCAAAGAAAGTCTTATATTCTAAATTTTCTCAAGGTTATTTGTAATTTTTTTTTTAATTTAGAAGCTCTACAGGAATTGAGGCATTTTAACTGACCTGAAGTACATGCATTTGTTTTGGTTTTTTTTCCCTTGAGCAGTTGTTTGTATATCTGCTTTAGCTCTGCTTGACACAATATTTCTGCCCTCTGTTTGTTGGAATCTTAGGTGAATCCCAATCTTATTTCAAAGCTGCACTGCTTCATTCCTACTTGTTTCAGGCTGAGGGGAGCATGCCTGAGCAGAGCCTGAGCTCTCCCTCAACACTTCTTGGTATGTACATGTGGAACATGAGATATGGATTATTACCAAATAACACAACTTTAGCTGTAGGAAAGAGCCAGGCATGGAGGAAATTGTGACTCAGAGAGAACACTCTGTAGTACTTCTTGGCTTTTTCAGGGCTGCTGTAACTGACTCATGGTGTGCATCCCTTGCTAAAGGCTGTGCACTAAACTGAGTGATGCTTTCACACTTGGTGAATGTCAGTACAATTCCACTGAGTCAGAGTCAGTGGGGGATGATGACTTGCATCTGGCTTTTCTCCCCATACTCATCACTGGTCAGGCTGCACCTTGAATCCTGTGTTATTTTTGGCCCCTCACTACAACAAAGACATGGAGGTAGTGAAGTGAGTCCAGAGAAGGGCAATGGAGCTGATGAAAATTCTGGAGCACAAGTCTGATAAGAAGCAGCTGAAGGAGCTGGAGGTGTTTAGCCTGGAGAAAAGGAGGCTCAGGGTAACCTCACTCAACAGTTGTAGTATTAACTACAACTACCTAAAAGGAGGTTTTAGACAGGTGGAGGTTGATCTCCCAGACAACAAGTGACAGGACAAGAGGAAATAGCTTCCAGTTGCACCAGGGGAAGTTTAGATTGTTTATTTTGATCAAAAGTGTTGCAAAGCACTGGAACAGGCTACCCAAAGAAGTGGTGGAGTCACCATCCCTGGAGGTAATTTAAAGACATGTAAATGTGGCACTTGGGGACATGGTTCAATGGTGGACTTGGCAGTGCTATGTTAATGGATGGACCTGATGACCATGAAGGTCTTTTCAAATCTAAACAATTCTGTCATTCTAATATGGAGGATGCCCCAGACTTTCTCCATTCCAGGTGAATGCAAGTCTTGTCTCGGGTATCACATCAACCCTCTTACACTACTGGGGCCAGGGGCTGAGGTCTGGCTGACTCACCAGTTGCTGACACTGTTTGGCTGTTGGTGTTCTGGTTTTGACCACTCCTGCTGGAACTCACCAAAACAAATCAGCTCTGGATACAGTAGGAATGAAGATGTGAGCTTCTTGGTTTTGTCCTTCAGGCTATAGATACTTGTCCTTTAGGTGTTAATTACGTCTCTAGAAGTATTTTTTTTCTCTGTTTTTGGTTTTGATTTTTGGGTTTTTGTTGGTTTTATGTTTTTGGTTTTTTTTCAAACAGAGCTATAGGGATCCCAAATAAGATGCCTACTTCCAATGGAAATTTCCCTCAGAATGCAATTCTCAGTTTCTTCCTTTTTTGTGGTCATATTTATATATTTATTTTTTATTTACCTTTTAAAAAATGTATATCCTATGGAAGCTGTGCCACTGACCTACTTTTTAAAATGCATTTTAGAAATGCCTAATTCTTTAGATGTTTAATAACAGCATTTATATTAGAAAGGGTAATCTGAGCAGGTACCAGACCAGAGCAAGCATTTACCATAGTGTGTGTATAAAACAAAAAACCAAACCAAAACCAAACAAAAGATCTTCATAAAAAATAGATTTTGTCAGGCTTGTGAATAATGCAAACAGTGAGCTGAATTGTGTCAAAACATAAACCAAGCAATGCTTTTTAGTGATGCAAATCTTCTGTAGCCAGTCTGAAGTCTCAGTCACAAAGGTTTTTCTGCAATATTAAAGAGTAGACCTTCCTTTCACTGCAGAGTGATAAAGAGGCACTAAGCCCTGCTCGGTTGTTAGTCACAAGTCATTTTAATGTGGGTCTGTAACACTGTGAAAGGTGACCTGCAAAAGGCAAGTGGCAGGCCATAATTCAGTGCCTTGGAAGGTAATACTGGGATCTACTAGCTGATAATTGACTTTCCTGTTATACACTTATCATCTGTAACACTTTTAGACCTTTAGTGGGTCCTTGCTAGCAGTGTCTGTGTTAATCCCTGCAATGGGGATGGAGCAGTAAACTGTTCAGAGCATGGGAATGACTCTCCCAGTCTGTCTGAAAGCAGCAGCAACATGTTGCTGTCAACCCATCTCCAGTTGCCAGTCACAGGCCATGAATTAATATTATTTTTATATGACTCAAACACTACCTGACCTCAAAATTGACTGGGATCCTGTTATAGAAGCACAGGGTAAGATTACCACTATCCTAAAGAATTTATAATCTGACTAGCAAAGGGCTGGAAGAGTATTTGGGAAACACCATGGCATTTGTACCCTGTTCTCAAACACCTCTCTAAGTGCTGACACGTGGCTACTGTCAGAGACAGACAGGAGACAAGGTGGGCTTTTGATGTGCCTGATATGAGCTTAAGGACAGCAAGAGAAATCCACGTATTAAGGCCTCAAGTGATTTAGCCAGAGCCAGGTCAAGAGCCAAGCAGTGCAGAGAGCCCAGGGGTTGCAACCCCAGAACTGCTACAGTTCATCCAGACAGGTGTCTTCCTCCTCCTCCTCCTCCTCCCATCTCTGCAGACTCTTAAGAGAGTCTCCTAAGACTTGTGTGTGCTTTCTTTAAGAAGGAATTTCTTTCAGACTGCAGCAGGAGTACTAACAAAGACAGTGCCTGGGCTGCTGGCACTGCTGCTCCTCCACATTTGACATTTCAGAGAAGCAGGACTAGCTGCAGAAGCTAGCCTGGTTAGCAGGGATAATGAGGAGAACAGTGTGTACCTGCTCAGAGCAAGCAGGGATGTGTTCACAGATGTATTCCTGTTACATCCCTCTTGTGGAGTTTGATATTCACCTCGGTGGGATAAGACAGCCTTTAAGGCAGCACTGCTGATAGCAACAGTCTGCTGGCTGCTTCTCGATACATGCAGAGGTTACAGCAGGGAAGGAGAAGCACTGGAGTACGCTAAGACAAAATACAGCTGGGAATTTCTGTACTGCTCCCTTTTAGTCTGGAGATAGGTACCACCAGTGGAGGAACATGAGCCTGTGGCATTACTCATTTTACGAAATGCAAGAACAGACGAAGCCTTGGCTTTATGCTCCGTTACTGCCTTGATGAAAGATGTCCCACCTGTGATTCCTCATTTGCACTGTAATCCTCACCTGCCTTAGAATGTATATTTTGGATACAGACTTTAAAGTTGTGATGGTATCAGGTTTTCAATAGAGTTTCCCCAGCCATATTCCACAGGAAATTTGTCTCTGGTTTATTTTGTAAATCTGATACATGATCTCTTCCTAAGGCAACTAGATGTGTTGTCTTTTGGAGGGTAGAAAGGGAAAGAGCAAAGAAAAGCATTGGGAAGATTTAGCAAAATCTACATTCAAAAATGCTAAACTGCAGTAGGTATATGGACCCATTTTTTTTTTTCCTCATTCCTCTTCGGCTGCTTTTACTAAATAATGAAGTAAGACTCACTCTTACCTCTAGCTCATTTGGGATGTTGAATATGTGATGAATCCCAGAACACTGAGTTTTGTTATACTAATTTATTATTATGAAGCTGAATTTCACCAAAGCAAGCTCATGGGTCTAAAAAAATGTCTTCAGCCAGACTCAGTTCTGAACTAGACCATGAAATTGTAAGTAACAGTCATGTCTGTTGTAAAACAGTGAAAATATGTCTGCAAAATACACATTAATGTAAAAACTCACTTCTGAGGGACAGCTCAACTTGACCATCAGAATGTAGTTTAGAAGGAGTGCACAGGAATGCCTATATGCAAAGGAGAAAATAAAATTGAAAAGTATCTAGAAGGAGGCTGCAATCTTTTATTTAACTCCATCATTTCTGTTTTCTTTGTGTTAGGTACTCCTACATGCTTGTGAAAAACTGCAGCTGTTTGAAATCCTGATACCAAACTGAAAAACATCCTGCCACTTTGAATGCAAAAATCAATATTGAGCCCCTTTACCATGAAGTAGCAGCTTTCAAGGTCAGTCTCGCACTGGCAGTGTGGAGCCAGGATGCATGTTGCAGTGCAAGTCTTTTACTTCCCTTTTTCCTCATGTATCTGGGGGAAAATATGTATGAGCTATATCTTCATGATTTCCTTTTTTCCAATCAAATTGGATACCACAGTCCTGAAACTCAATCACTTTCTCCATTGATCTCCTCCCCCTTGAAAATGACTTGCCCCCCTTTATCTGTTTATCTTCTTGTCCCTTTTCTTTTAAACTCAGACATTCCCCCACTCAAAACACAGCATTTAGTAGCATTTCTGCCTGAACTCTTCAAGTTTTCTAGGAATTCAGGTTCAATCCATCAGTTGGAAGGATTATTTCTGACTTCTGCAGTCCAAAATTAGGAGGATAAACTTTTACCTGCAGAATCCAAAGTAGAGTCAGGCTTGTATCATCTACAGTATATACCTAACTCAAACTTTTCAAGCACTGATGTGTTTTTGTATTGACAAATGGTAAACTGAGTCACGGTTTCTGAAGATAGGGTCCTCAATAAATCATTTAGAAGAGGAATCACTAAACCTATCTGGACTTTCCTATGAGAGCTAGAGCTCAGTGGGAAAAAACAAGACAACTGATAGGCTTTCTGATTTTTTTTTTTCCTGTTTACTTGTAGTCCATAAACTAGTTCACAGGAAGCTTAAATGACATTACAGTATGAAACTTGTTAAACCAAGGGGTTAGGGTTTTTTAGGTTTCTTTTAATCAATTTTTCTCCTTAAAGGAAAAAAAAAATTATTCTTTAGAGAAAACATCACTTGCAGCAGGGAAACAGTTACAATATCTCTGGTTTCCTCTGTCTTTCACCTTCTGTGCTATGTGGTGTGAGAAGGTCTGTTCTGTTCAGGGGAACCAAACTGTGACAATCATTTTGTTCTGGGAAGCAGTGCTCCTGTCTGGTGCTTTTGAAGATCTAGTGGCCTAAATTCAAGCACAACTGAAGGACATTTCTGGTTGCATGAGTGAAAAAGCCATTTTATTTCTAACTGGACTTTTTAATAAAATATGGATACTGAGTAGTGGTTCTAATGTTAAGGGATGGCACTGAACACTGGATATTTCAGTATTTCACTGGGTATTTCAAGCCACTTTCATCTCTAGCATTAAAAACCAGCATTCAGGGAGTAAATACTGAATGAACAGTCAAAATCTCTTGCCAGCAAAGACATAAATCTTCATAAACCAGGCTTGTAGGTACAGCCATACCACAAAATCTGTCCCTGTGTAGACCAGGTTTATGCCCTCAAAGGAAAAACAAGCCCTATGAATGTATCTAAATTTCTTTCAGGTATAAGTGTAATTCTTTCCCTACTACATGAGGAGCCACATAGGAATAATGCAGTCACAGCTTTTCAGAGCTCCTTGAGGTTGTATATAACCAATTCCTTTTCACTTCAATCATATTTAAGATTTCAGTTCTAGAATTCTATCTTGTATTCCCAAAGTACCATGAATTTATGATAAAGTTAATTAGCCTTGTCCCTTAGGATAAATCATGCAACCCAGGAAAGGCATTTCAAGACATTTGGAAGTGTAGTAAAAAACTCTACAGGTTAAGAAGTGCTGTGCCTTTCTAGGAACACTTCCTTCCCTTGTCCAGGATGGCTTTGGCTATCAAGAGGTGAAGATCACTATGAAAATGCTGTAAGTCTTTGAACAACTCTCTTCAGCTGTCAGAGAAGAGGACATTCATATGTTGTCCATGGTACTCCAAGTTATGTAGTGCCCTTGACTACAGTGCTCAGGTTCTCCTGCAACCTGCACAGAAGAGAAAGGAAAAGTAGAGGCACAAAGTACTTTGCCCAAGGTCACTTTGAGTGTTGAACTACATATGCTGGACCTTGGAGAATAACAGCATTCAAATTTCACTGAAGAAGCCTCTGGCTAAGCAATAGAATACAAGAACGGATCTCAGCCTGGCCACTGTACAGCAGCTGATTTCAAAGATGCAGCCAAGCTCCAAGCCTTCTCCACTGGTTAATGCATGATTACCAGGACATCAGTGAATGCTTTGTCAAAATTTTCATTAATCCTGAAATTAATTTCCAGTTTGATTTCATTTCCACTTTGCTGAGCATGTACCCATTTTTGAGGCATTGAAACATATCCTGATTTCCACTAAGGACACTGAGAGGAAAGCTTATTAGCTACTTTTTCATTTAGAGCAATAAACCTCTTAAGGTTCTCAACAAAGTTTTGCATGTCTTGATGGTTTGTTGCTCAAAGCAGGGATCATCACTCACAAAAAACTGTAAGTTGTACTAAAGCCTTAAAGAGAATCGATTTATCTAGAATCCTTTATTTCACAAGCACAGATACCACAAAAATCTACTGATTTTTACATTGCTGAGATCTCTAATATCCCACATAGCCTTTCTTTCTCTTGTGATGGGCACCACGAAGAACATGTGCCCAAATGAAAAAGGAACAAAGAGCTGTGGGCTCCTGTGAGGTCTCCTGCCATGCTCAGGGAGCTTCAGTTTATCTGTACCTGCTTCTGAGGTGCCTTGCTAGGCTCTGCAATCCTACTCAGGCTTCCGAGACAACTCACCCTCTACCACAAAGCTCTTTCTGACTTGCTCCCATCCTTTATACAACAGAATTCATTTTCCCATTTGGTATTTTATTTTGATGTTCCAGGCATAAAAAGCAAATGGTTCCCTCAAGCCATTTTCTCTCTGTGAAACTGTGAAATAGCTTTGCAATTTTTGAGCAGTTTAAAATGCATTGTTATATTGAGAAAGAAGAGGGGAGGAGGGGGGAAGCTTCTGACTATGAGTACTGAATGCTATAGGAAAAACGGATTGAAATTCTTCAAATAAGGATTTCATAGCTTCTGCAGCTATCAAGGCGGATGGCTCCCTATTTGCATACTGCCATCTATATAAAAGAAATGAGACTCAACGGTTTTATTATAATTATATAGCTCGGGTTTTAGTATTAATAAGCCTATTGTTATCACCACTGCCTTTCGAAAAAACCTCCACATTTCTGTCATATAAATTGAAATATTGCAATTTATTTTTAAGGCACGTACTAAAAAAGTAAATCCTTTCCAAAGATTCTTCTTGGCTTCTTGCTCATCACTGAACTAGTTTGTTGGAGATTATCACCAAGGACTGTGTTTGATCACTGTGTTTTTCAATATTCTCTTCCTTGCTGAGTGCTTTATTTAAAATTCACAGCAGAGAGGAGATGCATACTTTAAAGATGGTATCAGTGTCATTTTCCATGGGAATTCAGGCAGTTCCTAGGTGCCTGTGTTGATGTTCTATTAACATGGAGCATCCTTCATTGAGTCAAAAAAAAAGGTGACTGATAATTAAGGTGAAAATGCTGCTCTCCTGTCTATGCAGCAGAACTCTTATCAGGCCTGTGAAGTCTTATCAGGTGCCTTCTTATCTCTCCTCCTGTGCATTCTCTGCTGGAATCCCACACCAAACTCCCATGACATCAATGGAAGCTCTACCCTTAGTGATATGAAAACACAATTGCTGCTGGAGTCGCCAGTGTGGCTCTGCAAGCACACTGTGGTCAGGGACATGGTACACAGAAAGGAAATGTAAAAGGAAAAAATCAGTGGCTTTTGAGACTGATACAATGTATGACAGCATACTACTACGTATATGTATATACATTGTTCATATGTAGCAAAGTTGTTCATTTGGTGTCACAGCCAGACGGAGAAGTTAAGCCTCAGCTGAAATGCTTCAGCTCCAAATATTCACAGGGACACATTCTGGTGAGGTAAAGTAAGTTTTTTCTTCCAGAGCAGAAAGTTTTAAAGCAGACTGTGTCTCAGTTTCAGAGATTTTTTTTTTTTTTTTGCATAGGAAAAGAGAATCATAACTTTTTGAAGCAGGTAATACAAGGAGCTTTGTGGAGAAGATCACAGTCATAAAAGCAGGAGTTTATCTAAGCTAAATCTCTGCATGCCAGTCACTTCAGCTTCAGAAAGATCAGCAGGTCCTATTTGCCATCTCATGGCTGATCTCAATCTATTTCTTATGGACACAGTGATAGAAGTGGGTTTTCAGGGAGAGGTTGGAGGAGGACAGATATTTGAGGTATTTCAGGGAGGAGGGCAGAGGCTTTGAACACCACAAGAGGTTTGAACATAAGATGATGTGAAAGAGACCTGTCAAAAGACATGAAAGGTGAATGAAGGAGAATGGGAAAGAGATGTTTTACAGCCAAACAACGCTAAAGAAAAATTTCTAGAGCAGGCAGAGAAGTCAGGGAAATGATACAACAGGGAAGGGGTTACTGCAATCAAAAAAAAGAGATAGTAAAGCTTCTTGGCAACTTTCTTAAAATTATCAAGCTCACAATAAACTCATTCTGAGCAACGCTGTCTGATGCTTTGCTTGAACAAATTACAACGGAGACTTACTCCTCTCTATAAAAACAGTTCTAGTTCATTCTTCCCCTACCATGAAAACGACCTCAAGTCCAGATTTATCATGTCCCTGCTTACTTGTCAGCTTGCATTATCCTGACAGAATACAAAAATTTTGACATATACCCTCTAGTAAAGAATTCACAAGACTCCCACTGTGGGAAGGATTAAGCATCATAATAGCCAAACCAAACAATTTCTTAGGGGGTTCATATAAAGTCTGTCAAACATGTTCCATGGCTCTGAGAAGAAAAACAAATGCAAATGTAAATCACCTCTAGGAAAGGCAAATTCTTTAAGGTCTCCAAATGCATTAAATCAATATCTGTATTTTCATTTGGGCAGAGTCCACAAGCTTTCACCAGTTAAAGAACCCCAAGATCAGAGACCAGATGGTTTGGCATGTTTGTATCCAAAAGTTCCCAAGGCAAGTACTGAAGGTACTTTAATAGAATCCAACTTAGCCAAAAGAACTTGAGCAAGGAAGGAAAAAAAATAGGGTTTATGATTTGGACAACTGCTGAAGAAACTCCTTCTTCTGCATCTTCCATAATCACATTTTGAGAATTTTAATTTTGACTTAACATGCAAACACTTGGACCCAAACTGGCATCCAGCATAATATATTATGCTGGATATAATATAAAACATTATTAGCTATGTCCACTGGAAGACTTAGCCAAAATGAGCACCAGATACAGACACTTAACTGCAAGTTTGGAAGAATCTGGACCCATTGACTCTCTCAGGAAGCAGCAGTTATGGCCATATGAATTACTGAAGAAATTGCACCCAACAGGCTAAAGAACATCTTATTCTTTGTCATGTTCTAAGACACTCTTAAAGCAACAAATTTCCCTCAGTATCAAAGAAAAGAAGAATCCTTGATAAAGAGTTCCTGTTTCAGTTGCAACTTCAGAGGTCTGCTCCTTCATTATGGGGTTAACTTGTATCACAAAGAAATATCCATGGTACTAAGTGAAATATGTCTGCTAACAGAGGAACCATCAAAGAAGATACAGCAAAATTTATTGTCTGAAAGCAGAAGCTAATTAAATTCTGGCTAAAATTGTTTAAACACAAAGAACAGTGAGAAGAGTTATAAACTTGCCAAAAGCTCCAGTAGTCACCAATATACCTTATTTTGGCATTGATTGAGAAAATCCCAGGCACACAAATACTTAATATGTTGCAACTCAGAAAGGTCACTGCTAAAGGAAATGCTGCAGTCCTTGTCATGAAATAGATGCCAGTGGTGTTGCTATTCTGGCTTTCTTGACTATGAGTCCTTTAACTTGTTCAAGTCTATCATGGAGAGAGCTCCTGTTCACTCTCACTATTTGTTAGACCTTGAGTCAACATTTATGTGTCTGTCTGCTTCCTCCTCTTAACCTGCCTTAGACTGAGGACTCTTCTGAGGACACTGTGTCTGTGTTTGAGTCCACAACTCAGAGATGTGCTCCTGTGGGGGAGAACACATCACTATAATTTCAATGGAATCCATTGGTAACACTGTTTTGTTTTCCTGTTCCCCTTCTCAGATGTATCTCTCAGCAACTTTCCCTGTGTTAGTTAATGCAGCAAATGAGATTACACTATCTGCTGCTGTGGATATGCCCAGGCAGCATGCTGCCCATGTTCTCAATGTCACTCTCCACCATCCTCCCCCATTCTTGAGAATTTAAACCTTTCAAAACCTCCAGTCAACATGGACTGATCTATTACTAATCTCTGACAAATCCTTTGTTAATCCTTCCTCACTTGTGGCCCAAAAAGTGGCTACTGAAGCCAAAGGGAATTTGACTCAAAAAGACATTAATTTATGGCCATAGTGCACAGACAGTGTTCGAATGTGGAGTAAAAATAGATCTGATTCCTGCCAAACAGAATTCCAGAGAAATGGGCAAACTGGGATGCTTGTTGTCTTCTAGAGGATTAATGGGTCTCATACTGTATTGTAAGAACGACCAAGCTGGCCCTCAAATACACCATATTTTTTTGTTAGAGAGCAGTAAAAATTCTATGAGGACTTATAATTTGGTAAAAATAATTTCCTTTTCTAAACTGTTTTCCTCCATTGTTAGATAGTGTTTCCTGGCATGAAGTTTTAAAAGTCATCCTCACTCTTTTTTTCAGATTCTAAGATTTATTTGTTGTTATTTTTTATTCCACATCTTCCAGTAGCTGCCAGGAAGAGCAATCTGGAATCAAGGTTTTCTTAGTCTATATTCTGGACAGGCAAATATTTCAAGAAAATATTCAGCAAACAATATGTACTCTCTGGATCTGCAAAGATATTAAATAAACACAGGAAGAAGAAGGGTGAAAATGAGGGAGTGAGATCACAAAATGAGAAAATCATCTGGCACAATGAGCTTCAATTTACTTTTCCTTTTATTAATATGAAAAGATGTTATTAACAAGCATGAAAATCTCTTTGCTGTGATGGTTGTCACATTGAAAACTGTAGTTGGTACCTTAAATTGGAAAAGCCAGAAGTCTGAGTGAATTTCCAAGTGTCAGGTGAAGGACAGACCTAATTTCTGTTACTTTAGAATTAATCATTTTTAAACATGCGTCTCTGGGACTAAAGATCAGAATAATTTTACATTTTTCTTTTTTTTTCTTTTTTTTTTAATAGAGGAAGAAAATGCAAAGATTAAGTGATTTAGCCCGAGTTACATAGGGAACTTGGTGGTGAATTCAAATGCCTTATGCTCAGTCTTGTTCTTTATAATATGAGATCCTCTTTCTTAAAAAAATACCAGAGAAAATATACAAACAGCCAGTGGGGAATTACCCTAAACAACTAAAAGTCAGTCATGCTTGCCAAAACAATTGACACTATACATTTTGCAGAGCAGAGGGACTGTTTTAGGCCTATATGCTTGCTTGCTAAGTTGCATACTTTTTAAGACACAAATAAAGATTTACTCTAATGTGCTGTGGTGGTTCTCACCCAGGGGTTTTTGCTTCAACAAAATAAAATTTCGTATGAATCACTGAACAAGTAATTAAATGTGACTGAGAATATATCCTTGTGGTGTACTTGAGTGTTATCTTCATTTTACCAAGGAAACTGAGGAATAGAAAAATTAAATATTAACCCCTATTCAAGCAAAAAAAAAAAAAAAAAAAAAAAAAGAAAAAAAAAGCTGATCTTCAAATCTAGAAACAAAACCTATTTAATTATTTTCCTTTTGCCCTGGACTATTTTTAAGTAGGACGTGTGACTGTTGAATGTTGGACAAAAGAGTCCTAAACAAAAGGATCAATGGTAGTACTTCTGTGTTGATTAAAAGTTGAATATTCCCACATTGTAATTCTATGGAAGTGTGATTTGGTTTCTATAGAAATTATGCTATCTACTATTTTAACAACGAAATCCATAGTAGGACTTTTTAAAACGTCACATAAGATTCTATAAATGAGTTCTTACTCTCTATTTACTCCAGAAAAGCCTTTAGTATGAACTACAGAAATCATAGCACAAAAAGCAAGTACCATCCTATCAAATTCAACTGAAACTTCCTAGCTATGATGGATTCCCAAAAATTAAGGAGACCTTTTTCATAATCTCTTCTATGAGAAGGGATCCAGACATGAAGCCTCTCTTCCCTGTTGCCTTCATTCCCAATGAATTAGCATTAAGGTTACCAAAGCCCTTTTCTGCCCTTCCCTATACCTCCGGGTTTGCTGCATGAAAATGGCACCTTGTTCTTGCCTCCTTACGTGGTAATGATCAGTCTTGACAAGGGTTTTCAAGGCAGGGGGAGCAGTCATGGCTACAGGCAAAATCACAGCTTCTGAACTTCATGCTTGTCAATAGCTGTTTGAGTTTGCATTGCCATACTAATGTGCCTTATATATATTCCCCAGGGCTCTCCACACCATCACGTTGCTGTTGTCTTATTCATCAATACAGTCAAAACAGATCCAGATGCTGTCAGTTAAGGTCAAGACAGGCCTCTTCCAGATCTCTGGAGTAAAAAAAGCTCCATCTTATCTTATAAAAGAAGGAAACATTGTGTATTCATTTAATAACTGTTGGGGTTATACAACTTTACCACGATGGTCCCAATAATTAACCGTAACTGCTATACCGAGATTAATCTTTCATGTTGTCCTCTCTACTCTCCCCATCCATTTCTCCTGGAGTGTTTTTGGTGATTGGCATCCACACCACTGCACAGTCCGCAGGCCACGCTGTGTGAGATGGCATCTGAAGGAATAGAAAATGGCAGCCTGTCCTTCATCCCAAATGGAAGAAAAATCAAGTGAAGGACTGGAGCGTGAAAGGTTTGGGGAAGGATGGCCTCTGCTTATCTACAGCATGGAGGTGCAGCAAGCTGGAGCTTCATCAGCACTTCCTGCATTTAAAACTCCATCACTGGAGACATTTCTGCAGGTGGTCACACAATTCAGGTGACTGGTTCTTAGCCTTCTCTATTCATTTTTTTTTTAATTTTTGAAAATTCCATTGTAAAGCAGTGCACCCACTTGGAACCAGATTTTAAAACAAACTTGATATCCCTTAAGCTTGAACATATGTGCTACTATACACCAACAAATACAGACTAAATATTCCCTCTGCTCTTTAACTCCTTTGAAAGACTTGTGATGAGTTCACACTGCAAAGCAATGACTCTCAACATGATGGTCACTGTCCTTCTATTTAGGCACTGATGTTGGACTGATTCAGAACTCAAGGAGAGCTGAATGCTTCAAAATATAACTCCAGGGAAGTGCCATTTTTTGTAAATTCCTTGGCTTTTCTACTAAGATTAGTGACAAAGAAGACACCTGGCACATGCAGGGGTTTCTGCACTGTGCAGATCTGATGGCATTGCCTAGAAAAGTTGTCTCCTCAGAGCCTGTCCTTGTGCATTCTGCCTAAGGAACCTTCTTGGTGAGCAATCTCTCCTTGCTTCCACTGTCTCAACTATCATCACCATATTCATTCCCAGGAAAATCAACTATACCACTGTTGTTGTAAATATGCAGCTTACCAACAATTTCAGAAGTATAGTTTGATGAGTTCTGTGTCAAAGTGAACCCATTTGTGGCCCCCTAATTGCTACATGAACATATATAACAGAGATATTGGCTCTTACTTTAACACTAATTCGCTTTTGCAAAAGCCACAGAGTGTCAGAGAAGTAAGGCAGCTGCCCACACAGCCAGAGACACAGCAATAGTCTAAAGACTTAAATAAAAGTGGCAGCAATAAGAAAGTAAAATATAGCCTCTGTTTCTCTTTCAAGCCTAGTTTGATAAAATCTGTCATCATTCAGTATACACACAAACTACAAAGAAGACATGCTGAGCATGCAAAATTGACAGACTTTTCTGGGGAGCAATAGGGACTGCAGACCTCCAGAAGCTTTTCCTTGTTCTCTTTTCAGAAGGGAAGACCTGTTCTGCTCTTCTTTTTCCTTTGCTGCTCTTCAATCATCTAACATTCTGTTGATAAGCTGTCCCTTTCTAGATACGCATTTATTGAAGAAGCACAAGAGAAGTACTTGCTCAACATTTTTCCTGCAAGCTCTGACTTCCTTGAGCTGTTTTTCCACCACAACCTTACCTTGGTGGGGATTTTGGACCATAAAAAAAGATTGGCTGTCATCACAGTGAAAGTTTCCTCACTTCGCAAAGATAAGCTACTGGTTGTTGTTATTTGATGACAAACTCTTGCCAAGTATTGATGCATGAATAATATTAATGTCGTTCCCTCTTTATGTCATGTACTTAGACGTAACACTCTTATAAACCAGCCCCAACTCCCTAAACCACTCTGGCCTATGGCAAGCAAGAAGCATAAAGGAAAAAAAAATAGCCACCAAAACTGCATCTTGTGCAGAAAGTACACACCACACTGTGAACAGGGGGAACAGCAACATCTGGAACTGCCTCATGACTAAAAACCATCTGAAAGCCAACTAATGCAGATGTGTTTGGCCCCAAGGAGGCTTACAATGCTCATCCCTAACCTACAGAAATGCGACATGTTCCAGAGAAATAAATGAAGTAAAAATATGTATTTGATTTAGGATGAACAGGGGGAGAAGGAAGAAGAATGTGAAACTTTCCATTGGCTTATTAAACTTTCCTTTTCAAAGTTGTTTCTGTTCAAGCAAGTGACTTGCCAGCACAGCTAGGCTGATAATTTCAGAGCCAAATGTGCTCAGTGCCAGTGTCATCAAGAAGGATAGATTATAGAGCTGCTTCTCATTTATGTGCTTGTTCTGATGAAATACAGACATTTATCTTTGTGGAACTAGTAAAACAATTGCATCATTTTCCACTGCAAATTGAATCAATGTACCCAGTGGCTGCTGAGCTGGGAGCAGAGCTGGAAACTATGTTCTGCTATGCAGCTGCTCTGATGGTAGGATCCATTTTGCATTCAGCTGGATTACCTTCACCTTCCCTGTCCATTCCCAAGCCTTTTTTAGAAAACTCACACATAAAACAAAAACAAAACCAAAAAAAACCGAAACCAAAACAAAAAAATCCCGAAAAACCCAACCAGCCAAAAAAATCCAAACAAAAACAAAAAACCAAAGACAACCTCCAAAAATCTAGCTTTTTTTTTTTTGTTTTGTTTTCTCCACAAACCCTCCCCTTGTGAGCCTGAGGGCTGTAATATTGGCAGTCCTTTGTCCACGTTTGAATTGCTGGAGAGATTACCCTGCATCCATGCAAAATACAGATCCCACATGGAATTCATGCCAGCGCTTAGAGATATTTGCCTCTGAGACTTTTGCTCTGTCATCTCTCCTTACAGAGCATCACACAGTGCTCCAGTCTCTTGTCAGACCTCACACAGAGCAAGTAATTCAGGAAAAAATGTATCTGTTTAGTCAAACAGAGAGGATGTGGACACTTTCTTTGAGACCTCATGCCCCTTGGGCAAGTCTAAATTTCTGGAATCACCTATCCAAATGTAATCACTGCTATAAACCAAAAGATTGCTCCAGAGACTATAACTTTGTGTGGGGAAAGAAGCAAGTGCTATGATACATATGGTGGATTTGTCAAAAAGCTTTTTGAAAATACAAATAAGTACCTTATCAATATTGCCATGACATGATTATTACCTATTACTTACATCATTAATGTTCTTTAGGTCCCAGGTAGGACATGCAGGTGGATTTTTAGTTACTTATATACTGTCCTGCTTGGATTTTACATCACAGTTACCTTTCCAAGGTGGAAAGATCAGATAATGCTGGACTTCTACAAAGGCAGCAGATCCACCTGGTACCTGTGTCCCACCTGGTACATTTGCAAAGACAAGGATCCCTTCCAGCGAGGAATCCTGCCCCTGGCAAGTTACAATTTAAGACATAGTAATCATAAAAATCATAGAATCAGAGCAAGGCTTGTGTCAGAAGGGATCTTACACATCCTCTATTTCCAACCCACCTGCCATGGGGAGGGGTACCACCCTCCAGATCATGAACAGAGAGGAGAAGGCAGAGTACAAGAGAATGTTGAAACCTTAGCACAGCGCTCCTGTCACAGGTGGCTGATGGCTGGGAGTTCTTCAGCAATCTTCAGTGAAGGATGGCTTCTAAAGGTAATTCAGGTAGGACAGTGGTGCAGTTGTAATTGTATTAAGGGGCAAAGTCTTCTCCAAGCATTACTGTCAACAGAGGAAGAAAGCATGGAGGTGCTTTCCGCACTGCTACAAGCATATTTACAAATCAGGCAGAACACATAAATGCTGGGGATTTTATGTAGGTCTTTCAACTTCTATTTCTGTAACTCCAGGGCAAGAAAAAATAGTCCTGTGAAGAAACAGCAGCGGAGATTCTAACTACAAAAGTAAACAGTACTCCAAAGACCTTGGAAATGCACTTTTTTATGCTTTTACAGGTGATTTAAAAAATCTCCAGCTTCCCACAAGTTATTTCATTCTTGAAATGGTTTGGTTTTGTTAATCTGTAGTTCCTGATTTCATTTATGTGCATTCCAGCAGTGTTTAGAGGCTCTAAACAGCATTAATGGTGCCTACCATACAAACCCAGATAACAGACAATGTTTACCCTGAAGGCGAATAGAAATAGGGAGAAGATGCATCTGTGGTATAGAATTGAGCAGAAAGGAAAAAGCTGTCATGAGGAAGGATCCAAAGGAAATCCAAGATTTGCAAAAGTGTGGTTGTTTACAGGGCCTCAGGGTTTAGCTGCTCCAGCTGAGATGCTTTCAAAAGGGGGTTGATAATGCAAAGCATTCATTGCCATGAAACAGGATTCGAGTCTGCCTCGAGTTAGTCACTTCTAACACCAGGAACTGAAGATCTTACACTTCTAAAGCAACCTCAGTTTAGATTTCCACAAATTAATCTTCATCCAGTGATAATGGTGCTCAGTACTGGCTCTTAAGACTCCACCCTTGAATAGTTCCCAGTCATGTTGCCTTCAGGTTTTTCTACTTATTATGAGAAAAACAATGAACACTGAACTCAAGTGAAAATATGCTTTAAAAGAGGCAAGATTTTTGGGGGCAGATTTTATCTGCTATTAGCCCAAGAGATTAGCTTGGAGAAAATGAATAAGATGTTAGCCACATGCTCAGGCTTGAAGCAGAAAAATCCAAGCAAAATCAAAACTAAAAATATTTAATCCAAATTTGTCATCCTACAGCACTTCATCTTTGGCAGAAAAGCTGGTGCAAGGTTTTGTACTCCCAGACACTCAGTTCTGCTGGATCCCCACTATTCTCACTGAGTTGGGACAGTACCACCCTCTGAATCACTGCAATTTAAATAAGTGTATTAAATGATGTGGATTTAAAAGTGTTATTTCCTTTCTTTAAATCTGAATTGTTTGACTGTAAGATCAGACTCTGCAAAAGAAGCAAAAAGATGAGGGTAAGGATTTTTAAGTGGCTTTAATGCTAAAATTATTACACATTTAAGTTTAATTAATGTTTTAATTAGAAAAATCTGAGAGAAAAAAAATACTGCTGGTAGTTTTGGAGCAGAGGGAGCTTCTGTTCAAAAGAGATGGTTAGCCTCAATGGAAGAGAAACAGCCATTCACTTAGTTATCCAAGGCGCTAGTTTAAAGATTGTATTGCACTTCATTGAAAACATTCCTACTGTTCAGTTGTGTCCTGTATCAAAATATCCATCACAAGACAGTTCCAGGTCATTCACCAGCTCATCAGCAGGGTTTTGCTGCTCACTTCTGCATATGGGTAACAGCATGAAACCCACGCTGTCTGCCAAACAGCCCATATATCAGAGTTTACCAGGCTCTGCTGCTGCTCCTTTTCCTCCCCCTGTAGAATGCCACAGGCTACAGACAGATGAAGCAGGAAATACTATAGCCTTTCAAAGGACCAGTGTAACTCTTAGAGGGAAATTATCCTTTGATTGCACAACAGAGATTCCCACATGCAGCTGATATTAGGAAACACCCATGTAACACTACTTTCAATAAAGAGGCACAACAAAATGTGTTTCTCAAGACAAAAGAATGAAATCTGGCAACTTTGCATGGCTGCTTGGCAAAGACTCCAAGTGCTCTAAAGTGGCTGGTTAAATGCTAGAATTATAATGGGAATTGGAGATGGAAAAGTCTAGAAACATTGTAACTTTGGAGGTTTTTTGTTTTTCAATTTCTGTTTCTCCTGGCTGGTGTGTAACGAGACACTACAACTGCTTTCTGAGCCTGTTCTTCTGCATAAATACATGCCAAAGGTAGGAGCAGACAGCTGCTGAGAAATCCATCAAGGGCTGTTAAACACAAAGATACCACCTCTGGCTGAAGCAATCCCAGAACAGCAGATTGCTGGGAGGTGCTCTGGGGAATTGTGCCATGTGTCTGTCTCCCACCCACATCTCCGTAGGACAGAGATCCGGTACCACAAATGGCAACTTCTGCCCTCACCCAGTACAGCTTTCTGTAAGCTCTGCTGTTAAATGAGCACTTCATAATGTTTCATTCAACAGGCACTTTTGGAAACAGATGCTTCCCAAAGATGCTTTCATGAAGGATTTGAGCCAATTAAAGGGGCTTTAAGGAAAAGATACCTCCACATGCAGTGAAATTTACCCTTTGCAAGGGTTTGCAGACAGGCTGCTGTCTCTTGTACCAAAATAAATCCCCATCAAACATGGTTAGACAGCCATAGGCTGTATTCCACTGAAAACTTCAGATCCTAAAGTAAATATTTTAAAGTGCAAAGGTATTTGGATGTCAGGAAGAGAAGTCTCTTTCAGGTCAGTCTCTGCTAACAAGTTACTCATCTATTTTGCTGTAAGGATTCAGGGCTCAGTTCTCATCTCAAAGCATTTTAACAAGCATTTAGCCAAGTCCCTGCAGTCTGCTCAGAAAACTCAAGAAAATGCAAAAAATCTAGATTATTTAGGCAACAGAACACTATCTCCTTTTCTTGCTCTTCTACATGTGAGAAAAAGCCTGAAAAGAATTTGGTTTCCAACCTGGCAGTAAAAAACTCCACATCTGAGCAGAAGTAAACATCAGAAAGTTTCATCTGATGCAATGATCTTTTCCAGAAACTTTATCAGCAAGAAAAAGTAAGGAATTATAAAGGAGTAGAATCTGCAACATGAAATGTGACAATGGGCTCCGACAGAAAAATATCACTTTAGATATTTGCAATACATGTATGTATGCAATAACATGTCAGAGTTACTCAGAAAATAAAATTATTGATGTATAAAGTTGAAAAGGAGGAATTTCATTCTATAGTAGAAGAATAAAAAATCAGAAATACTATCAATGTACCATCTAACCATCATGTGCCACTGCTTGTTGGTGGACTTGGTCAGATCAGTGGTCATGAAAGACAGAATTTTAGGAAGTTCATAACCTGACAGGAGGCCTACTAGTGTTAGGCATCCCAAGCCTGTTGAGTTTAGCCTGGATTTGGGAGAGCTATAGGATTTTTAAAGTCCAAATGCAAGTATCAGCACCTAAAATATCTGTCTCTTTAAGAATCTTTAGCTCTTACTGCTCTTTTAGAAAGCTGTGTGACCCTTTTGTCAAACTCAGTGACATTTTCAAAGTTGAACAGAATCAGAACAACAGATTTTGGAGCTTATAAAGCAGCTGCCATATGGGAAAAGTTAAAAAAGAAACAGGCACACATATAAGACAGCATGAGAAATGATGGCTCTGTTTGGCCTGGGCAGTGTTTGTCCTCTCCTCAGAGGATTTTCAGCTACCTGAGCAATCAATCCAAGCACTAAATTTGCTGCTTCTTGTCTTTGTAAAAGAAAATCTACCAATAAATCCCCATAAGAGTTTGTGTAACCCAGATCAGTCAGTTATTTCTTTCTCCCTCAGCATTCATGGCTTAACCAGCTGGCTCTCACACTGCCCAGGCACAAACCTTGTTAGGCACCAGTGGCTGATGCAGCCTCGTGCTGCATTTTGAGGAGGCCGACACACTGTAAAAGCTCCCAGAATATACTTTTTGTGTAAGTACAAATAAGCAGGAAAGCCCCAAAGTAATTTGTTTTCTTTTATGCTAAACAGGAAGATGTATGGGAAGAGAAGAGCTGCTTATTAATCCCAACCAAACAGTAAACTCCAGCTGAGCAAACTCTGCCATTTGGTGGACTGAGTTTCTTAATCAGGAAAACATATGGGGAGGCAGTTTTCAGCAACCGAGACAGGAACATTTGCAAATGCTTTCCTATTGGTGTATACCAGAAAGACAGCACAGTTTGCATTTACAAAAAATGGAATATGTTTGCTTTTTTTTCCTTGTACAAGCAAATTAATGTTAAGGGAACTCAGCAGCTTCCCTGTAGTGTCGTGAGAGCAGCAGAACCAGTGAAGATGGCTCAATTACAAAAGTAAGAATGCTGTATGCAAGTCAAAAACCAAATGAAGCAAAACTAACCTATGCTTCTGTTCTGCTCATCCCAGGAATGTATGTCAAGAAAACAGCTTAGACTCTGGAATTTGTTGTCAGGAAAAAGAGGAAAAAAACTTTCATTATCCCAAGAAATGTCAGAAGCAAAGCCTTGAGAGGAAACCTGCTGCTATTTCCATAAAATCATAGAATTTGGTTTGGGTTGGAAGGGACCTTTAAAGCTTATCTAGTCCAACTCCCATGTTATAGGCAGGGACATCTTCAACTTTATCAAGTTGCTCAAAACCCCATCAAGCCTGGCCTTATACATTTCCAAGTATAGGACACCTCTCTGGGCAACCTGTGCCAGTGTTTCCCTATGCTCACTGCAATAAAAATTCTTAATTACATCTAATCTATTTATACCTTCTTTTAGTTTAAAATCATTACCGCTTGACCTATCACCACCGGCCCTACTAAAAAGGCTGCCCTCAGGTTTTTGACAGCAGGTTTATCTAGCTGACAGCATCTTTCCTCCCTAGCGAAGCAGAAGATATCCAAGCACAATGTTGGTGGACACTGCTGATGAATATACAATCTCTCAGAAGAACTTCATAACCCAAACTCTTGAATGTTGATCAGCACTAGGGCCATCAGCTCTTGCCTGGCATAAGAGGTTATGAGTGGATTGAGCAGATGCTCTGTTGCCAGTGCATTTTTGCCAGAATGATTCCTCTGTGCTCTGTGGAGCTTAAAAAGAATCATAAGGGTCCCAGATTTTAAAGTCAGAGAAACAACTAAATCCCACAGTCCAATTAATACATGCAGGAACAGTCTCCCTAAATTAGGGAGCAAGGTCCAATCAATGTAGTTCTCTGGCACATTAAACAGGTGGAGTATACTTAAATACATGTTCTTGCTGGGAATGCAAAGTTGGTAGAGGGTCAGAAATTAAGCCTGAATTTTCAGCATGATCTGGTCACCAGCTTGTTTTGTGTTGCATATCAATATTAATATAAATATTATTTTGTGTTGCATATCAATATTCATCAATAATCAATATTGTTGCATATCAATATTTAATATTGTGCATATTAAAACAAAATTATGTGCAAACTTTTATTTAATGAGATGGTCACAGATACAAGGCAGCTTGCAAAGAGATACATAGAAATGGCGGGTTACTGCCTCAAGAAATTTCTGTGGTGGAGGGACATGGGTCACTAAACTATTGACAACCAGAAAACCTGGAGTTGAAGCTTAAGTCACTAATTAGAAGTGCTGTTAGTGGGGCAAGAGTAGCAGAGGAATACTGATTCTTGGATTTATATAAGACAAGACTTTATATGCAGTATAAATTACGACCCAAAATAAAAATTGTAATTAATTCAAAAGCTGCTTTGTAAAAGCAGCTGAATTACTACTCTTTTTTAAACCCCACTGCGGGAAATTGTGTGATCTGACCTTCCCACAACAATTTCAGTCTCTTTAGACTTCTGCTTACAGGTAGAAAAACACATTGTATTGTAAGCAATCCTCACCCTCCCTGCCTTTCACAACAGTGTAGGATCAAGAGTAACCTCCTGCTGAGAGAAAACAGGCTGACCCCACTGTGAAAGAGAGATCAGTAAGGCCAGATGGATTCCCAACACCACATTGAGCACTGAGGGCCGGAGGGAGCAGAATGGCACCAGAAGAAGGATGGCTTTGCTGATCTCACCATGGAGTAACTGCAGGGAATTTTTCACCTTCTTGAGGCACTGTACCAGCATCTGTTTGTCACCAAATTTAATACAGTGGCTCCTTGGTCATGACTGAATTAGGTAGCCCCATCAGGAATCAGTGAGAAAGTAATGAAAGGAGTAACTGGCAGTCAAGGGAGGTGGCTGTCCCCCTCTACTCGACTCTGGTGAGAGCCATTCCAGAGTGCTGTGTCCACCTCTGGGGTCCCTAACATAAGAAGGATGTGGACCTGTTGGAGCAAGTCCAGAGGAGGCCACAACGATGCTCAGAGGACTGAAGCACCTGTTCTTTGAAGACAGTCTGAGAAAGTTGCAAGTGGTCTGCCTAGAGAAGAGAAGGCTCCAGGGAGACCTTAGAGCACCTTCCAGCACCTAAGTGGGCTCCAAGTGAGCTGGAGAGACACTTTTGGCAAGGGCATGTAGTGATGGGACAAGGGGAATGGTTTTAAACTAAAAGAGGAGAGATTTAAATTAGGTATTAAAATGAAATTCTTTCCTGTAAAGGTGATGAGGCACTATCACAGGTTGCCCAGAGAAGCTGTGGATGCCCCATCCCTGGCAGTGCTCAAGGCCAGGTGAGGCAGGGCTCTGAGCAACCTGGTCTAGTGGAAGGTGTCCCTGTCCATGGCAGAAGTGTTGGAACTCGATGCTCTTTAATGTCCCTTCCAACCCAAAGCATTATATGATTCTACATTACTCCAGCTTGAAAAATCACAGCTCAGCATCAACAGAGCAGCAAAGTTCTATTTTTCACTTGCTACAGGAACTCACACCATCCTCCTAGAGGGGGTTTCTGACCATTTTAAAGTATAGGCTTTAAAGGACATTATCCTCATTTCTGCTGCACTGTTCTGAAGACTGTGAGCTTTGTGGGTTTTGACAAGATTAATCTCTCCTATCTTTAGACACCTAGAAAGTACAACTTCACATCTGATCTGATCCTTTGATATCCACTTTAGAGAAAGAAAGGTGCTTCTGGGGTGGAATTCCATCCCATCCCAAGGTAGACATCTAAAACAGGTCAGAGAAATCGTACCTGAAGAGTGTCTATTTTGCCCCTCCATTGACTGCGGGAGTTAAGCTGAGGAGCTCACATGCAGAAAATTACACTGGAATGTCTGACTCTGGAGGAGGTAAATCCCACCCTAGAATATCTCTCCCAAGAGCTGTCAAAGCTCTTCACTGAAACTCTTTTGAGGCAAGGAGTTATTTAGACTGCAAAACTTTAGGGGGTCTTTTACTGTAGACTTAAAAAGTTATTGACATATTGGAAACTCAGTTTCAAGGAAAGTCTTTGCACACTGTAGTGGTACTACCTGATGGGAGTTCCACACAATTCCTGTTTAAATGAAAAAGGAATATGATCTGTTGCTTGTTGCTAAACATGGTCCCACTCTCCAATATGCAAAATCCCATGGCTAATGAGTTGGATTCTCATTTAAATTATCCTAATGCAATGAGAAAGGGCACCACCAAAATTCAATTATGTCCAATTATATTGGTTTAAATCTGAGATAAAGCAAAGCCAGAATCAGGTCTAGTCTGTTTCACATTGATTTCTAAGTTTTCCCTATGTTCAGCTCTCAAAATAGCTCAAATATTGATGACACACAGGACTGAAGTTCTACAAAATGTCATTTTGATATTCATTTAATTATGCTAATTGTGACTTGTTACCCTCTACCTCTTATTTGTACATTTAAAACATACTAAATCCCCCTTTAGCAAAATTCTCTTGCCAAAAGAGATCCAATCACTGTTGTTAGCTTATATTCCAAACCTCATCCCAGGAAAAGATAAATATTTCGGTAAATGCAGATAGAGAATTTAATAAAACTTATGTGCACGCAGAAGCTTAAACATTAAAAATACTTTTAGTAAGAAATTCTATGTCTTTTTTGTTTGAGGAGTTTCTGTTCTTTTAGTGGAGTTGAACCTTTTTGCCTCAGAACAAAAGTGTCCAAATCATATTATAAGGTAAGAAAATCTAAATAAATTTTTAAGAATTCTTGAAGTTGTTTTTGCATATGCAGATGCATTGCCTGGAGTGAATCACCACATTTCCTTGCTCTTCCGTGATGCAACTCCGTAAGGACACTTCCAAGCTCTCTGGTTCTGCATTGCAGCCCCTACACCAGGGTTTCTTGGTGTACAACCAGAAGAGCAACCCTGAGCCCAGCCTATTACTCAGCTCACCCACCTTCCCAATGTGTCACTGCTGTGCATTCATGACAGTGAACGCACTTCTTACAGAAGTTCAAAAACCTGTTTGCCCCCCTGTGCTGGATGGCACGGGGGGACTGCTGTGGTGGCAGTGGCAGTGCTGCGACCAGGCCTGCGGTGTGCTGCATCACCCACAGACAGAGACTCACTTCCCCAGTGGCTTCAGAGCAGTCCTCAGATAACAGAGACTTTTGCGGAGACAGGACCACTGGACTGTGCTGATGCAGCACCTCTCTGTGCTAGTCAAACACAGGCATTGTGGGGTCATGAGTCTTCCACATCTCATGGGAAGTATAGAACCAGGTGTGATAGCAGCTTCACAGTACCTGTCATAGCAAGGTAGAGACTAGAGATCTTCTGTTCCCTCATATTAATACATTATTTTTTCTATCCAGATGGCATTTTACCCCAGTGTTCCACAAGGGAGGATGTTCACATGCCCTGAAGATGTCAGAGGAACAAAATCTACAGCAGAAAATGAAGCAAACTTCTATACTTCAGTACCTGTGCATGTGTGGGCATGAACATACACACCGATACCTAAAAAGGCATGGGGAAAATGGTATTTTCAAGAACATAAAAAATTACCAGTTTCTGATCCTCCAAAGCCCTAAATTTTGCACAGAGAAGACATGTATTTAGAAACTCTGACTCAAAAGTGACTGAGCTCTGGGAAAGACACCTGTTGATTTCACAATGGTTATAGATCAAGCTTACCATACAATAATGCAATTTCTCTCATTAGAGGATGTTTATATTTAATTAAGTAACTGTATTTTTTATTATGTATTAGTTCTCCCTGTTCTTGTCATTAGGATATTTGTTTACAATAGCAGTAAATGCTTTAATAATAATAAAAAATGCTGAATACAAGTTTATTAGAATTCTCTTCCTTAAGCAGAACTAAACCAAACCAAACAAAATGATTGCAAAGCCACTAATTACACACGCTGTTCTTCACGAGAGGCATTTCTAAATGCGATGTCTCTAACAACTTTGTTCTACTGCTGTGACTTACGTTCACAGATTCTGTGGGGTTTAAATGAAGCAGGATTAATTGCATACAGATGCTTTCCTATTTCTGCCTGCCACTGTTTTTTATTATTCTTTTTTTTTTTAAACAAAGCCAATAAAAGGATTTTACATTATACTAAGAAAGTTAAATACAACCTGTAAGAAGTAATTACAGGCACAAAACATATGGAAATGCCATCTCTTGTTTTGGTTATATTTGCACATAATGTATGCAGAGCAAGTCATGATTAGCAGACAGGAAGCACGGTCTGTGATTATGCAGGATTTGGTAATTGAATCCACCAAGGATAATGACGCTGACCTTCCCATTCGAAAATAAACTAGGCATTCAAGTTTTAAGTGGTTTGCATTAATTCTAATTGTATAGACATGTCTACCCAGACTGCTGCTGGGAGGACCTGGAACAGGTAAGTAATGATTACATTAGAGTGTTTTATTAACAGCAACTAAAGTAATGCTGTTTACAGCAACAGTGCTTGGACCATATAAAACCAAAATCTGAATACCTAGGAGCCATCATTTTCACAGAAGTACACACCAATGCTGCACCAAGCACAACAAAAAGTTGCCCAAGGGGCTCTGTGATTACGGAATTCTCTTTGCAAACCCACACAGAAGAAACTAGTAGCTAACTCATGAGAAATCTGCTTTCTTGCCTCTTCTATTATTCTTCAATCTTGCAAGGAACGTAGAATTCCAAAAGTTAGAAATGCAATGGAATTAAATAAATAAATGAATTATTTATCCTGGAGACATGGCATGTTTTGAACTACCTATGAAACCACAGGTTTTTGGGGATTTTTTTTTCTTGAATTGGTACTTTTTAGCAGAGATATTAACTTGGTTCTACTTCTACAGTTCAAGAACAGGAACTATGGAAACAGACTGGTGTCTTTCATACAGAGACAGATTGGTGTTTAAACACTGGTGTGTCAAATCTGATATCTTGCCTCCCTGCAAACTGACCTAGTTCTCAGTTAGTCCAGTGAACCCACCCCCAGGTCCATCTGTGATGCTCTTTCCTAAGCCCTGAAGGCAAATTTGTCTCAGTCCAAAGCCTGCAGCAGTTTTACTTACAGTACCACCAAGTCTATGTGTCCTAGCCTGCAGTGGGACAAATCTGCCAGAGAATAAACAGCAAAGACCAGTGGCTTAGAGAAAGCTGCATGACCCTCCTATTCCCAGGATCAGAGCAAAAACATGCTGCTGATTGGGAGCAAAGTAAAGGCCATGGTCTCCTAGATGCTCTCTCTGCTGGACACAAAATCTGTGTAGAGTAAGTTGGATTTTTTTCTGGAAAAAAGTTTAAGTATTTTTACATTTCTCCTAGATTTCTGATGTGTGTCAGCCCATCAGATGTGGGATCCAGTCACCCACCTCAGGTCTGGAAATTACAGACAATTCCATTTTTCTTGAACATTTCAGCTCTGTGGTGCAGGCATGGAAAGGAAATATTTCCCTCTGGAAATGCCAGACTTACACATACTCCATGATTTCTGGCTGCAAAAAGTCATACTGCTGATTCTTACTGCAAACCCCAGGAACACACAGGACTCACACAGCAAGCTTTTGGTGTGTGCAGTGGAAGTCCAAGATGTTCAGGAAGCACTTGGCTTACTGCATGTGCCCTTTACAGCCACATACAGACATTCCCGCCAGAACAATGGCAGGAAACATACTGCACCTCAGTTTCTGCTTTCCTTTACTCCCTGATGCAAAAAAAAAAAAAACTAAGCCGCTGATGGATTTCCACCTGGCCCTTAAAACTGATGACTGATGCCCATAAGAATAGCTCAAGGACTCAGAACTGCAAACTCTTGGAATCTGGCCTCAGTCACAATACATGTGATCCAGCTCTGCAGAAACATCCCTGCAGTGTCTAACCACCTGATTATATCCTGTCTGCCAGGACACAGAGGTGGGAATGACTGTTCACCAGTGATTATAGAGAAAGAAGTTCCCAGCAATAGTAAGAAGTAGGGACAGCTGTTCTCTGGCGGACTACTGACCTGAGCTGGGAGTGCTTAGAATCTAAATTACTGAAAAACAGATTAGAGGAATCACAACAAAGCTCTATAATTGCACTGGAATTAAGTTATGTGCTTACATTTTGCATGTGTAAAAATTGGCAATATGGAATGCACAGGCTTTCACCTCTGGGTAACTGGCTTACTGCTCTATTATATTTAATGGACAAACAGGAAAACATTATGTAGTCTTCACTTAGAGTGTATTTATGACTCAACAACACTCTAGAAGTACGTCCAAAACCATTTTTTCAGCTCATTAGAATAACTGCAGGAGGGAACCATGATAGTCTGGGGTTTGTACGGTGATGTGAAGATCAAGCCCATTCCAGGATCATTGTTTTATTAGTTGCTTCCCACTCTCCACTGCCTAAGATATGGATTGCGGGTCTCAGTCCAAGTCCAGGTGCTTATATGCATCTATCATACACTCCCCACATGGGTAATTGGCAAAGAAAGCATACAGATGATTTGCTTGTCCAGAAGAAACAACATCTTGTATCTCTGAGCACAAAAGTCAAGCCTTCAGTCTGGATAATGACCTTTAGGCCTCCCAGACAATGGAAGAGAACTTTATCTCTTGTTTCACTTTTACCCCATTTGCAAGCTTCTGGATACAAGTAGATTTAAGGATAACAACCCAACTCAAAAGCCCAAAGAGCAGTGGAACTGTCTGGACACACAATGAGCTTTTCACAGACCGCATAATACTGCCACTTCTGCCTGGCCCTACAGACCACACTCTTCTACCAAAGAAATTTAGCAGCAACATGGGAGGGACAGGAGCTTGAACCTTGGTGAGAAAAGTAAAAGTAGTGATAACAGCAGTGAGAGCTCAATGCTGATATTGAACTAGCTCATTTTGTGCAGCTTTGGTAAAGAGATGTGGTAGTGTCAGTGGGACAGCTGTTCGCATCCACCTTTGTAGGGAAGAAGCAAGTGGGCTCCGTCAGCCCACATCACTTGCTATCAGCCTCAGCTTCTCTTTCATGAAAAAGGTCATTGAATCTTCTGTATCATCTCTAGCAACAGGAAAGAGACAAAAGGACCAGAATTATAAATGTTCCTCTCTCTTTCCGAGACTTTCTTGTCTGCAGAAAGACAACCTAAAAGGAAATCTGAGTCGTGACCTTTTTGCTTAGCAAAGCCCCCTGTGATCAGCATTAGCTAAGGCAGCTTTGATCTTCTCAAGGGTGACCAGCACCCAAAACAAGTGCTTGTGATATTCAAACCAGAAATTAAGGGAAATATCCACATGGAATCCCTTCCTGCTGCTGATGGGCAGGATGGTGCACACAGACAGCCCTGGATCAAGCTGATAATAGTCTGCTCCTGTTCAGAAATGAAGGAAAATGAGTCTCAAATTACCAGAGCTGTCCCTGGGCTTTGATACTATCATGCACACTGCTTCTATCCAGCCTCAAAGTCATAACAGGGGCAAGCACTGTGGCACCAAGGAGGGACAATGTGGTTTGTAAGAGCATATGCAGGCAAAAAGAAAAAAAAAAAAAAAAAGAAAAAGCACATCCTTTCTTACATTCACCATCCAGCACATTTAGTATCATGATCCTTGTTTTCTGATGGCATGAAATCACATGGGGCCTAAAATATTCCTCGGGTTAATTAACTATCAACTCAGACCCAAAAGCTACAACTATTTCCCCAATTTAAACAGGGATGGGTTTTGGGCTGGAGAACTCAAGTGTGACGAACCACATTGTTTAATTTCAGCGCTCTCTCTGGTTTGGGTTTGGTCCACAATAATAACAAATCTCTTAGACAAAGCCCAGGCATATTTTGGGAGATATATGAACCAGGTAAATAGAGCCAGTAATAATGTGAGATGACAAAATGCACAATAGACTACAGAGAGCTTGGCTTCACTTTCTTAGCAAATTACCTTGGTACTTGTTTCTTCTAAACCACTTTTCCTGAGTGACACTATTGAGACATTAAAGGATCAGAGTAAAGGACAGTGAACTGGGAACCACAACATTAATTATGCCTCTGACACTGGTTACTGAGGAGACCCTTGGCAAATCACAAATTTTCTGAGCCTTCTAAGTGAGAAGGCGATGATAGCAAATCCTTACCACATGTCAGGAAGGAGAGACCTAATTAATTAATGCTCAGAAAGTGCTTTGGAGATTAAGTGTGCAACTCTTGATGTCATGAGAGCTAAATATTATTACTGAACTCAGATTCATACTTATGGGCAAAGGTTCCCAGAAAGAGAAACAGCAAGGGTGGGATGCAAAGAATGCTCTTATAGAAAAATACTCAGAGCTTCATTCTGAAGCTCTTTCCCAGTAGCCAAGTGACTGTTTTCCTCTAGGTACAAGGTTAAAAGGATTCCTGCTAAATACCCAGTATCTATCAAGGTTTAGAGATATGACATCAGCTGCGATCTTCTCCTAAACAACTCTCACTATTAATAGGGGCATGCATTTATTTAACCAACTATTTAGGTGTAGACATCACTATGAAGAGTTAGGGTTTTCATCTCTGTGTCCTCTCAAGAGCAGTCTTTGGTAGACAGCTGAAGAAACACTGTTAAATATGCGCAAAAGTCCCTAGCTCTGATCACTTCTTATTCTACTGCTTTCTATATGGTACAGTCAGAAACTCAGAGTTCAGCTCAAATGTGATGGAAGTTGGGCCATAGAGGAAGGAACAAGAGAGGGTCCAAAGGGAGAGCCACTTGAGGCTAGCATCAAGTTCCAGCAGCCAAAGACAAGGCTCTTGCCCAGAGCAAAAAGAATCCAACAGTGCTTTTATAAAATGCTTTATATGTCCCAGTCTTTCTGGAAAATGAGCTTTTTCAGAGACCTACCCTTCTTGAACAGTTCAGTTTTTTCCTCAGTAGAAAAGGAGGCAGCAATGTGTTACTGCATAGGCGATCACAGAAGAGAGCTCGGTATGAGGAGCAGAATCAGCTAACCTAAGGAGGGCATGGATCTTTCACCCATGAAGCTAATCCCAACTTTACCACAGACTCTGGCAAAAACACACATAGTTGCTCTACACCTATACTCAGAGATTCATGGATTTTAAAGGACTTTCAAAATCACCATTAGTCATTCCTGCATAATGGCTTTGAACTAGATCTTATCTTTTAAGAAGATATCCTATCTTGATTCTAAAATCCCCAGTTATTTGCAGGATTAAATCCAACCCTTGAGAAATTGGTGCCTAATTTCAAGGTTGATGTTGTCTCGGTTCAGGCTGCATCAAGATACTCTCAGCTCATTTCAACAGACTGAAGAGCCATTTACAATGTTTATTTTCTGAAAAAGTATATGTAAGAACCTAATCAAGCCTCTTTCTGCTTCTTTAACTCAAACTGTATTTATGGTATTCTGAAATCTTCCATTACGTGCATGACTCTCAATTGCTTAATCATTCTTGGGAATTTTGCCTGAATCGTCCCCAGTTTTTCACCATCCCTGTAAAAGCCACAGGCAATATTCTGATAACAGTCTCATCAGCACAAATCACAAAGGTTGTACAGTAAATTTTACTCAAGGTCCCCAAAACCTATGTCACATATTTTTGGCATCCATGTTCTGTGAGTGATAAACTAGGAACCCAGCATATCTCTGAATCACTGACTCTAAAAATAGAACCAATCTGTGGCCTTTGTTCCCACACATTTGACTTTACTTTTGTCTCATACCCTGCTATCAAGCAATCCAGATTGTTCTGTATCGCTGATCAGTCCTATTCATGATTTATCACTCCCTCAAAACGTGAAATCTGAAAATTTCATCAGTAATGAGTACATTTTCTTCTGCGTTCTTCCTAGAATTATCAAACAGCTGAAATTCAGCAAATCACATGTGCCTGACCCACTAGAAACAGCCCGGCTTAATGTTCCCATTCACAAACACATTTTAACACATAATATTCATCCAGGTTTTAACATTTTAATAAGTTCTGGTTTCAGCTTCTATCATTCTGGTTTCCTAATCAACATGCCATGCAGTACTAAGTCAAGAAGTCTATTACATCAAAACTAGTACCTTTCTACACCAAACTTGTAATCTCCTAAAAAAGACATCAGGATTATTTGACAAGAAATATAGTTTCTTCAGAAAACTACATTGATTGGCATTAATTGCATTACTCTCCTGTATGCCTTTACTATTTGAGAGCTGCATCAACCAAGCCATTATTTTGCCTGGGATCAATGTCAATCTGACATGTCTGTAATTACATGGGTTGTTCCATTTACCCTTTTTGAAGCATTGGTACAATGTTACATTTCCTTAAACTTTGTTAAGGATGCAGGTATTCATGTCCACATTGACATCTTGAGGCCATGGCAGAGACTGAGGTGTCTGTGGATGAAGTTCCCCTTACAATAATTATTACTTTGTGTCTTCTCTGCTTGCAGAGTTAAAAGGGGTAGCATTTCTCCCCAGAACCCCAGCCTGAGAAAGTATGTATGAGGAGAAGTTCAGGAGCATGTGAAATCTCATGCAGTGAGAATTATATTGATCTGATACACCTCACGTGCTTCCATCTCTGTCCCAACACTCTTCCTGCAGGCATCCATGACTCACTGTGCTGTCCTCTTTCCCACTTCCTGTATCCCAAATTTTTGGCAAGATCACAAGCTACAACCTAGTTGTACATGAAGACACCAGTGAAGAGAAGCCTTCAGCCCTGCACTGCTGGGCATGTCTTGCCTCTGAAGAAGGCTACTCAAGCCATTAATAGCCAAGGCAAGCTCCAGCAAGGGCGAGGTTACCTGGAGAGAAGCTAGATCTGATATAGCACAGGGAAGGCCTAAAGCATGCTATTTCTGAGGCCACACTGCTGGAAAGGCTTCTGACCAGCATGCAAAGTGGTATTTGCAGTGAAGAATGAATCTAGTAATTTAAAATCTCTTCTGTCACTACAAAGAGACTAAGATGCCACTACAAAGACAAGGCTGAGGTGTAGACTATGGTATCCCCATTGGAAGGAACCAGCTCGGCAGCAAAGCAAAGGGTTCCCTGTAGCATAAAGGGAAAATTTGGCTAAAAATAGTATTACCAAATCCAGCTGTATCAGACTCAGTTCTAAGACTGTGGCCAAGTTCAAGCTTGGCACTACTACAACACCTCACTTTAGTTCATCCAAAATTCACATCAGCATTTCTCCCACTCAGTGCACTGACCTGGAGAACTGTGCTGTGCTGCATCTCTCTGGCACACAGCAACTTGCTCAAGGTGATTCACACTCACATAAAGCTGTGTTCCCAGACACAACAGTCAAGATGCTTCCTTAAAACCTGCAGAAACAAGTCCATTTTCACAGCTCTTGTAGCTGTAGGTTTTGCAGCACATCAGCTGTGCTCCCTAGGACAGCAGAGATTATGTCTGGCCATGACATCTGCTCTGGTTTGTAACCAAGCTCACAGCTTTCCAAACTGATTCTTTCCATTCTGCACTTTTGTTAGGGTTTATTAGATTTGAAATATCTGCTTTATTGATATTTGTTTATTCCAGTGATGGATTCCAACACTTCTAATTAAAAAAATATATACTTGTCTAAACTATTAGAAACCAATCAGTCTGTGTAATACTCCAAAAGAACTGGTCATCAGCCACAAATTCATAGGCATTACATTCATTCACATACAAAATTGTTTCCTAGACCAAGAAGACGATGCAGAGAGCTGTGTTTGATGCATGATATACAGTTTAAATTCCAAGGCAGTATGGACTGAACTGAAGATTCATTCCTGCTACTTGCTGTGATGCTCCATATCAGATGCTCATTCTGCATCATGATTAAAGAAACAAAGCACCAGAAGAAACTTTATTCACTGCCCCAAAAATTGTGTGGAAAACCTCCTTACTTTCTTGTGAATAATGTGTACCTTGAATATACTCCTTCTACTTGATGATGTAGAAACAAAAGACACAGAGGAATAAAAGGAAGAAGAAAGCCTGTTCTGTGCACAATTAAATATGACCATACTGCATATAATTTAATTAAGACACTGTAATGTGCTCCTGTGTTCTTGTTGCTTAGTACCTGCATTCAGGCAATGGTTAATTAAACATGCAGCTTAACAATGGTGACTGCACCACACATTTCACAATACGTTGTATTGAAATTTGTGATTTAACCCCCAAAAAATTATTTGCTCTGTTTTCTCATCTTGTGTAAGTGCAAAGAACCATAATCAATCCAAGAAGGCATAACGATTATGATTTTTAATACTGGGTAAGACCAAGAAGAAATAAACATATTCAGAAAGTACAAGATGAGTCTGTAGGGATCAGCCATATAGGGAGAGAATAGACTCTGACGAGGTATCTCATTATTGTATTTCATGTAAAATAAATAAATAAATAAAATATTAAATTGAAATATGACTAGTTCAGAAATGAAACAACCCCTTGGTAATTCATAAATTATGAACAAAATATGTCTTTTCTTTGTCTGCTGAAGATATTTTAAATACTGTTTGGATTACCAGATGTGTTTGGTTTGGGGTGTTTTTGTGGTTTTTTTTATGGAAATGGTACATGCCAGCTGGAATTGCTGAACACACTGACCTGAGTCTAAAATGTAAATAAAACCCATCACTCCTTTTTTCTCTTTGCTTCTGCCCCATGAGTAAAGACAGACTCAGTGCTGATTTGTGTAAGCGGACTATTCTGCAGCTTGCTTGCTTGCTGTTGAGCCTGAGACCGTCATACTGTGAACACCTATCCCACCAGTATCTTTACAAGCTTCCCTATGGACACTTCTAGGACACTTACTGACACAACATCATCAAGAAGACTCTTTAGAATGCATCTCATTACAATGTATAGAAAGGTTATTGCTAAATGATTCACTTTGTTAGTACATTAAGGTGGCCATATATTCAATCCCAGGCAATTAACTGACCAACACAGTCAATTATCTAATAATAAACCTGGACCCTTCAAGACTTCCAACTAAATTAAAGGGTCTCTTGCAGAAGAAATGGAGTGGCCATAAAACTCTCTGCGACTTAACACTGTTAGAGGAGTCTAAACATTTCCTGACTCCATTTGGAATATAGATTTTTTATTTTCTTCCCAAATGACCACAGGAAACAGGTTATATCATTTTAATTATTGCTGATGCTACTCAGGGGTTCTGAGATCAAGCCAATAATTCCGAAAACAGGTCTCTTCTTTTATGTAGTTCTCTTCAGCAAGCCTTCTACTCCCACACTTAAACTCTCCATCCACCTTATATGTTATTTTTTTTAAGGAAGCCTTGAATATTGGCCTAAAACACTTTCATTCTCTCCCTTCTCCCATCTCAGTTAGTCCTTCCCCCATCATTAACTATAAACTCCAGATTGTGAGACTCACAGGCTAATGGAATGTCTAATGCAGAGCAGCTGTACATTTTTAATGCAAAAGGAGAAAAATAAAGGCAGCATATGGTTTTATGTAATCTTCCTATGAATTTTTAACTGAGCGTCCTAATTCATGTTGGACAGAAAGAGCTTTTTTACTGGTCCTTTGTGGTTAGAGCCTGCTAGCATGAAGCATGCAGTTCCTTAAAGCCATAGTGAGTGCAGGTGAGACTGCACTGCAGTAGATGCTGGTATGAATGGCATTTGTTTTGTATTAATGCCTTTAATAATGACAATTCAGTGGCTAGAAAAAGAAAGGGATGTATGAGCAGAATGGATGAACTGCTCTCCTCTGGACATGACTTTTCCTGAGGATTTTGTTCAGTCCTGCACAATCACCATAAAAGTCGAAAGTGCTGTAACAGCTTCTTGCCCTTCTTTTCCTATAAAGCGCTCATGAAGTCCAAAAAAGAGGAGGACAAGCTGGGAGGAAGGAAGGAAGGAAGGAAGGAAGGAAGGAAGGAAGGAAGGAAGGAAGGAAGGAAGGAAGGAAGGAAGGAAGGAAGGAAGGAAGGAAGGAAGGAAGGAAGGAAGGAAGGAAGGAAGGAAGGAAGGGATACAGGATTTTTTTTTCTGAAAGTCAATTTTAAAGGCTCATATATGTTGACTCTGCTCCCTGACCTATCATATGTCAATATGCAGGGCACCACAATGTTTAAATTCCTTCAGTTCCTAAATGACATTAATTTTCTCCTTACATGACTATTTCCATGAGAGGAACTTCCCAAGGGTAAGGTAAACACAGAGATAAATGATCTAAGAAGTTTGTGGAGTCTTCATCAAAGGAAGTCTTCAAAACAAATTACAGAAACATGCACCAGAAATGACAGAGATACAGCTGATCCTGCCCTGGGGTTTTTTGAACCTCTTTCAGACTTATAAACCTGTGATTCCTCTGCAGCCTCAGAGCTGACCAATGCAGGTTCCTCTGCTACTTAGCTATTACCCTCTAAAAGCCTCCACATTAAACTGATCTCTCACATCCATCCATTTTCTTTGCTTTCAACTTCCCTCCTTCCCTAGCTTGTTGCTCACTCTATTTTTCTTATGTTATATATAAGAACCCTCTGCTTCCCCCTTTTTCCTTGCCGAAGTGGCCATCCTCCCTTTCTAACATATTAGCTCCACTCTTCATATTCCACTTTTTCAGAAACCTGTGGAACTCAAAAGTGTTTTAGAAAGGAGGCCATTTTTCAGGTGAAGAAACAAAACTGGAGAGAAGGGAAGTAACTTGCCAAACAGGCAGCAAAGAAGCAAGGGTGCCATGCCAGTTTGAAACCCAGTAGGAATACTTTGTTGTTATCCATTAAGGATAACCTGTTGTAGTCTTCTTAGAAAAATGGACAGAGGAGCTATTGTCTTTTCTTACACATCACAGTCTTTTGAGTCCATACATATTTATGTGCCAATAGCAATTTCAGCAAGAAGGTGGTGGGGGGTAAATAAAAGAAAATGGGTAGAAGTTTTTTTTTCCTGGATCTTAACAATTCCTTGCAGAATTAGGACATGGTTTCAAGTTCATTCCTTCTGACTGGAAAATCTGAGAATCTTTTCCTTTTTAAATGATGAGTGAGATTTTTGTGTAATTATCTGACTGTGAAAGTCAAATCTCAAATGTGGTTTGACTAGCATTAAGATTGCTAACATTATCAACACTGAAAGTTTTAAAAAGAAGCTCCTGCTTCAAAATTAGTCTTTGTCCTATATTACACTATGTAAAAATGCTTTATCCACTTTCTATGGAAAAAGTCAGTAACCTTATAGAGATCTGGTTCATATTTTCAACCCATGATGGGTTATATGGAACACTGTTTTCTAGTGTTGCCTGCAATCTCATAGGGAGACATCTCCTGTGACATCTCTAGTACTGTGCCATACACTCCAAGCACCTTCATTTTCTCTCTCATGGGACCTTACTTCCTTTTAAAAATCAGTTGTTATCACACATGAAGATCTACACATACATGTTTAAATTATAAATGCAAATGAAGACACAGGCCCATGCAATTGTGCCTGAAGAGAAAGAAAGCTAATACTGACTTAGATCTAAAAGCTAGATTACATTGCAAAGATGTTGCTGCTCTTGCCAATATCTTGCCTTGGGGCTTACTATGGACTTGACTCTTGTTTGTTCAGTTATGTAACACTGACACTAATGCAGAAAAGCCAAACAATTCTGAAGTTATTTTGCACTTGCAGGAGAACGACATTTGCCATACAGTCATGGGCCTCATTCAGCCAGGGAGTGTCAAGTATTTCTAGAGACAAGAAGCAAAAGGAAGCATTTAGGCAGGCTACAGTGCTTAGGCACAATCAGCATGGGTGCTAGGAGAAAGAAATGTATAATAATCCACTGTAACTGATCCAAACACTGAGTCCAATGACTTATCCAAAGGCAGACAGAAACTACGAGAACATACATTTTCTAACCATATATATTTAGCAATGCCTTCTGTATATCTGACTTGAAGGTCCTGTGGGCAAGTCTTCATGAAACTCACATATTTTAGGACTTCTATCTTAAATACAGTAAAAAATTGGATATTTTGTGTCCTGCTTTTACTTACTTAGAAAATCAAAACTTCTCTCTCCTGGCTGGTGTAAGAAGAATACTCTCTCACTAAGAGAATATAATTTAATCTCAAATATCACACAAACTCATGAGAGCATTCACCATTACAAAGACAACATTTTGCCTCCCACAAACACAGTGACAGTGAAGAAAAAAAATGCAAACATATTTTTTGTGAAAATTTGCAGAGTTTTATTCCTCCTCCCAAACCACCTTTACATGGTCCAAAAATATATTTCAAGTTTTGGAGGAAAAGGTTTTATGCTGAGCTTGGCTGTGCATCCTCTGCCACTCACCTACCTAATTATTTTACCTTACCATCACCTCTTTCCAAACACATAAAACAGACTAGTATTCCTTATTTATACATAAAGCACTTTGAAACCCTTTACTTATATACAGTCTGAGTGTAAGAGATGTATGGAACAACACTAAAAACTCAATCACAGAGGTAGGGAAATAAAATTCTTTTTATTATTCTTTGTTCTGAGGCAATATTATTTTTGTGAAATGTGTTTTCACTGCACATCTCTCCTCCCCACCTCATTTTCTGCAGCATACAAATATTCTGTTCCATTCACAGCTTCTCTGGTGCTGGCCGTGCAGAACATTGTGTGCCACAGAGACCTGAGAACTGCAGGATGCAGGACAGATCATGGTGGAAACCTCTGCCTATTAGATGCTAATTAAAAAAGCTTATGAAATGATAACAATAATAAAAGGATTATTTGGAAAACCCTAATCATGATGAAAGTTGCCATTATTTTTTAACTGGAATGATAAACCTGTTGGGATTACCCTGAAAATGCTCCTTGTCTAAGATTAAAGTGCAATAATTTCTTATACTATGAGTACAATAGTTTACCAGTTGTGTATCTTTGTCTTCTGGATCAGTGAACAATTGGTTCAAGCTATGGCAGGAATTCATTCATCCTTGACATCTGAATGAGTAAGGGAAGAAAAACTCCAAGGACTTCCTGCAAGAAGGAAATCTGCAAGAAGGAAGTCTCTTCTCCCAGGACCATATTTGTCAAAAGTTTCATTGTCCATTTTCAGTCCTGCTCTGATGATCCATACAAGATCATGAGGAACACAGCTTTTGGGACTATTGCTGCATTCACAGCCACAAGTCTCATGAAGCCTAAGATATGTCAAAACAGCAGGGGTTCATTAAAAGCAGTCACCGTCATAGCCCTTTGTTCACAGGAATGTAGAAGGATTCTCTAATGAGGAATGACTTCCAATAGTAAACATACAAAATGCAGTTATGTGATGACAAAGAAGGTGTCTAAATAGCACAGAGACTTTGGGAGATGTCAGCATCTCGGAGATGAGTAAGCTATTTAAAATAGTAAAACAGTTGGAGCATGGGGATGTATTTAAGAAATTGAAATACTAGGGTTATTAGGGGAGGAAGATATCAAAATACCCATGATAAAATGGTTTATCCACAACAGGCACCTTGTCAGTAGATTCAACTGCTCAGGCTACATTTAGTTAGACTAGAAAGTTATGTCTGTTAGGGAAGTCTGCCTTTCTAGCTTTAACTCATAGAGAATATAATTTAGCTATGGCATCCAAGTGCGTTCATGAAGATTTCCTTTTTTTCCCCCCACTTTTGTTCATATTTAGTTGCTGTCTGTGCTCACAGAGAGTTGATAGCACACCCACATAGCAGTAGTTAAACACTCCCTTCCTAATGCTAAGGTATGTCACAGGTTCTATAGAAAACATTCCTATTTTTCCATCCTGTTAGCTTTAGTTAGTAGGGTATTAGAAAGATAAGACCTAGCAGCAAAACAAAGAGCATCAGAATAATTTCCAGTACTCATCTCACATATCACTCAAATCCAAGGGCCTTGAATCCCTAGTAAAACTCTGCTGCAGGAGTCCAAAAAGCTTCAGAGCATACTAAAAATGTTGGCAACTTTTGTTGATTTAACTGAAACTGACTGCTAACAATAGCCCACCATTCTCTGAAGTCTGATTATCCGAAAAGCACAAAAAAAGTCCTCAAATATCCCAAGTGGCTTGAAAGTCTTTTTTTCAATATGATTTTCTAAAATTTCAACTGAACTTGGTCCCAGTAGCATATTCACTCTCTATTAGAACTGACAGTGACAATTAATTTCAAGGAATCATAGAATGGCTTGGGTTGGAAGGAGCCTTTAAGATCATCTAATTCCAGCTCTCCAATGGTCAGGGCCCTCTTCCACTAGACCAGGTTGCTCAGAGCCCCATCCAGCCTGGCCTTGAACACTTCCAGGTATGGGGTAGCCATCACTTCTCTGGGCACTGTGTCAATGTCTCACCACCCTAGCAGTAAAGAATTTTTTATTCATATCTAATCTATATCTGCCCTCTGATTTGTAGCTATGTATCATGGCAGCTGGTTAGTTTAGGTTTCCCTTGAAACACCCTGGCTTTTCACTTTGAGAGCCAGGATAGTTAAAGGGATTATCTTTGGAAATTGTTCCTTGATATTCTCCAGTACCATGTTTTTGTTTCTGTGGTTTGTTGCTGTTTTGGGTTTTTTTGCACATATGTGGGAAAGTGAGTATGCAGATAACAGAAGATTCTTAGATTCTTTTTCACCTTTCAGTCACTCAGATAGTATTCATAGGTCTGGGCAGTGTCTTGTGAGCAGGTATGACACTGCTGTGTCTACAGGACTCAACTCAGCTCCAGGCCAAATAGTGTGACTGTGTTAATAAGGTTACAAGTCTGAGCTCTTATATCCTGCTAATATTGAGCCTATTAGTATGGGTTTGGCCACAGGCAATGTGGTAATGCTGCTTGCTGCTTGGCTCAGAAATGCAGGCCCCAGTGGCACACATCACAGCATTCCATAATGCAGAGAAAATTACTGCCTTCTCCACCTGTGAGTGGAGCTGGCACCAAAGTGTATTTGGAAGCTTTGTGCCTCCCTACTGGCAGTAAAGGAGCTGTCTCTTCTACATACAGAGAACACCAAGAGGCACACAATAACACACAATGATGGGAACTCATCCCTTTGGAAAGGAGAATAAGAATTGTTTCCAAAATCAAAGAAACTCATGGGGAAAAAAAAAAAAAAACACTAAGAGAAGTGCAAAAGCAAGAAGGATTTTGCAGCTTCACAGTCCAGAGGAACACATTTGTGTTTATCCCCTTGCTGTGGGCTTCAAATGGTGCTACATTGCAGCTTGTCCAACTGGCACTTCCCTGAACACTGAGCATTGGCTGCAGAATGTGCAGATTTCACTGCAAGATTTTATCTGTACAGTTGGAAGGCTGTTTGTGTGCACATTTCAAGTAATCCAAATTACTTCAAAGATCAGTTAGTAAATTATACAGATAAACATCTCAAGCCTGAGCAGAAGGTTAGGGGTCATTTTTGGCTTTTTTAGGCTGTCAGGAGAGAACAAATATAACTTTCTCCAAACCAGCATGCATCCTCATAACAAGTCCTGGTGCTTTTTATTGACTAACTGGACTGTGACCCTTCAAGTCAGTACTTTGTGCTTAGAAACACACATAATGCTGCAAAGGGTTGGGAAATTACAGATTGTTATCAATAATTAGTATGATTTTTTTTTTGCCATTTACTTAGTAAAAAGACAGAAAGAGCCTGGGTCAGTGGCAGTGGTTCAGGCTTGTCACTTTTCATCAGCTTAAGTGCTGAGAGCAGATGTGAATCAGGTTACAGCTAAAAGCTTTATACACCAGCATTCACAGCCAACACTGCATTGCATTTGGTTAACTTTTATACATTTGGATTCCTAAAAGGGGAAGGCTCTCAATGACTTAGAATCCATTTGAGGTAATGAGAGCTTTCTTGGAGCTAACTGGCTCAACTTTGTTAAGGAGTACATGCAAATAACCTGAATCCTGCTGCAAGCTATGCTGACAACTCAGTAGCACCCAGTACAGACAACAACAGACTACAACAAGCTTCAACGCACAGCATCATGCAGCTCATGTGAGCACCTCCACTCCCTTTTTAAGCACATAAGTCACATTTGTTGATATTAATATCCAGCAGATGACTATCTAATAAATATAGCACTCAGAAAAACCTGTATATGCATGCAAAAGGGGGCTTACTCTCTGGAACAGCTCCTTGAGTGGACTCATTCCAAGACAGCTCTTCTAAATTTCCTGTCTCCATCCAACTGCTCAGTTAGCTGAAAACAAGTAATCATGCTTAGAAAATAAAGCATTCTGGTATCTTCTGGGATGCAAATTCCCATTTTGCATTTGGAAGTGTTTGGAGACTGGCTGCAAGAACATCCATCTGCTTGCTTGCCAAAGCAAAAGGAGCTCCATACCTGTTATTAAGTCTTACACGTCATTTCCCAAGTTTGTTGCACTCTACTGGAGTGGCAGAAAGGCACCAGTCAACACCTTCTTAGTTTCAGTTAATTAGATGACCTAATTTTTAACCATGTTTTGACATGGAGCTCTGCGGATACACAAATCATGAGTCCAACGTGGTAACAGTATGTTTTAAAGTGGTTCAAGACAAGTAAAATTAATTTGGGGTGATCTTTAAGGTCCTTTCCAATCCAAATGTTTCTAAGGTGCTATTAAGATGAGCCTAGGCCAGCCCCATAGATACTGTTTTTGTTATCTGGCATATCCTTCCCACCTCAACATAAGAAATCACCCAGTCTGTGCACAGACTTGCAGAAAGGTATGGAAAAAAATACAATGTTTTTGGTAAAACAATATGCAGTCTGTATTAGCCACCACATTTTAGAAAGCTCCCGAATGCAGCTGTCAAGCAAGAAATGCAAATAACAACTCTACCCTGGCTTAAAAGTAACAGCTTTCTAAAACCCTGCTGTCTGTATCATTTCCATGTTTCTTGTCTTTTACTAACTCTATCCTACCATAAGAAAAATGTCAATTGTCTTCTTGTGCAAATCTAGGATTAATGATGTAGAGAACAGATGCACTACAGAAGAAACAGGCAGTAACATTTTTGCTTAACATACTAAGTTGTAGATAGGGTTTGAGACTGCATGCAAAAAGTATAGGAGAAAGAGATAAGGTTTCAAAAAAACAGCCTAATGGTTCATGTTTTGTTCTGCCTAGTACGTAGAAACCTGAATAATGATGACAGCAAATATATACATGCACAAATGCACACAAACAAAAAGGAAGAAATGAAGCAAAATATTTGGGTCTCTTGTAAAGCTGCCACTGGGAGAGCTATGGCAATCACTGGCAGTGATCAAAGTCTCATCATATATTTTAGCTGCTAATAGCTGGACCAGTTCCAGCTTGTACTCTAATCCTATTGCCAAATTGGCTGATGCTGTAGAGAAGCCTGGTACATCTCAGGCAATCTGAATGTGAGCAAAGGCAGCAAGAAAAGGTTAACAGCATCAAAGGTAAATTCTCAGATAAACCAGCAACTAAAAGTGCTAAAAGTCCCCGATCTTCATGATTTGAGTCAGACAGTGACCATGAGGCGGAGTCGGAAAAAAATAGCAGGAGCCATGGTGAAGTAGAAATAATTCTGTTTTCTTCTGAAGTGTGTAGCTTTCATTTCAGCTCTGGTAGAGGAAGGGTGGATAAAGGGCCAGATTCAGACACCTGAAATTAGACCTCCACAGGAGAGGCAGGTGTCTTTCTACACTTCAATTACAGTCAGAGGAGACCTAATCAGCACAGTCAGTGGAGTCTAGAAAGCCATTTAGCTGGTCAAATGCAGGTGTCTATCTCAGGGTCAGATAAATAGCCCTCCAGGCCTCATTGTCTGCATTGAATAGATCAAGTTTAAAAGGAACTTTGCCATCTAGCTCACAATTCAATTCACAATACACTAAAATTCATCTGGTTGAACGTGCTGATAAATCCTGCCCAACACTTGTTTTTTTATATCTTTATTTATTTTGATGTGGCATTTTCCAGGTCATGTGCATGCCTGTATTAAGATGAAGCAGTGAAGCAGCTCAGGTACAGCATATCTGAGACCATACTGCACCTTCCAGTACCTAAAGGGGCTACAGGAAAGCTGGAGAGGGACTTTTGACAAGGACAAAGAAGGACAGAAGAGGAGATAATGGCTTTAAATTTAAAAGGGGCAGGTTTAGAGTAGGTTTAGATTAGACATTAGGAAAAAATTCTTCACTATGAGGGTGGTGAGGCACTGGCACAGGTTTCCCAGAGAAGTTGTGGTTGCCTCATCCCTGGTGTAGTTCAGTTTGGATAGGGATCTGAGCAAGCTGGTCTAGTGGAAGGTGTCCCTGTCCATGACAAGGTGGTTGGAACAAGATGGTTTTTAAGGTTCCTTCCAATCCAAACCATTCCAGGATTCTATGGTTTACCTAAACCAGCATTCTAATTATGATATTACAGGTGTGTCTGTCAATATTACAAGGCAGACAAAAACTGCACACTGCCTTGATTGCTGTGCAACTGCAGATTTTCAGGAAGATAATAAGCAATATGTTTTTTTCAAACTGAAAAACATTTCAGGCATTTCTACATTCCCCTCATTCTGATAATGCTCACTCTCTCCTTCATAGTCATCTTCCAGCTTATCATACTTTAATGAATTCCTCCCATGCATACTTACAGATAGACAGATCTGAGACAGTAAACCAAGGCCAGTGCAATGAAAGTGGAGTACTGAAATACAAGTACCTCTCCAAAATTTGTAGCAAACATGTAACACAATCAATAAAACCCATTTTACAACAATCTAAACCCTATTTATTGTATGTTAAGGGTTATTTTATTCAGTTGTCTTTTTTCTTTCCCAAAGAAATCTCTTTGTAAAGAACAAAAAGCAGCAACTTCTAAAAAACAGATATTATTCAAAATCACCTGCACTCACAGCTTTTCATCGTTCCTCACCTTGAATCAGAAAAATCTCAAGTGAGAGCATATTATGTCCAAACAGATAGCTTGACCTCACCTAAAACAGTACACCAGGAGGAAATGAATGGAAATTGTCTTTATTTTTCATAAAAGCTTATTCTGTCCTTGAACAAAGTGCTAACAAGGAAACATTATGCTCAATTAAATTGTTTATTTCTGTAAAGTCTCCAGGCCAATGTGTTTTGTTATTGATTATGTGGAATCAAAGGCAGCATTTTTACAGGAGGCAGAAAGGGCCAAAATTTGACCTCAAACTGGTCATTTTGTTTACACTTAAATTCCTGAAATGTGCCAAACTCTGTGTAGCAACCAAAGCTAAATGATAAATCCCCACACCTCCTTATTCTGGTATAAGTAGCTCCTATGAGCCCCATACCATGGTTACACAGACTGGGAACAAAGGTACTAATTGAGAGGAGAGATGAAATCTCAAGAGTTCCTGCATACAAGCCTGCATTTAAATCACTAAAAACCAGAAAAACTTTCTCCAGACAATCATTTTTGTGCTCTATTTCTTCCAAGGTACTTTTATAAAGGAGGTCATATGTGCCCCTTTTGGTATGAAATGGAGCCCATTAAACCTGGTGAGCTGTAACACAACAGCAATGACATTGTTAGCTCGAATAATCAGCTTGCAAAACACAACTTTATTCATGGCATCAGTTCCAATGGTTTTAACAACCTTGTTGTTTTTCCACTGACATCAGTGTATGCTGAGGAGGTGTGAGGAAGAGAGCAAGAAGTGGGCAAAGTTTGGCCTGTTTGCCCGAACAGCACCACAGAGCATAAGACATTTGCACATGTCTTTTTGACTAAGTAATTTCACACCTGTCACAGGAGAGAGTCAAACACAATTCTTAAATCTTTGATATACCCTGAGGTTCCATCACTTCATCTCTCCTGAAACACAAAATTGTTCATTTCTCATTAATTGTCCTTTATGCAGAGAGTTTTCAATTAAATTGGGAGTAGTGTTACACTCTTACTTTGTGATACTAGACCCCAAAGATTAATAGATTGCTCGTAATTTCTCAATTGCCGTCTGTGTTCTATTACACTCTCATCATTTGTTCTGATTATGAGACCAAACCAGAAAGTGTCTCACAGAGAGTGGCAGTAGCCATCTGGATCCCTGTGGGAGCCATTTTGGCACAAAGAATGGCTAACTCAGTCTGAATGCAATGACAAAACTAAAGTGATTGCACAGAAGCCTACAGCTCCATGGAGGATGCCATCCAAACTTAAGCTGCATTTACTAACTCCTAAACAATGTCGTCCAACAAGGTGTCTTCATACACTATCAGCTCTGTGTGCTTCTGAGTTAGTGTGGGGTTTGCAGTAGTGTTGAAAAAGAGACTCAAAAGAAAATAAAAACCCTATAATTTTAGGAAAACCTGATTTTTAAAACTAAACCTTCTGGAAAGACAATAGTAAACAAAGTAACTGGATATATTTGCTTAAAAGAGTCACATGGTGTCACTAACCTGTTATACTTACTATCCTGCTTTTATCATTGTTGTTTCATTCTTCACCTGTTCACACAGGTGTCCTAACAAATCATTAATTCCATGCTCTGAAATATTGCAAATTTCAGAAAAAAAGTATGGTTTTATATTCACATTCTCGTCACCAAAAAAATAGCTTTATTCAGGATGTTAATAAAGATAATTCATCCTTCAACCCTCTCGGGTTTGAAAATAATTCTTGCTACGAAGAAGCAGAGCTGGAATAATCTCTTGCCGGGATTACACCAGCTGCCAAACCTCCAGTAATTGTCCACCATCATCAGTGGTTCCCTCCAAGGCTCTGAGAGACCACAGATATTTGACATAGCTCATGAACAATGATGTCCTTCACAACAGCTCTGTAAATTTTACCAGCAAGACAAGGGTTTGTTTTTGGGAAATAGTCCATGTTTTGATCTTTTTGTCCTGTGACATCTGGGGCCTCCAGTGCAAGACAGCCATGGATGGACCTGTTCGACCAGGTGCAGAGGGGGGGTCACAGATGTATCTGAGGGATGGAACAACCCTCTTATGAGCACAGGCTGAGAGAATTGGGGTTGTTCAGCCAATTCTCTTCAGGAGAAGAGCATGCTCTGGGAAAGACCTTATTGCTGCCTTAAAGAGGCTTATAAAAAAGACAGAGACTTTGCTCCCCCTTCCTCCTCCTTTATCTAAGTTTTTATTGTTGAGCAGAGCTCATGTGATATGGAATATCACTTTGGTCAGTCTGGGTCAGCTGTCCCAGCTGTGTCCCCCTCTCAAGAGCCCAGCCTACTGGTGAAGGGGGAATATTGGAGAGACAGCCCAGAAGTAGTCAAAGCACTGGCACATTATCAATACTTTTCTAGCTACCAATCCGTAGCACTCTAAGGGCTGCTATGAGGAAAAGTATCTCCATTCCAGCTAGACCCAATACAGCATCCAGGATTTTCATTTCTGGTATTTTAAGTTTTGGTCCATCTCAATTAAAATCAGTTAGAAGTCAATTTCACAGCTGTTGGTTTTTAAGATCTCACAAAAATGATAATTCACTTCTAGGCAATAATTTACTTCAGCACAGCAATTCCCAGGATAAAGCTGACACATTTTTAAATCTCTCTCACTCTCCCTTCCTCATATCCATCCTCTGTAAACCAGGGCTGCAGAAAGGACAATGATCTTTTTTCTTGAGAAGTATGGGAAGGAAGGAAACTACAGATCTGTTTAACTCACCCACAGCCACATCTCACTGAAATTAGTTTCCAAGTATAAGGTGAACAGGACCTGTCTGTGCCTTTTCCATTGAAATCTGAACCCGCTCTGTGCTTCACCTTGCCTACACTAATGGCATCTCATGGAAAGACAAGCCCGAATGCAAGACATTCCCAGACTGGAGCTTCAGAGTTTTGGGGTTTTTTTTTTGGTTTGGCTTTTTTTTTTTTTTTTTTTAAATGTGAAATCTCCTTTTTCTTGGTTAAAAATATTTGGACTACATTTACATTTTGAAACCTATCCTAAGCACCCTACTGATGGATCAGAACAAGATCGGTCCTCTGGTGAAATTTATTTTTTAAATACAGGTTGAAAAAATTGTGCTTGAAACCTTAAACACATTTTAAAGTGGATAGTTAAACTCAATTACCCCCATGGGGGGTGGCATTTAGTGCAAGTTGGTTGCCAGTACAAGTCTATTTAATATATTGTATGTTATTTCTTTCAGGTTTATTTGGTTTATATTGGACTGCATGGAATCAAAAATAGATGGGGTAATAGGCATTACCTAAAGTTAGGTACTTGGATTGCTCACAGGGGTAAGAAAGATGGCAAAGAGGAGTATTACACCCCGGACCCCCAAATCCAGCCAGGGGCTGCACCTAGATGATGCAGAGCACCTCTGGAATGCAGCCAAGAGAGGGATGCCGTGGGGCTTGGTTCGCTTCTCTAAGGAGTACAGGAAGACGTGCCCAGATCCAGTGGAATTCAATTCACATATCTTTTGAGAGCAAATCTAAGCCCAGCATTGTGAAATTTGAACATTGAATCATTAGCTCAGCTGGTATATTACTGACTTCTGGTAAATTTCAAGCTTATCTTTCCTCAGGGACAAAATTCAGTTTATTTGTATAGTAAGTAGCAAAATGATGCCTTGATCTCAATTAGTTGCTAATGTTATATGAACACACATCTTTAATAACCACAGTCTACAGAGGCCTGAAAAAAGTTCAGGTAAAAATAATCTGGATTTAGTTGAATCCTGAAAAAGCTCTGTTTCCAACACCGGGTCTAAACATTACCCAAGTTTACCTTCCCTCTCCTAAAGACCATGCTTTCAACACTAATGAATTAACACAGCTCCCACAAAGCCAGTGGGATTATGCACGTACAGCACTAACTGATAATTGAAGCAAATCCATTTCCTTCAACATTATTTTCACATCTTTTCCCCAATGACTGGCTCCCACTTATTTCTACATAAGTTATTAAAGTAGATCATATGCCATCTGCCTTCAACCTTACCCTCCATTACCTACGTTTGACATGGTTAGTTTTGAAGAGGTCTACAACTGTAATTAATGTATTCCCAGTCATCTACTGAACATGGAGGCAGCCTTTGTTTTATTTTGTAAGGCATTCTGTGCATCAAAGTAAGTTTTCATGCAAATTATCAATTACTGTATCCCAGTGTATCACTGGCAAAGTGCTTTTAGATGGTGAGACATGAATGCCACTGTAGAAACATTTCTCATATATTCCTGATGTGGACAAACATGCCTTAACTGTAGCCCACTACTAAAGTAAAAAAAAAAGGCACCATTTCAAAGAGTCAAACATCTGCCCAATTACAAAGGACAGCATCAGAGCACTTAAACAAAAACACAGCAGGGAATTTAATCATGAGAAAACTGAAGTGAAAGAAGGTTTTGTATGGGCAGAGCTAGTTTTAGTTCTTTCATGGCAAAAATAAAGGGGTCAGAGAGATCAAGAGGTCACCCATTCATGGGTTAAAAAAAAAAAAGAGAACAAAAAAGGACTTTTCTATAATCTACTATGCAGTGCTAGGAAATGTCCAGATCAGGGTTTCCCCACCCTGTATTCTACCCACCTTGAAGGATAAAGAAAACAAAATCCTTGGGCTTCAACCTCCCAGCCAGCTTTTATCATAATCCATATTATTCGCAAAATAGACTGGAGGTGACTTATGTGGTGACCTCTCACCACAATTCAAAACGAGTCTTAATGAACTAGGGTAATTCATTCCTCTGGCAGAGCTTATGAGATAAGGCAAGGCTGCACTGGTGGGCTCAGCAGACTGAAATGTTAATCTTTTGTAGTCCCTGCTCCAGAGGACCCCCAGGTCAAATCCTGGTGCTGCCGAGAAGCAGAAGTGCCTTTGTTTGGGGTTGGAGAAGCATGGTTCTTGATTGCAGTGTTGCCATTCATTCTGCAGAATGTAGTGTGCGTGTGTGATAGTAAAAACAGCCTGTAAAGTTATTTAAAACCATACAACAGAACTTTCTGTTGAGAGGCAGAGAACAAAGGCTTAAAATAAGAAAAGGAAAAAAAAAAGAAAAAAGAAAAAAAAAGGGGGGAAATATTTAAGGAGTCTGAAACAAAAAGAAAATAAAGCTGAGGTCCCAACCTGCACTTCTGGCCCTTGTCCTCCTCTCTGGGTCATTAAAAATCCACTGTGACATTGCTTCAAGAATTAGAAACTCCAAGTGGAATGGCTTTGATTATTCATTACAAAACAGGAATGCATACCATTTCACCCTACAGTAGCAGCAATAGTATGATTTACCTTATCAAATGGGATAGGATGTAAACATCTCTCATTTTCTCTCTTTCCTGCTCCTAGATAAGCTAGCTGCTTCTGAACTCCAGTGTACAGAGCAATCATTGGGATTTTTTCCTTTGAATCAGTAAAACAGAGATGATGAGAAAGATAAGGATCTGTTTAAAGTTACAGTGGAAAAGTATGGAGCAAAAATTGGTCTGAAATTCCCAGATTCCAAGTTCCTGCCTTAGTTCTCCTGCTTGTGCTTTTCTTTCTCTTGGCCCTGGCAGCATTGGCAAGGCAGCAAAACCAGTAAAAAGGTCTTTGGAAATCTGACTAAAAAAAAAAACAAAACAAAAAACAAACAAACAAAAAAAAACAACAACAAGAAAATTATAAATTGCAGGCCTGAATGTAAATAAAGTAATGGAGAAGAGTTAGCAAGGAAGGTCTAAAAGACTTCCTCGGAAAAAGAGAAGAGTGGACATAAAGTTAGAAAATAGTTTTAAACTGATTAAATGGTTTGCTACACTCTATCTCTTTTTCAAGAAGATAGCAAGGTAGATGTACACAGGAAATAGAACTTCTCTAAAACTTCTCTAATACTGTAATAGCAGACTCTAGACTGCTGAAAAATTATACTTAGGTAGAGAAAATATACCTGGGAACTGCTCATAGGCATCCTCAGCAAGTTCATCCTGGATGTGGCACATTTGTGGCCAGCAGAGATCAGCCTCCTGGCCAAGTCCAGGACTAGAGTCAAAAGACCAGAGAAAAAAATCTTGGTTTTTCTTAAGTTATGGTGAAATTTATGCTATACTGTAATTGTGTTGGAATGTTGGGCTGTAGGCTGACCTCAGTGAGAGGAGAATGTGTGGTAGAAGCTGCTTCAAACTACTGACAGATTTCTGAATTTATTAGAAAATTATTCTGATATTGAGAAATGCAGCTGGACTTCTGCCTTTGTGCTCAGGGGTGATGAAGGACCAGTTCTGAGATGCTCTCAGTATACAGCATTTTAAAGCATTGTCTCTTTTGGTTTTTTCCTTGTTCTTTTTTCCATGTTGAACTTGAGACTGTTTGAATGATGAACCACACAAAACACAATTAACTGCCATGGAAACTACTCAGTTTTCAGCTCAATGTGATCAACTCACTTGCACATTATTGTTGCTGTTGTTACTATTATTGCTATTAATTTTTAGAAGTAGAGTATGACTAATGCACCTATGGATGTGTGGATATTGTACGGCATGGAAAGGCAATTTGGCTTTAGTTATAATGTTGCATTTTTCATCCTGACCTAATTTCTGCAAAGGAGAAATGAGAGAAAGGCTGTTTCCAGACAAGAGCCAATTCTGGGGTTGGGTTTGAATAGGGGTGAGCGCCACATCACATCAGAGAGGCTGCAGGATCCTCTCAGTGGAAACCTTAGTCAATAGCCACGATCTCTCATGCAGGCGCTGGGATTGGGTAACTAGGACAGCAGGCATAAGGACCATGACAGAGGGCAAAGGACACCCGCCTCCAGAAAGAGAAGTTCCTCCAAATTTACTGTCAATAATCTTACATCAGTGTCTGCTGCAAACACATTTCATCCTTGCATGCATCCTTTAAAAATAGGAACAAGATTTTTAAAATAATTTTTGTCTTTTTTCCCTTATATTAATATTTATTTTTTACTCACTTGCACAGCTCACAGACTTCCTAGGACTGGTCCTACAACCAAGTCATCAATGGAGATAAAAGCAAGACTGGAAATTGAACTTGGGTGCTGCATTAAGAAGGCTCACCACTTTATTTCTGGGTAATTAAAGCTACTCATGGTTAGATTTGTGCAACAACTAGGAGGCGTGATTTCAACAAGTTGGTAATTTTCTTTTGTGGCCAAGCACTTGAAAAATATTTCTGCTGTGATACTAACTCATGTCAATGCAAGCTAGTCACCTAAGTTAAAAAACACTTTTGCTCTGAAGGCTGCATTCCTGTGAAATTATAGGGAAAGCATTTTCTTCATTACTTTCTTTTAGATGGATCTATAATGACTTTTATCAAAAAAGAGAAATTAAAAGAGGAAAGAATATCTACCATGGAGAAATATAGTTCGTGAGCTCAAATAAAATATACAGCTACGTTATCACAGAGTAAAGTCATATAATTAAACCCATTCTTTTATTTCCTACAAGTTTGTACATTACAGTCCACTGAACCAAAAGGCCAGATCACTCAGCTACCTAGATCCCTTGCAGTCTACTTAGCCAAGGGTGAAATTAATTGAAATTCAATGGTAATATGCTGATTTACAAGTAGAAGATCTTTCTCAGAATACCGTAGAAGTCTCTTTTGCTTTTGAATGGAGAGTGATTCGATTTAGATTAGAGAACGTATAGAAACATAGAAAGATAAACAGTTGCCATGGCCTTTTCTTAGATCATAAAAATAATCGGATTCAGGGCTAGCTTTCTAAAAAGAACAATCTGCAGGAAGAAAAATAAAGGAGCATCTTAAGCTGCTGTCACCACACTCTAAAGTGCCCACACAATAGGTTCACTTCAGAGTGAAACCAGTTCTCCTTTTGGTTCATTTGCTGACATTGTCTGATGGGCAGCTTTGCTCTTTGCAAAGAACAGTTCAGAAATCCTGAGTGAAAGGTTCAGAGCTGGACAGAGAAGACAATCATTCATCCATTTCACGATCACAAAATTCAGGCACCTATGTGGCTTGTGAGCAACTGAAAACCAGGATGTGAAAAAGGCTGCTTGCTCCTGGAGCAAGTGTCTGAACTTGGGCCCCCAGAAGTATTTTACCAGAAATCTGCCTGGAGGGTCTTTTTGCCATTTGCTTGTCTGCTTCCCTCTGTCTCTGAAAGGGTTTCTTTTTGATGAATGATTGCTATCTGCCACCACTCCCCTTTAGGTGAAACATTATACCATTTAAACAGCATTGATCAAAGACCAGGGAGTAAAATACAAGAAAGAGAGAAAATACCTCTGTCTGGAAGTGTTAGAAATCCAGGAGAGCAAATCTGGGTCTTGCTCACTGGTTAGTTATTGAAAACACAAGACTTTGCTTTAAACACCCCTGAAGCATCACATATAACTTCTGCCTGACTAACCAATGGAGGAAGATGCCAAAAGAGTTGCTGCCTAAATAGGAATGCATTTGTGACCAAATAAAGAGCTATCCCTGGATACCAGGGTTTTGTGTAAGCAGAGCACTTATACAACATCTGAGTATCTGGGCTGCTGACCCAAAAAGTAAGATGCTGTCTTGTGCTCCTCTGCCCATGTGTCTACCCTCTCTTACTCAAACACCTTATTAGAAAACATTACCCCTGACAGAAAGTTTACGTGGCTCTCTGAGGCTCAGACCACAGAGATCTTGAAGTGAGCTAAGGTCAAAAAGCTGTTGCTAAAAATGTTATTTTAAAAAAAAAAGGCTTTGAGCATTAAATCTGCTTATTAATGTCTAAGGTCCTCTCTCAGTCAAAAAAAAAAAAAAAAAATCTGTTGAGTTTCTTTTGCATGAAGGCTAACAAAGTGACAAGCAAAGTGAGCAGGACTTGGCATTAATGTGCCCCAGTGACTGTCCTCACTAGCAAAATCAAATTTTGTCCACTATCAAATTGCTGGGATCAGCTAAGAACAACGAGCTAGGAGCTAGACATTCCATGAAGAGCCAGTATTATACAAACCCATGTTTTCACTACAGAACCTCTAAAAAAAGAGCTGGATCCTTCTGCCTGTTATTCTGATCCCAGAGAGACTCTTTATCTTTAGCAAGCGTGCTTCTAATTCATAGTCCCAGCAAAAAAGTTACGAGCTGAAGTAACAGGAAAGCTGCTGTACTACTGCTGTCCTTAGAGGCAAGATAAATGGCACAGAATGTTCCCTTCCTCCCTAAGGCTCCCCCACCTGATTGAGAAGTTAGTTCAGTGTGTTGCCTCACTTGCTAAATTGCCACTTAGAGGAAGACACAGTTAAACGTGGTCACCACTGGAGATACGCCTCCTGTGAAGTGATGAAGTGGTCAGGTGGCCACTAGATAAGCCAGCTAAAGAGGGTCAAGAAAGCTGTCCTCCACTTGATAGCAGCATCTTAATAGCTTTCTAAAAACAGTAGGCCATCAAGTACCCAGACAATTTAATTTCACTTCTCAGCTGGAAAATAAGTACAGTACTTAGTTTCATTCAGAAAAGAGAGGGAAAAAGAGAACTCATCTGCCCATTGATTAATTTGTTCACTCATTACCTGTGTAAACTCCAATCTACTGTAAGCTGCAAACTTTCAGGAAACTTTCTATGCCAATATGCGATGACACTTTACCATGAGTATTTTCCCTGACACCTTTGTAAACTCTTAGCTTGCTTGGCTGCCTTGTTATGCTACAGGAAATGTCTCTGTAGCATTCAGAGATGATAGTAACAGCATAAACGTATTCCTGTTACTCTACCTAGTAGTGATACAGTTAATAACATGGATGTACTTAGTGGGCACCTCTATCTCTTTAGGCTTGTGAAAAAGTCTGGTCCTGAGTTAGTTTTCCAATTCGACACAGATTGCAAGAAAGTGTGAGTCACTTACAGTCCTCCAGAGTTTCTTGCAGACTTGCACAGACACAGACACACTGTTAAATTGTATTCTCTACTGAATGGTTAAACAAAAATCTGGAGAAGGTCCAGATTTTCCCAGCTTCTTCATAAATGGTTCAGGGCAGACATCTTTTCATTTTGTCATTAACTGGATTGGATGATACTTCATTATGCAAATGACAATGTTTGGAGATTTCTGTACCTATTTTTTTGGTGTCGATTTAGAAAGTAGCCAAATAACTAAGATAAAACAAAGATTTGCTTTCTGCTTTGCTCAATCTTCATCAAAGTGGGACTGCAGTCACAGAGTACAACCACAGTAAAGATCCCAGCCATAAGGCTCCTCACAGCGAAGCCACTGACTACTGTCAGATTAATGTGCACTGGAATCAGGGCAACAGACAGTCTGGAGTGGCAAGAGCAAATCTGTGATTTATCTGCCAAATTTAGGACGTGTTGTATATAGTGACTTACAGTAGTATTTGAAACGTCTTTTGCTCCAGTCATGCACTTTAGTCAGTGCTTTGGTATGGCTACAGCTCTTCAGCCCTGCATACTAGACTTGACAAGCTGAAGACATGTCTATGGGTCTACAGCTTCATGGAGACTCCATCAGTGCTGGGGATGCATGGCATTTCACCACAAGAAATAATGGTTCTAACTTGTCTTGATGAAACTGTTTTGACTGGTCAATGAAAGTCTGTGTGGTAACTGAAAAACTTTAATATTGTTATTAATTATTAGTGTAATCAGAATTGTCCCTTTCAGTTTTCTAAGCTACAATACATGCTTTTTCAAATCACTGAATGTAAATGCTTTCAAATAAGACAGTCTGGAAATCCCTTAAAGTGCTCCCACCAATGTTATTCTGCCAGAGTCTTTTATATTCTGTGCAACTTCACAGGCAAAAATCTCATCAAGGTACCAAATTAAACTGTCATGCTGCTCTGTGACTCCTGAACTACTGGCACGCCCCAGCTGTAATGCATGTTATTAATAACACCAAGTTGTCGGGAAAACAGTTTCCAGGTCATATTGTAAAGGCAGCTAATTGGTAACAATGAATGACAGATTTCCTTCAAAGTTCTGGAAATAACTGGATGCAAACAATGCCACATGACGCAAAATATAGAGACAGACAAGATTAATACTTACTTTTGTCACAATTGTACCTCTTACTAAGACCTTTCTAAAAAGCCAAGCCCAAGTATTTGCAGAGAATCTAAAGTATTCAAATGCTTCACTTTCCAGACAGGAATTAGTTTGCAGTCAGCATAGCAGGAGAATGAATAAATAATGTGGGTCATGGTTGATTATTATTGTTAATCTATAATAACTAGCTAGCCAAACATAAAGTAAAGGTTAAATTTCCAGAGGTGGTAAGATACTATTGATAGATTCACTTGCTCAAATTAAGACCATCAAGTTTATACTTCAGATTCCCTCTTTAACCTTTGGAGAAACAGAGGCACTGCTGGGACATAATTCATCACATCTGCAACAGCTGTGAACAATGCCTCCTTTAATAGTGCCTCTTCTTAACATCAAGCCTAAATATAGACCAAAGTGCTTAGCATAGATGGCGACTTTGAAGTTTAAGCAAGATGAATGGCATTTTTTGAGAATGAAAGCCACATAAGAGTGGCAGGTCCAGAAAGATAGGTGGAAGGGTGCACTGTATATGCGCCAGGTCATTAAGTCTGGGAGCCAAACTGTCCCAGGCTATGACTTCTTCCTTAGTGAGCACAGCTTCATGAGCCGGAAAAACAAAAAAACCATATAAAGCACTGTATGAATGGCTTCTGTTTATTGTTCATCCTATTAAACTAACCTGCTACCAATTTTGCATACTAAGGAGTAATGTATAGCCCTGTGGGATCTGCCTTTCAGGCAGCCTCCAGGGACAGGGCAGACATTTGGGACTTGAACATCTCCTATGATAAGTACTGAGCAGGATTCCTATATTCTTGTGAGTGCTTCTAGTTTCAAGACAGGAAGGGATTTAAGCAGTATACAGGTGTAGACATATCACTCTGCAGCAAGGCGAATTTCATCCTTGGTGCGTCACCTCATCATCTGCAAAATGATTCAGAGATGTGCAGGGTATAAGGCCAGAGGGATCTGTCTCCAGCCCTTTACAACACGCAGACAAAACAGCTATTCCCAAGAGGTGGATTAAGCCTTCTGAAAGATAGCTAATCTTGTTTTAAAGAACCAGAATGGCAATAAGTCTAACACCAGTTCTGGTAAGGTGTTGCAACGCTTAATTACCCTCACTGCCAGAGAACTGCACTTTCCTTCAAGGTTGAATTTAACTCTGTATTCCAGCCAATGAATCATGTTCTGCCCTCGTTTGCAAGACCAAGAAGACCACCCTGTCTAAAAGTTTATCTGGGCATTGGTGCCTGCATATGGAAGCCAAGCCCTTGTCAATTTGCACTTTGATGAACAGCAGATGGTCACTCTGTAACCTGTGTATCATATAGGGTGTCTCCCTGGACCTTGTTTTTGGGCTCCCTTGCAATGCTCTGAAGTTTTCATTCACTGCTCTTCAACTCAATTGCGGAGAGACAGGAGAGGATGACTGCAGGGCACCCTGGGCTTGGTGCAGTCATGGGAGATCTTGTGGGTATGGGAATGCTTGCCCTCCAGCACGCAGAGTGAGAACTCAACTTGGCTGTTGGGTTTCACTTTGCTGCCTTAGTAACCGCCATCTGTCTCCATCTAATCTTCATCAGAGCCAGCTCTCTTCCAGTAGAACTACACAACTCTGTCTATTTTAGAGCAGATGATTTGGTCTGCACAGAGATTTCTTAATTTTAACTACCTCTTTGTCAGATTTTAACTGTATATGCTTTTTTCCCAGTTCCCTTAGATCCAGATAGTAATTGCTATATTGTATGTTGGTTTTTTAAAAAGAAGTATGTATCCAGCTTAAATTTACTGCCACAAACTCTCACTGGGTAACTTCTTGTCTTGTTTTTAAAACCGGGTTCCTGACATGTTAAATGGAAACTGTGTATAAAGTACAAAACCTATGCCACAAAAGTTTAACTGTTTAATTCTCTGTCTGAACTACTGTTTCAATCTTCTTCCTCTTACACAGAAATTCTCTTCTCAACTAGAGCCAATTTCATAATTTCTCTGCTACATGTGTTGCATCTCTCTGAAGTTAATACTGAAAAAATGCAAAATTATACCATTATTTCACAATATTTAAAATATTTATAGCATAATAACATACAATGTAATATTTTTTGCCCTTTTGACTACCGTTGATCTATTACTAGAGAAATTTCCAGTGAATTTTGTGCAAAACCTTTTTTTTTTCTTTTTCCCTTTTACTGGGGGGCAGGTTTGCAGACACTCAACAATCAGGCAATATATCAGGAAAATTTGAATAAAATTGCAATCAGCTTTCTCAGAATAAGGTTGTTTGAGAGCATTGAAGTTCAGCCTTGGTTGAAAATAAAATTATGAAACCAAGCGGCAGCAGAATTGTACAAATAATGCATCCTACCATGAGTCTGGCAATGTGCTGCCCCTCTACTCCATTTTGGTGAGACCCTACCAGGAGTGCTGTACCCGGCTGTGGTATCGTCAACACAGAAGAATATCAACCTGTTGGAGCAAGCCCAGAGGAGGCAACAAAACTGATCAGAGGTCTGGAGCACCTCTCCTATAAAGACAAGCTGAGAGAGCTAGGGTTGGTCAGTCTGGAGAAGATTCTGGGGAGACTTTAGGACTCCTTCCAGTATGTAAGTCGACTCCAAAAGAGCCAAAGAGGGAATTTTGACACGGGCATGGAGTGATGGGACAAAAGGGAATGGTTTTAAACTAGGAGAGATTTAAATTAGATAGTAAGATGACATTCTCTATTGTGGTGAGGAATGAACAGAGGTTGCCTAGAGAAATTATAGTTGTCCCACCCCTGGAAATGTTCAAGGCCAGGTTGAATGGAACCCTGGCAATGCAGTCCAGTGGAATGTGTCCCTACCCATGAGGGGGTTTGGAACTGGGTGACCTTTAAAGGTCTCATGCAACCCAAACCATTCTGTGATTCTAAGATTTTTTAAGGTCAGAAGATGGTAGGTTTTTGCATAAGAAGGGATGACCCTTCCAGTGTTTTATCACCTGAGTAAGATGGGAGGGGGAGGGGGTGGGCAGAAATGATAAAAAGAACTGTCCCTGAAGAGTTATTCATCAGTTAGGTGAGATCACATCTGCAAAATCTGCAAGGTAGTAATTCCTGGGACACACTGACAGCAACATAAACCCTACTGGGGCCCTGAAACTCTAATCAGCTTCACAACAGTGTGACTGAGTTGCAAATGCTGTTGCAACAGCAACCCATGGTCACAGTGGTGGATGATCCTCCAACTGCTGCTACAGCACTGCAAGACAGTTTTTGGAAAGTAAGGATGAAAAAGGACACAGTGGATAAATATATAAATAAAACCTAAGGAAGAAGACAGTCTGAAGGGCTGGTGACCAAATAGGGCTACACATTGCAACTAGCAAAAGAATGCTCTCAAGTCATGGCCTGTATAGACATTTGTGAAAAACAGAAGGAGACAAAGAGGGAAGACAGAAAAAGATTAAGATGGCAGTGGAAACGGGAAAACAACCAACTTAGACAGTAGAAAGAGTGGCATCCATGAAAAAAGGTACCCCTGCACAAAGGTCATGGGCTAACAGTAGAAGTGGTAAATGTAAATTATAGATATGTAGACTTGGTAAAAATACCCTCATTCCCATAGGACAGTGAGAAACTAAGGTCTGGTAGAAAAAGGATACTTAAGAAAAAGCTCTAGGTTCTCTCTTGACTCTGACAATGCCTCTGTCAATATGAAGCTGTGAACAAGCTATTTCAAAATTGTGAGCCTCAAGTCTGCTTTACTTAAAAGATAACTGTGACAGGAACGGCAACCAGTTTACAGACATTATTTATCTTCAGACATAATTGTGAAAGTACCTTGCAGTTGTGGGATAATTAGGTACCACAACAGCACTTGAATAAATTTTATCATTATCAGTTTTGGAAATAGGGAAAGTAAGACACAAGAAATGTAAGATCAGAACCCTGGCATCCATGCACATGTTTAAATCAATAGTTCAAGGCTCTTTTTTTAGACTGGCTGCCTGGTAGTAGAGCAGTTCATTGCAATAGTGTGCTAACAGGATTTCCCCTAAAGTGGGATTACTGCACTACCTTAAAAAAAAAAAAAAAAAGCCAAGAATGTAAAATAGGAATTTCTGACGATCTAATTAAATTTATCATAGTTTTACAATGCTTCTTTCTTAGCACTATAAATGCCCATTGCATCCTGCAGAAGCTAAACTAGCTTGGATTTCAGCAGCAAGCCTCTCCTCAGTGCTTCAACAGCTTGCTGGCCTCAGTGACCCCAAAAGCCAGTGCTTCATGTCCCCATTTATCTGAGAGCCAACATGAACTCTTCCTTGCTGCAACCAGCATCCTGGCTCTCCTGTGGGCAGTTCTGAGCTCTCTTATCTGCTCAGAGTCTTTTTGTAGAGTTTTCCTGCTGTGGTGGACTGAATACCACAGAACAGCGCAACATAGCTAAAGCAGGAGGTAAGTGTTCCTTTGCACGTGCTTCAAGGCAAGAGCACTCCTGTGGTTTTCTGCCTCCCAACACACCCTGCAGCTTCAGGGCCAAATCTGGCCTAAAAACCCTGCCCTCAACCTCTTTCTTGGTTGTGGGCATAAAAATTGCCCACGGAGATGAACAAAAGGGGAGGCAGGTCATGTAATACAGGTCAAGTGTATTTCTGACATTGCCTCCTCCTGTTAATTTCCCCAACAAGACTTCTATACACCTGTTGGAGAGAGTCCAGAAGAGACCACAAAGATGATTAGAGAGATGGAACCACTCTCCTGTGACAGAGGTTGTTCAGCTTGGAGAAGAGAAGGCTTCCAGAAGATCTTAGAGCTCCTTCCAGTTCCTAAGTGGGCTACAAGAGAACTGGAGAGAGACTTTTGACAAAAGCATGGAATGACAGGACAAGGTGGAATTGCTTTAAAATAAAAGAAGTGAGATTATGATCAGATATTAGGAAGAAATTCTTTAATATGAGGCAGTGAGGCATGGTCGCAGGCTACCCAAAGAAGTTTTGAATGTCCCATCCCTGAAAATGTTCAAGGCCAGGTTGGATGGGGCATGGAAACTGATCGAGTGGAAGGTGTCCCTGCCCATGCCAGGAGCATTAAAACTAGATGATCTTTAATGTCCCTTCCAACCCCAGTCACTCTGTGATTCTGTGATTCAACGCTGCTAAAATACAGTGAGCGACTAAGCTTGCTCTACATGCAAAGGCACAATGGAAAGACACTGAACAGACTGCTAAACTAAGATCCCAATTATGAGCACCAGGATACAATTTCTAATAGGGCAGGATGCAAATGGCCTCTCTCTGCCTTGCCACTCCTTGCAGGCCAAGGTACCTGCCTTTCTGTACACACACACTGGGGACCACTTGTCTTAATGACACAGATGATAAAAACTTAACGCTGAGCTCAGGTAATGTGCATTAACAAGGTTTTATCTGCTGCAAACAAATAGCACTTTGCCATCCTTTTAGTATTTTTAAAAGATATTTTGTAAAATCCATGAGCTTGTTTTACCAGCATTAAATAAAGAAAAGATCTGGAGAGGTATCTATCTATCCTTCCATCCATCCATCATTAGATGTAATTTAATACTTAATGACATTTGTGATCATCATGCTATGCTTGTAATTGAAAATGAATAATTGAAATTCCAATTACCACAGGGGTCAGTGTAAGGGGAATTCATATAGTAACTTGCTAGGCAATAGCCTAAATTTGCAGTCATGTTAGGACTGCAAACAATGTGTCTCATTCTTCAATTATTTATAGGGAAATGTCATCCTATTTCGCTTAGCTATTTCTGCAAACACTCAGGGCACTGTCCTGAAAGGCAGAAAATCTAGACTTCCTCATGCTCATTCAGCATCTAGCTGGAGAGTCCTGGATCAACACACCCATGGGGCTCCCTGTTGGCATCTGTCCTTACCAGAGCAGCTGAAGGTACCACCAGCAGACTAAGTGCACTTCAATACAGACCACACAATCTGCCAGCATGAGGGAAATGCAAGAAAGCACAGAGCTGCACAAGACCAAGAATACATGATACCAGTGGAGTTAGCCTTAAATAATCGATCTTGGGCCTCAAACAACATCCAGTGGCAAATCATCAACATAACAAAAGAGGCTCATTTTCAGGCTATTAGCTGCTTGCAGTACAAGGAACTTTTCTGGCTTTCTCAGAAATCTGATCCCCTAATGACTGCAGAAAGGGCAACAGGACAGAAAATAATTACAGTCTGTCAGACAGTCTGGCATTCAACCTTCCACATGGTCCAGCAGACGGTGTCAAAGATGTGACCTCAAGGGGGTTTAAAGCACATTGTCAGAAAATACTCATCTAAATGGTCTACAGAGCATCCTACAGCTGATCAATGTCTTAAGTGAGCAATACTTAGCAGCTGAAATGTGTTTGATTAGTACATCTAACCCCTGATTGATTGGTTTTCTAAATAATTAATTGCCTTGTTCGTAGGGGAACAAAATAAAACTTTAATAAGTGACAAGGATCTCAGTTTCTCTGTAGCAGGCTACAAGAATGCTAGCCCTGTTTTTCACTGGTTGGCTTTAAGCACACATATGAAACCACTTGTATATTTGCATCCAGAGTTGCAGAATTTCATTGCTTTCCTAATACCCAAAAATGTGGCTTAGTGGAAATTTCTCTCCAACTTGCTTCAATGCCAGGAATTCTATACATTCCTTTTACTTGTCTTTCAATCCATCTGATCTTCTGGAAATATATGACTGGTTTGGGCATTAAACTCTGAACACATAACTTTAAAAAAAGGAATGAATACAATAAATTATATATTCATATTGCGCTTTTGATTAGGCTGCTGATCAATTTACATTGGACCTCTGTGTCCTCGGCTTTTCTTTGAACCAGTAGAAGCAGGTATCTCCAGAAGGCAACTTATTAGAACAGGTCATGGAAGGGAAATAGAATCATGGAATGGCTAAGGTTGGGAAAGATTTCTAAGGTCATCGAGTCCACTTGTTAAGCCAGCACTGTCAAATCTACCACTAAACCATATTCCCAAGTATCATATTCACATGCCTTTTGAATACTTCCATGTATGATGATTCTACCACTCACCTGGGCAGACTATTCAAATGTATGAAATTGATCTCATCTGCCTTAAGACACATCTCTTTCAAGCACACAGGTTTGTGAAGTGACTCCTACCCAATGTGTTAGGCTCTATGTACTTTGATCAAAAAAGTGCAGAGTGCCTCTGACATCCCACTGCAGATTCAGGTTCACAGGTAGAAGGAGATATGCAACCTGTGATAACCAGCTCCAGCAGGAGGTTTATATATAGTCCTTTGTTAATTAAATCTGGAAGAACTGTTATTTCTGCAAGTACAGTCTGGTTTGAAATGCAACTAGCAGGACTGAAATTATTTACATCTTTTCTACAGAGATACCAGGGAGAAGGGCAATAGATAATCACATCACAGTCTGATGATAATGGCCCTCTGGCATTGTCCAATAAAAGCAAGTACCACTTTTTTACTAGAAAGAAAAAGGAATGGAAGTCTTTGACAGAATTATCTGGAAAAGGCTCATCTGAGCATACACACTGCTCTTGTGTGACTAAGGATCTTCCTCCTCCCCACCTACCACCAGCAGCAATGAGTGCCTTCAGTTCCAACCTTAGTCTATTGCACTCTCCCACCAAGACCTAGATTCATTTTTGCAGCAAATAAATATTTCCTAAATATTCCCAAATATCTGTACTTCAGGACATTACATTAGCGCTTTTTCCCATGTGGCCCTCAGTTATCCTGTCCTGACTGGTGTTTCTTGGCAGGACTGCATAATAGGTGCTAAAGGAACAGTCACCCCACCGGGGCACTCAGGTCCTCAATTTTTTGATCAAGAGGAACATGCCCCGCAAAATTCAACCAACATCCTTTCCTCTTTGCCACAGGAGACAAGAGCATGGCCTAGTCAACTGCTAGTTAGTCTTCCATACTGAGCCAGCCACTTCCCCTGCAGGTCCATGGCATCAAAGAAGTTTTTCTATATTGCAATTTAAACTTCAAAATCTCTTGGTGTACAAATAGTAAAGTGTTAAATGATCTTCATGTTGTTTGAGCCTGTGCCTTTTTGGGTCAGTACTACCACATTGCCATCCAGGTCACAATGCTGTTATTAGAGTCAGATTTATAAGGACCATCAGTGAGTAAAGTGTCCTTAGAGAGGCTTTTTAAACAAACGTGATTTCAGCTTATGGAACCAGACCATCATTATGTCTCTCACCAACCAAAGAATGTGTGTTTACACAAGAGGAGGCCATGGGTCAGAGGCAGAGAGCAGAAGCACAGACAGTGCAAATCAATATTTTTAGATAGTTTACTCTTAAATAAACTGTAAGACTAGGCCCAGCTGGTTTGCATCAGCTTCACCACTCTTAGTATCAATGGAAGAAGGGCTGTTTACTTGTATTGCAGTTATGGATCTCGGCACAGTCATCTCAACAAACTGCTGCCTGGAAAACCTCACATCTTCTCTAATTAGCTACTCATTGAGACTGTGGAAGAGGTATACAGCTTCTTGGCTTACAAATAAAGCAATTAAAGTGCAATTTAGACATCACAGTAAGGTCAAATATTTAACTTCTCAGAGCCTTTGAGTAATCAGGAACTGCTGGGTGTCAAACAAGTCATGGGATTGAAATGACCTGATCAAGAAAAGCAGTTCTTTCCTCTCCTGATGCTCAACCCAGGGTTTTGCCCTCTGGATGCAAGGTCCCATCCCTCGTGTGCACAGCAAAGGCCAAAAGGCAAAAAGCTTGCCAGCAGAGAAACAGAAACCGACGCCAGTCTGTTAGCTGACAATTCTAGGAAATCTCTTATTTTGCTGCAAGGTTGGCTGTAATGACGTGGTGGGATGGAGGAGTTGCCTTCGCTCTGCTGCAGAGGGCAAAAGGATTTGGAGTTCAGTCACAAGAAATGTCAGGCAGAATAAATTTGCTGCTTGGCTTAACAGTGACAGCATCAGGTTTTTCACCTGTTTCCTTGTGAGTCATGTCCAACTTTTGGACATGCATTTCCTGTGTATCCAACACAGCCTGAGGTGGGAACTAATGAGAGGCCTGGTTTTGACATGTGTTGATGTACATAGCACAGTTGCCTAGCACAGGTGCTGGCTTGCACATATTTCTGCTCACTGCATTTGTAAGTCAGTGGGGATTGTGGCTCAGTTCCTCCTGTGGAAGTCTCCACTCCAGTCTGAATTCTCCCAATATGTGGCACAACTTTCATGAATACATTAAATACCTATAGATCATCTACCTTCTGTGAGAATTACTATAAGTCTTGTCTGATAACATAGCTAAAGAATTACAAAAATTTTACTTTTTTAAACCAGTGAAGATTAGAATGAGGTTTATTATCGCCTTTGAGCTGTCATGCCTGCTTCCTCCCTTCTGAACTTTTGCGTACTATTTTTTAAGGTTTAACCTTTGATTTATTTTTTTTTTCTTCATTGAAATAGTCGGAAAATACTTTTTCATTATTTACCAATTAAGGGACAGAAATTCTAAGGAACAATCAAGTTACCTAAAGGCTAAAAAATAGATATTTTAGATAAAAATATAGATAGATATAAAATAGATATAGATAGAAATATAAATATAGGTATAGATATAGATATAAAATTTTCTTTGAAAGGCAAAACACTTTTTAAATTGTCTTTTAAATCATAATGGTAAATGTTGATTGAAAAGCTCAATTCCATATCACTCCAATGGGCATTTGATTAAAGTCTAATCTAGCCAGGATATGTGTGTGATGGCTGCTTTATTTACTATTATTATTAACAGAAAATATTTATACTATAGTAGAGTATAAATTTCCTCATGGAAATTAGTATTATTACTACTTCAATTCTGCTGCACCAAGCATTCTTCTTATCCATGAGTAAGACATAGTATTACACCACTTCATTAAGTTTATTAATCAAACTTTATTCCCCAGTCAACATCTTATTGACTGTTGCTCTGCTGACTTTTTGTTACTGCTGTCTTCATTATCTTTTGATTTTCCAGTATTCTCTATATATTTTCAGGGCAGCATTCCCATACACTGGACCTCATTAGGAGGTCACTCCAACCAGCCTTGGTTTGTCATGAGGATAAACTTCACCTCAGGTTTAAAATGAAGTAATATCATATTTCACTGCAAAATAAAAACATCACCCACTATCATTATCAGTTATGCATACTGCAGCCATTGGTTTACGCTGTTGAAGGGATTTTGCAAGACTCTGGCTTTGTTTCCCTTTTTGATTCACAGGTTGAATCCCAAAAAATCAAAAAGGACCAACTAAATCTTGGACTGACTTGAGGGAGATTGCTTACTGTTTTCCCTTTCACAAGAAAGGCAGCAGCAAAGCTGAACAGGAAAGAAAAAAACACAAATCACAGAATGGGATCAACCAAAACATTTTGCTTGGACAGATATATCATATTTTCCTTTGTGGAGGTTGGATTTTACCTTGATTCCCTTGCATTTTTATTTCTTTAGGCCAGCAGGCTTAAACCAACAGTTTTTAACAAGCCACTGAAATATTTTTATGTCTATGTTTTTCTAGTTTTCATTTTTGCTCTCTGGGGGAGAGTATTGTTAAAATATATGGATGTCATACCTCCTATACAACAAACAAACAAACAAACTATCCAAAATACTGTATGTATGGCCATTAACCATAAGATCAGAGCATATCATTAGTAAGAAATTAAGGTTCACACATACTTAGTACAAATTTGTTCTATCTGGCAAAGAAAGGATGAACTTACAATAAGAGTTGTCTTCTGACACTTCCTCTGTATTGTCATTGTCGAGCTTTACTTTCTGCGACCTTTCTTAATGGATTTTCCACTACAACAAGATCTCCTGCATCATGTCTAAAAGTCTATTTTTTTTTTTTTTTTTTTTTTTTTGCTACTCGTCAAGACCATGCATAAAATTTAATCACAGTTATCTCCAGAAAGAGAGCAGAGGAGGTCACTACAGAGAGGATGTCCCCTTGACACTGCCCACATTCATGGCTTAAAAACTGCAGTGATTTAGTTTATCTTGAGTTTCCTAGGTTGGCCAGCCCTTCTCAACCTCAGTAACCCTCTCTTTGTTCATCCAAGACATGGACAATGGTACTTTGCATGGTTCCTTACTCTTTTATGCAGAAACACACTGATCTAAACTTTCACAACAGAAATAGATTTAGGTTCAAACCTTGCTCTGCAAAAAGAGGTGAGACAGGGTTTCTGCTAACACAGGACCTTACTCCTTCCCTATTAACTGATCTCAGAACTAATTTAAAGGCTGTTTGGAAGGGAATGCTCTTTTTCCTCCCTGTTTAAGTTTTTCCCCTTTCCAGGCAAGAACACCAGGCAGCCAAGCTACTAGCAAGAATGGGATCACCACCATGTAGCTGCGTTTTTAGGACATTAATCTCTAGCCCTGATTTTTAATCCGAGGAAGAGTGTCTCTTCTGCACAGTGGAGCAATTTCAGCTTGAGTGACAGAGAGAGATCCCATGCAGATAGGAAGGAAAATCATATCATTTTAGTCATCTCCAGTCTCTGTCCAAACTTGTCACCCTGGGCTGCTTTTTATTCCCCAGAGAGAAGCAGAGGATTTTAGGCATATATGATGTGGTTTTATTTTAGGTGTGTCTTCTGAAATGAAAAATCTTTCAACCTGAATGTGCTTATTTCTCTCTACTGACAAAAAAAAAAAAAAGTCTGTGATGACTGTCTCAGCTGTGAATATTTACATTTGATCAGATGTACCTAATCCCAGCCTGGGTTTCTGTAATCTTCCTTTCCAAAACAAACGTGCATTTTGTTAAGAAATCTCTTTCATACTATCTCAAAACAAAACCTTTATAAAACCCAGGTTAAAAAAAAAGTCAAATTAAACCCTCCTGTTTTCAGACATTCATGTCCTAGAATAGACCCTGATATGTAACCACCACTGTTTGGGCAGCCAGAGGGAGAAACAGACTATAAACAAAACTGAAACAGATTTTATTGATTTTTCCCCATGCAAGCTAACCCCCATGCAAAATCAAAATCAAACACAGAATACCAATAACTAACAAGTCAAGTGCATTTTCAAATTAGTTCCCTCTCCATGGTCTAAGGCATTCCTGCAATAAATCAGATTAAGAAAGATACCTGCAAGTTATGATTTGAAGTGGATTATGTCCACTTAAGGATTCATTTTAATAGGTTTTCACACTGATGACCTTGAAAGAATAAAGGAATTTAGATTATCCAAAAGCTTTTAACCACGTACAGTTCTCTACTGCCTTTGCATCAAAAAGCTAATATGTTTTCTCTCATAGAAAAAGACCTACCATGGGACTTGTACTCTTACTCCAACATCTAACCCTCTTTCCCTGAGCTTTGTATACACTTTTTCAGCTTACGGAGCTATGATACCCCACCATATCACAACTCTGGCTCCAAGAAGAGACTCACAATTAGGGTTTAACCAAGCAAGATTCAGCAAAAGTTGAGGGTGGGTCAGAGATATACAAGGAGACACTTACTGTGAACATGCACAGGGTAGGATTTATCCCTCATTAAAATTTGGATATTAACTACACCTTCACATGAGCTAGCCATGCACAAATCCTCTGATTGTTGATCTGATACTACTAGCTCCTTCAAGCTGGAATGAAACCCAGCTTGGGAATGCATCTTAGAACAGTCAGGCTAATACAGCTCATGAGCTGCTGCATCATGGCTGTCTTGCTCTTCTAAAATATCCTCTCTGTGCACAGAGATGCTTGTACTGGGGTGACTTCCTTGTCATGAACTGGCTTGCTGAAGAATGCCTGACACTGAATAGCTCAAATTGCCATAAAGACACATCTGTGAAATACAGATCCCTCCAAAACTGTGCAGATGGAGAACTTCTGAAGTATTTCATTACAGTCCCAGACTCTGCATACTGTCTGGGCTGCTTACGTATCTTGCATTTTAAATTCCCTGGGCTTTTTCTTACAAATAAACATCTTAAAGGAAGGACAATTCAATTTACATTTGGTCAGGTTCAAAAGTCACTGTAATTGAATAATAATTTGCCGTGAAGTATGGATGTGAGTCCTCATGCTTGCCTCTTGACCTGAAAGGATACGGCTAGTGAAAATGTCTAGGAGATAATTACTGTGAGGCTAACCCTGAGGCTTGGCTATTATTCACAGGTCAATCTCTCTAAGATAATTCCCAGGATAATATTACTGGAGAAAACACTCCCCCTGCATAATACAACACCTGTCTCTGTTTTGAGACTGGGGATGGAGATGGGGGGGGAGCTGAGCTTTACCTGTTTTTCTATCTTTTCATTAAGGTTTCCTGTAGGGCAGGGGATGAAAGCACTAAAAGGGGGGAGTAAAGGAAAAGTCACTTTGCAACAATGAACCTGCGGTGATTTTATACTCATTACTAGGGCTATCACCAATCACAGAGTGTGGAAGATGAGGAAGACAGAAATGAGGAGGAAGACACAAATTCTCAGATTGTGCAACAGGATCAGGTGCTGCAATTGGAGAATGGAAGGGGACTGGTTTCAATACACAAAGTATTTGCTAGCCCAAAAACACTGACAAAAGGGCCTTGTCAGAGCATATAATCCTTTTCTGGGCACAGGATTATGCATACCTCACATCATTAGTAAGAATTCATCTTTTTAAGTCTTGACAACATTGTAAAGAAATTGGTGTGCTTCTATTTTGACTGCCAGCAAACCATGTCTCTTTATGAATTCTACTGCAGGTGACCAAGAAGAAAAATAAACATGTTGAAAAGTGATCTCAGAAGATCACTTAAAATCATCGTTAGGTCTTCTTTTTGTCAATATAATTCCAGGACTGAGGGGGAAAAGCTGTGGAATTGTAGTATCATTTAGATTTGGAAAAGATCTCTAAAATGACTGAGTCCAACTATTATTAACCCAGCACTGCCAAGTCCACCACCAAACCATGCCCCCAAGCACGACACCAAGTGTACAGTTTTGTGTATATATGTGTGCATAACAGCACATATCTACAGGCAGGTATGCACCATATTTCAGGCAAGGTCACAATGCTCCCTGGACTTCTACAGCACTGCAAGGTACGTGAGCATGGGACAGATCAGATCATAATCAGGAGCAGAGGTAAGCCCAACCTGCTCTATTCCCCTCACAGAAACCTAGTAAAAGATCTCTAGTGGTCATCTAGATCCTCCCCTTGCCCCGAGGCAGGCTAAACTAGAGGGAGGTCATGCCTGACAGACGTTTGTTTAACTTGTTCTCAGAATAATGGAAACTTCACAATCAGTGCAGATAATCTGTGCCTGGCTTTAAGTGTCCTCATCACCAAAAGTCTTCCCTTCCAAGAGCTAGAAAACCATCCTTGCTATTGGAAGACAAGAAGGAAAGAGCCACAATAGGAATAAAGGAATAAAACCTACAGGGGTCCATGGGTTGATTTACCTAAGTTCAAAATTTTGCAACTCTGAAAGCAGTGCTGAAGGGGAAGTCTAGTTGTCCCAGTGCCAGCAGTAAGAATAAAAATTAATAATTATGCATCTGGTCAAAGGACAATGGTACAGTAAGGTTACATGATTAGTCTGATCAGCAACATAGAGGAGTGATAGGAAAAGGTATGCAAGGGTCCAAATTAATGCCACTTTAAATGCTATTAATAATGTATGATCAACTACTTAAATATTAATATCTTTCATTACCTTCTTTTACTTTGTCATACTGCATAGCTGGCAAAAACATCTCTGCCTATAACAGTATATATGTAAAAGTTGTCAGTAGGTTTATCAACTCTGTGTTGAGCAACACGAGTCCTGATGCTCAGATTATAATTTTTACAGATCTCTTTAATCCCACTTGTGTTAATTATGTCTTTTAGTACTTCAGCTGAAAGAACTGGAAGTATCTTAACTACTTACTATACTCATTAGTACTTTTTGTATTGTTTATTGTTTTACTTCCAATAATTTTAGAAAATACAGTTGAATGGACTGGTTTGTTCTAGAACAGCAACACAGCATGGAACAACTCCAAAAGATATGTTTTAAATTGGAAACACTTGCAAAAGAGGAAACCAGCTATCAGTCTCGAGTTACTACTACTGTAACTGGAAACAACTTTACAACTACATTTGTATAATTCATATTATTTTGCCAACACTTTGAAGTTACACTTTCTTCCCTCATTTCTTAAGTCAGCAAGAAACGGTTATTAAAGGCACCTTTTTTAAAAAATGAAACTGTCAAGATGTGGCTTTGAAATCTTTGAAAAGACGCCTGTAACGTATAATGTGCTATAAGCACGTCTATTAAATCACAGCTCATGTGGTTCTAACACAGAAATACCAGAAAAGAATTCTTTTCACATAGGATCAGTAGCTACACAATAATGGGAAACACTTGGACTGAAAGGTAAAAGTTGGCTAAAGTAAGCTCCTTCCCATCTGCTTGTTATCAGCAGTTATAGGAGCAGAGCAGGTGACCCATAAATATATGTATTTCTTTAACTGACAGGCTTTTGTTTGGGACTGCATGACAATGAAGGGTCTTATTTTGATTTATAGATATTGTCCAGGAATTCAAAATTAAACAGCAGCTCTTAGTAAAGAAAAGAGCAGTGGTGGGAGAAACTGAAATTATTTTCCCAAGTTAGAATTAAGAAAAATGTTGAAAAAAATTAAGTCCTCAGAATTTGCCAGGCATTCACTAGAAAACAGAAGCAGCCTGAAATCAATAGAGAAATTGATCAATTAACTCCCCCTGTCCCCAGTAAATGAAACGCCAAGAAAAGTAAAAGTACTGAAAAGACATGAAGAGAAAAACTTTGGGTGCACAAATAAATCCAAGAGGAGAAGACAGACATCGAAGTACACTCTATTTAGTATTGAAAGGCACAAATCAAGATTGAAAGGCAAAGCTAAACACATTCACACTAGAAAAAAGTGTGAATTCAATATTAATAGTGAATACGCGTGACCACTAAAGCACGGTTGTGTGATGAGATCTCAGTCTCTTAACGTGCTCAGTGCATCTTCAGAAGGTAAGAGTTGTCCACAGAAGTTGCTAGGCTCCAGCTGGGAATGAATGAAATTCCATCACCTCCATTAAATGGGAGGTCAAGGTGGAAGAGCTAGTTGTTTCTGTGACCTCAAAAATCTTCGAAATTATGAAACCATTAAATTAGGTTACTGATCTAATTGTCCAGGTCACTTGGAGTGGGGATTTTATACAGGTTTTAATTTAATATATGACTTACTATAGTTGAGATAGATTCAATAATTAACATTTAGTTATTTTTCAAGACACAGCCTCACTACAAACAAGGGATTTTTGCAGATTGTAAGTGCTGGTTGGCATTAAGTAACAACAATTTGAAAAAAAACCTTCAAAATCCCTTAAAGCCATTTTCTACACTGCATCCTCTTTTAAATATTTTGTCATCAAGAACATTACTGAATTGCTAAAGCAATTAAATATTTGTTAATTAGCAATAAAGAAAAATCAACTTATGTAATTATAAGTGAATTAAAAACAATTGAATTAATTATTAATACTAAAGATTGGCATTCTTCCCAGAGCTGTAAGTTTAATTTTACTTGTCTTTTTTAAGCTAAACTCCTTCTGTGCAATACATCCAGCAAAATTATTGATGCTTGTTTTGTATCCAAGCATTTTGCAGATGAAGGAAACATGGAGCACTCCTGCAGCTATATGCCTTGTGCCCTAATCCAGTGAATACAGTGACTCAAATTTCTTTAACATTCAGGTTCTCGGACAGATGTTTCTCAATAACAAAGGAAAAATTAAATCAAATTTTTAAGGAACCTCAGAGAGTCTAGACATGACATTATATTCATAAATAATCTACTAAACCATTAAGGCAAAACTGCTGCAAATAAGCTTTTCCACTTAAATAAAAGTAAGACCAGCCTGTAAAATTAAGACTTAGCTATTGAGTTACCCAGGGAAGTGGACACATAACCAAGCCTTCCAGAGTTCAAGAAGCATTTTGACAATGTTATCAGTCACATTGTGTAATTCTTGGGGTTGTCCTGTGCAGGACCAGTGTTTTAGTCTGTCTCATCGAACAGCCTTTGAAGTCAAACATGGTCCTAATCACCCTATTTTTCATGATTGTCTAGGCCAGTTCCCCTCTGAGAATTATCTGTCACTGTGAATTGAAGGTGTGATTAGAATAACAAGTACAGAGTCTGCTTGCTATTACTCCATGATGGAGTAGCAAGTGATTTGTCAATATTCCCTTCTTGTGCTTGTCTGGTGCTTATTTTAGGACACATGTAAAACAGAAAGTTAGAGAAGACCAACAAAATTTCTCTTTCTTTGGAACAAAGAGTCATTACTATAAACCAAGAATGCCCAGGCTGATGGTGTGTGTCTCTGCAACTCAGCCATCAGCCTGAACACCTCTCCCACGGTACTACTGGTATTTCCTCAGGGATCAGTTTCTATCACCACTGCCTGCACTGCTTCCACACCTTCCTAAAGGAACATCTGTGGGAAACTGAAGGAGCAAAGTGCTGGCTCCAAGGAGTTGTGATTAGTCAGTGACAGAAGAAAAGGTCAAGGACACGAGCTGCTAGGCTTAGCACAGGTTTAAGTCAATGGGAGCCTCTTAAACAGAAGGTGAAAGTAGGTTTCTTCATCTTCATCTAATCCATATACTCATTTACTGAAAAGCAGCTTCAGAACACAGTAGAAAGTCAGCTCCTCTCTTCCTTCAGCCCCCTAACCATGTTCCCACAGCTCCTACCATCTCCTCACCATCTCCTCATTTCAGCTCTAGTTTTGCTCTACTTCTTGTTTCCCTCTTTTGTTTCCCTTCACTCTTAGCACGCTTTTCTGTGCTGTTCTTCCTGCTGAGATGTATTTTTTCATCTTTTATTTTACAAATTAATCTCTCTCAGTCTCTCTCAGGTCTGCTTTCATCATTTTTTGATGGCCAGCAGGGCTGGATCTGGTGCCTTTCACTTTGTTCCCTGCCTATCAGCAGCACTAAGGCATGAAGCATGATGAAATAAAACCAAACCTGCTGATGGGCTAGGCCAGGCAGTGGTTTCATACAATTAAATACTTACTCAGGTTCAGATTTGTCATGGTTTGCAACCAGTCAAATCCAAATGCCACTTTCTCCTTTGCACAGTTATGCCATACTCTCCTTAACCCCAGCAGAAGAGGCATGTGGCTGTATGTATTTCCATGGCAAAATATATGTTGCCTTGCTAAAGGTATATTAGTCTCTCTCTAGAGACCATAGTGTTCCAATGTAGCTCAAATATTCATCCTGAATCCTGAAAGAACTTTTTTCTATTGGCAAAACAATTATGCAGCTGCGGTTTTAAATTATTATAAAATGGATATGGAGCTAAAGTTCCTTGATGAGATGACAGGACTGTATGGTACCATCACTGCCTTCTTTCCTGCATTGTGCAGAACCCCTATTCCAGGCTTTAAAAAACCAAGACCATACTCCTTTACCTACATGCCTTGGTCATTTTTGAGGGCAGTTAGTTACCTGTATGGCTATAGTATTGTAGAACTCAGTTTTCAATTAAACTCATTTATGAGTTTATGAGCATCAGAATTCTCTGCATTTTATTTCCTTTACAACAGAGGAAGAACAGCAGCAGTGGCATAAGGCATTCTTATGCTGGTAACCCATTATTCCCACTAGGAAGAGATGTAGTTCTTCACTTACAGTTGTATGATGGAAGCATCACACCTGTGAAGGGCAGAAAACCCTCAGTCAAAATGTACTAACCATGGTCTCACCTAGACTTTTCCCAGTCAAACCAGGAAAGAAAGGTCCATTTTTATTTTTCTTTTTTGTTTTGTTTTTCAGATAAAGTCTGAAAATTAGCAGAAATTGGCAGGGTCACTGTGAATACACAGTGAACACACACTTAAGTCCACATTGGTATTGAAAAGTTGAACATATGAGTGACTAGGGGAGGAAAAAAAGGTGTTCTAGTTTTATTTCTAAAACCAAAAAGTATTTTCTAAATATTTTGTCACAATGTTTGACTCAATCCAGATTTCTTCTCTTGAAAATTTCTGCCTTCTCAAGTGTCTTCAGCAAAACAGAGCTGGTAATACCCAGTTAACTATCCTTGCTGACGCTTAAACCTAATGAAATTTTTAAGTCTTTCTGTGTTCTTTATTTGTGTAAGTTTTTAAAGATCTTCTGAAGGCTTCAGATTTATTCACATCTCCACTCATGAACAAAGAGAAGAGAGAAAACAAATCTCAGAACTTAAGAACTTCCCAGCAAAATATCTGTCCATGCTCTGTTATACAACTCTACACTGCAGTAGGAACATCCAGGCTTTATGTGCGCTGAACCGATCTGTCAGTCTGGCTCCCTGTACATCAATACCCCAGCAAATAGTGTGCCATCTATCACAACCAGATCCTGAAAAAAGACACCTGTTCAATACTAGTGTCCAATCTCCTGAGTGAAAAAACACATTCAGAGAGTTATTATTATTTCACAAATGTTGTTTATTAATCTGGTGGGCTATAATGTTTGAATTTAAAATTAATCCTTCTACCATAGAAAATGCCGTCATCAAAGATACTATTGCACAGGGTGGAAAGAAAATTGTTTTGCTGTGCATAATAATTCTTCTGCTGAAGATGCTCAGCAATCCTTTGACCTACACACACCTTCACCTATTGTCACACAACCTGCACGAGGTACTTAAACTGGATCTGTATGAACTCCTGTTTAGGTTGTGTAATATTGGTTTGAAAGAGCAGCTAAAGACAGGTGTGAAGCAGTGTGAGGTTGACTGAGTATGATAAACTACCATAGAAGATGATAAAGAATCATAGAATGATATAGGTTGGTGAGGGACCTTAAAGACCATCTAGTTCCAGCACGCCTGTGCTGGGATACATTCCACTATAGTAGGTTGTTTTAAGTCCTGCTCAACATGGCCTTCAACACTTCCAGAGATGGGGAATGAAACATAAGAGGTTCTAGATAAGTGCAGTACAACCAATTACAGGAACATGAGCAAATGTAAAATAACTTAATGTTTCACTCCACAGTGAAATGGAAATAAATGGCAACGTCAGTAGGAAATATTACTACAGACTTTTATACATGTCCTGAACTTGATTTTTGAAAAGTACTAGGCATATAACTAAAACACTACAAATTTCAGTTAAAACACTGGGAACTGCTAGAAATATTATCATTATTTAATGGAAAGGGAACATCAAATGTTCAAATGTTAAGTATATCCTTATTTTGAGTCTGACTTATTGTAGAGAAAAAGCAAACTAATTGTATGACGATTTTAGAGTTTGCAGTACCTGGCATCTATTTTTAAAACTTACTAGTAATAGGGTAAATATGATTTCAAAAAGTGTCCTCTCAATATACTCCAGAATCGGTTTTGCATATGCCTTTTGAAGCTTTTCTCACTTTCTTGCCCCTTGCACCTATTAATATAGACTTTGCAATTTATCTATCTTTATCAGCAGAAAAACTGAAGGATTGAAAGAGAAGAGTTCCACAATATCCTAGTTATGATACCAGCTTGTGATTTGTTGATTTGTTTGTGTCCTTCTCGACAGATGTCAATTAAAAGAAAAAACGGAAGCGGGGGGGAAGCGGGAAGAAACAACAATAGGATAGGATTGACTGACAAGTGCTATGGTACAAGATTACCCTCAAATATTTTATGAACAGGACATTGGATTTCATTAAATTCTGTTTTCAAAAGCCATCTCTACTGAAAAGAAGATGTTCAGAGGAATTAACTGTTTCTGTCCTGCGGATCACGTACCAAATTCAGAGTTCACCTTCTTGTGGCAGAAGGCCTCCTTCTCACCTGCCCTATCTGCAATAGGAAGATAAGAAGCAGGTGAAAAGATCTTGCATCCTTATTACATGCAAAAGGATTAAGGCATTTTTACAGGGCTGAGTGCATTTTTAAGAACCAACTTAAAATACATAATAGCTGTACCTGCTGATACACTGAGAACTGTGCTATGTAGCCACACAGGTATTGAAAAAAAATACGCAGAAAACTGCTTTAAAGTCTACTTTGCAAGCTTCACAGTAAATCTCCCAGTGAAAACCTTCTTAACTATTCTAATAGCATGAAACTTCAAATCTCTCCTATCAGCTGAAGGCCACCCAAGTGTAGTGGAAGTTGATGTAGCAGAAGATCATGGCTCAGACAATCCTCTGCCTCACACACCCTTTCCCCTGTATTTGTGAATGCTTTACTAAAATATGGTGAATTAGGACTCATGCAGCAGGGTGTGAATTTGGAGAGGCAGGAGAACACCTTTCAAGGGGAATGTCACACAGACACAGCAGCTGGAGCCACCAAAAATTGTATGGATCAGAGTCAGGGAAGACAATACAGTGTGCAACAGAGCAGTGCCCAAGAGAAGAACAGTTTGACTACCTAGATCCAACTTCAGGAAAACCTGAGAAGAATACCCAATGTAGGAATCCTACTGTCGTGAGGGTTGAAGAGCCTGAAATTGCTATTCTGGCTCAATGAAGTTACCTGTGAGAACAGCATAGACATAATGGACATTACAGAGCCTTCTTCTCAAATCTCAGTTCTGATACAAAATCTGGTGATTTCCTGCCTAGAGTCCTGCCTTCTTTCAGTGCAGAAACAAGGAGACAAGCAGAAAAACGTGCTTCCCCCACTTATGTCACAGGTAGGAAAAGGAAGAAAGGATAAAAGGATGGAACTGAGTTGAGATGGAAAAGCTGGAAGTAGATGGTAGGAGAATTCCAGAGTATGTAAGTGTTGTCTGTATGACCTATCTGTTGGCTGGCTGTCTTGCTTGATGCTGAAGCAAATCACAGTAGTTTTGGGAGGAAAATTTAAAAATGGAAGAAGCCATTTGGCCCATATCTTGACTCTTCAGGCAGTTTGGATTTGTCTTCTATTGCTGTTATGAACAGCCTGAGCTGAGGACCCAGAAGGATTAACCTCCTCCTTAACAGGAATATTCTGAAGTGACTGATAACAGCTCCCTTCATTGTTCATGTACAGCAAGTGCAATGACCTTAAGAGAACCTGTAAGGATGGGAAAGTATCCAGCTAAGAATCTCATCCCATTACTTTACATGGGTATATCTAGTGCAGAAAAGACTAATGCTAAATGCCCATTACAAAAGTGATAACTTGGAGAAAGGGAACATCAGCTAATGCTTAGCTGAAGCTAAATATGAGTATCAGCAAATTCATCTGACCTCTTCTCACACTGTTTCAAAGGGCTGTCAGAGAAGGTGGCCTTGTCCTTCACTCTTGGAAGCAAATAAACAGAAAAACACCCTGGGCCACTAAGACATCCAAAGGTGCAGAGATGCCTTTGGATGATGAAAAAATTATCTTTCCAGATTTTAATTTGAACTGTCCTCTTTGATGGCCTTCCTTCCTAGAATCACAAAATAATTCAAGTTTGACCAGAATTTCTGGAGATCTGTAGTCAAACCTCCATCTTCAAAGCATGTCCGGATATATTAGGTGGTTCAAGAACTTGTCCCACTATTTGAAAGTCACCACATGTAGACATTACCCAACTTTCCTGGTCAACCTATTCAAATATCTGATTGCCTTTATATGGAAAATCTTAAAAAAAAAATTGTTGGCCATTTTTTCTTTTTTAACCACTTTGCAACTATTATACTTTTTTTTTTTCTCACAGACAGTAGTCACTGATAGTGACTTCAAACCTGAAGCTAGCACATTGTCAGTCTTTAAATTACTTAAAAAAATATTCAGTTTATAAAGCTGTTTTTGGTTTCTAGGAGATCTCTGTGCCTCACTTCACATACTGTAGTTCTTGAACAGGTTTATGTCTGAGGTAAAAATTACTGTGCACATCAGCAAATATGTTTTCTTTTGTCCCAGCTCTAAAAACAAAATCAAATTTATCTGCCAGTTTGCTGGCATTCTATGCCTTTCCCAAATCCAGATAAATTATCATGCAGCAATGCCAACCATTCATTATAGAAATGATCTATGTCTAATGAAAGAGGTCCTGTACTTCTATATTCCAGGGTACTGGAAATTAATTTGCATAGTGGAGGCTTCAAGGATCTGAGTATATCACCTATTCCCATACTGGGCACATTTTCTGGAAAGAATACGTCATTAATGAAAAAATTATATCATAAAACGACACATCTACTAAGGGGCATTTTTATTCTAATGTCAGCCAATCTTATCAATTTCATTGTATAAATGTGTGGCATAGACTGATATAATCTATCAAACCCTTGCAAATCCAGAGTAGATGTAAAATTACCACAGCTCAGCCCTGTGTTCTCCACACTAGGCCACACCATTGCATTTAATTTTTGACTGCTGAGCAGGACCTAAAACTGCAATGTGATCACAGAGAGAACAAACCATGTGGGGTACAATGTGTGAAATAAGGACATGGTCAGGTGACTATTTCAGATCATCTCCTGTGTCCCTTTTGCATAACAACAGAGATGAACCCTGACATGGAGCGACGAGTGCTTTATTTTGTAGTGTGTTAATCTGCAGTCTGGGCAACTTGAAGGACTGTCATAAGTGTCATAAAAAAATCAATTTCTTAGCAGAAACCAATAAAAACCATGCTAACTAATTTGACAACCCCTTAACCAGAGGAATCACAACACTTCCCATAAACTGGCTCAGGAAAGATATTCCTACCTAGACATAGTCTAGCTTCTCACCAAAATTCAGGTAGGTGAAGAAGTGCTTTGAGAAGCAACAAAACCAAAAATGATCAAGTACTGCATGTTTTTGTCTCCATGATCCCCCTAACTTGTTGTAACAGGTCTTTCAACCTCAGGGTCTTTGAGGACATGGCACAAGCAAAGCAATAGCCTTGATTCTGTAGATGACTTACAGTGGTTCCCTGTGGGTTTATTATGGAAGCCCCACATGCACAGTGTGCAACCAAAGATTATTTTTCTTCCAAAGGCCAAACTTGTATGGAATTCTGTTAATTACATGCACTGTGGAAATGTCAGCCTTTACTCCTATGTATATACACCATCCTTTGTCCTCCACATAATGATTTTGAAGTGCTCAGCAAATATCATTTGATAGAATAATAAGGTATTATTATTGAATCTTTATGTCTGCTGCTGTCCCAGAGGCATTGACCTTGCTTCTCCAATACAGAGGTCTGTCTGCCAGGCTAATCATACTGATATCTGAGTACCTCAGGAGATCCTTATGTGGCAACATTTTTACAGGAACTCAAAACTGGCCAGACATACTGATAAGATCCATGTATTACTCCTGTGCATTTCTGCAAGGTTATAAACCAATTCCAATTTCAAATGTAAATCCCCTTCCTGGTGACATGTGGAGAGATGCATGGTTCAAATAACTCAAATTGTCCCCAGCTGTCAGGGTTCCCTATACAGGTAGCAATGGATGTGATTTCCAAGCAGATAGCAACCACAGGGAACTAAGATGAATGAATTCCCCATCCACTCTTTTCCAGCAGATAGGTAGTACTGATAAATGTCCTTGAACTACTGAGTTACTATGGGAATAACATTTCATTTATGTCCTTCACTTCCATTTGCCAGGACAATGCATTCACGCTGTATCTTTTAGCCATGGACAACCAGATATTAGCTCACCTTCCCATAAGTTGTTTTTTTTCCCCTTGATTTGACGTTGTAAAGGCATAGCCATAAATATCCATGCACACAGCAGGGTTTATGCAATACATCTGACAGGGCATGGTTACCCCTAGCACAATACCACTTTTTAATATAATTTTGGCTGGTTTCCATAGCTGTCAAAAAGTCTAGGTTAGGTTGATAGGTCTCTTAAAATGTACAATTTCTGGCAAACAGGTTTTTATTCTTCCTTTAAGAATGTCCTGATACTTATGAGGAGGACATTTTCTTTCAGGAATGAGATATTTTGACAGTTGCTGAACAAATTATGATACAAAAGCTTCTATCTAGAGTTATGCAGATACTTCATGGCAGCATCAGCATCCTTTACATATCTGCACAGCTGCAAAAATGTCCAACAGCTTCATTTTTCCACTCAGAAGCTTTTTATTTTCTTTTTTGAAACAAAATGGCAGAGTTCTACTATTGCCTCACCACTTATTTGTCCTGGAAAGCCTTCCTTTCTCCCTCTAGTGCAGTGAAGATACCTAGGCTATAGTTCCTTTTATTGCAATACCTCTGAGAACCTCCACATGAACAAGGGCTTTGATATAATGGCACTGTTGTTACACGAATTTCTACCAAACCAATCAGCTACAGTCAGAAATCAAAATATTCTTTAAAATATACTTATTTTAATTCAGACCTATCAAGAACAATCTGCCTGTCACTGGTACAATGTGTATGTTTAAAAACTTGCTCAAAGCTGCAAGAATTCAGGGTAGTCTCATTACTATATGAACACAATAATCTGAAATATGTTTTATAACCTGGACCGGGGGAAGAAAACATATACGCTTATTCTTATTGCTTAAAGCCAAAGGAGAATCAGTACGTTCTTGAGACATAAAGCTATACTTGGAACCCTATTTGAGTAAAAATATTCTCCTGTGATGAATTTCAAAACCAGAAATGTCACAGAACTCAGCCTCATCCTTACCAGTCCATCACAGATTTTGTTGACAGGTTTCTGTACTTTAAAGTATAGTGTTCTTGGCTTCAAGTTGTAGAAATAAACTCAATTGTGTTTCTAAATCTTTATGGCTCATTGAAGTCTTGGTGTATGTGGGAACATTTCAAATTTCTTTTGTTCTCTCTGAAATACTTTGGGATGGACACTCATTTGTAAAACAGAGGTACAGCACTCTGCGGCTGACAAGGTCTACTTACTAACTGTTGCACACAAATATTGGAATATTACCAATATTGCTGATGGGACGTGCCTTGGCTTGTCTGGCCCCTGCAGCTAAGCCAAATAGCAGCAACTGTGGTGTTTCACCCCAGAGACACTTCTGGCTAGCTAGATGATGCAGCTGGGCACGTGAGAACAAGTTCAGGCATGCCAGAGCTCCAGTGGTATGGCTGGAGCTTACTCTCGTAGAGGGTCACTCCCCAGGTCTCCCTGTGCCGGGGAAGCTTTAAGGCGATGGTGAAGGAAGGAGTCAATTCTGATGGAGAGTTTTAATCCAGAGTTTTTATTCTGGGCTGCATGGCCCCTGAATCTAGCAACAGCTCCAACAGAACCCCTCTCTGCATGATCTGCTTGCCCTTTTACCTGGGGGAGAGGGGGAGGGGACGGAGAGGAAACCCACCAACCAGGTATGGGAGAGGAGGTCCCAAGGGACAAAGGACACCTGGATTGTCCAGTACCCCTCAGAGTTAGGCGGCATCTTTTGAACTTGCCCAATCACTCAACGCCCTTCTGGAATTCCAGGATTGACAGACAGTACTTAGCAGGGGTCAAGGTGGGGAATAGAGAGGTGATTGACACACCTGAGGAAGGAATCTTCAGGGAGAAACCCAGGATATCTGAGGCAAACTATGACATCACACCACAACACACAAACATTTTTTATGGGAGACAATAGAGATCTTAAAGGCATCTTATGCAACATTATTAGATTAATCAGAAATAGTATATCCACATGATATTTTGGTTGCGCTCATTCAACAAAAGTGTTGGTGGGAGTCAAGATAAAGTTGTACTTTAATACAGAATTTATTTGGTGGGGAAAAAAAAGAAGTGTTATTTTTACTTGAACTGGGAGTGTCCAGGAGTAAATAGCTGTGTTGGTCGGTATTTGGTGAGTTGGAAATGCTGGTAAAAGACAGGGAATGGAGGTTGTGTGGTAAGGAATAAATTATGCCAACTAGTATACGACCTGCCATGAAATTATATTTAGGTTATTTCTGATACTTCAAATGAACCTCCAGACCAGCATATTAACACTGGCAATATAATTTATTCAAGCTTCAGGAACCTGGGATCATTTCTCATTTTGATTCAATCACTTTGGTTAAACCTCTTGTTAACAACACAGGAAAAAATGGATTTTCCAAGTGATCATTATTTATTAGACAATAAATTTAAAATGACACTGCAAATATAATTTCATGGTTTTTGCTTTTTCATTTCTTAAAAAGAAAAAAAGGACGGAGACAAATAACGGTGCTTAAAACATCATGAGGACAATCTTGATTTACCAACTCCAATACAAACACACATCAAAAGAAAATTATAAATGTCTAAATACCACACCCATGACAGATTAAGAGTTTTACTTCTTTGACTCATCTTTACAAATAAATCTAAAAAGCAATGATAGTATACTTACATATTTCAGATCCTCATCTGTCTAAGAATAGAAAGCACTGAAGTCATGTGTCAGAATAACTCGGGTGGTCTCTTCTCAACTCCCTTTTTGTGATCACCATCCACAAAAATCAGTGCGCCACTGCAATGGTCCAGCCATCCTCACTACAGAAAAGGAGCCAGGTGTTGAGTGTCAGACAAGACTGGCATGGATTTGTAAAGGTTGTTTGCATGGCAGCTGTCAGGATTCTAAGACTCAGATTCCCTCTATCTGCCAGAGTACCTCCATCAGAAGCCAGGCCATCACATCAGACAGTAATTGGTACCTGTCTTTAATGTCTGTATTGATATGGATAAATGGGTATCTACCTCCATATCTACAGGCCGGCCATGACCACACTTCCTTCCCACGCTTTGATTTCCCCAGGAATAGTTATAACATGTTCCAGGCTTGTTCCTACCCAAGATATGCACACCATATCACTATCCATTGGTGGCTTCATGCATTAGATGTGGCCTCAAAGGCTAGATAAGCAGTATATCAAATGTGAGGTGCTTCAAGCTAAATGGAATGAAACTGGACCTAAGTTAGCATGCACACAAGTTTAAGAATGGTGAAAGAGGCAGTATATTTTTCATGGGACAAACTTTCTAACTGAATTTTTTCTTCCTTTTCTGTCTATATTTTATGCTTAATGTTGGTAATAAAGCATATTTCATTATTTTAAAATATCACTAAAATACTGTAGGTTTTTGCAGATTATAAAGAAATTTAGGAGAGACACTCCTATGTCTGACACCCGGATGAATCAAACTGTTTCAACATACATTATCAAAATTACCATCTCAGTCCCTTACTGCATATTGCTCAGACACCTTCACTCAGTAACGTCCTGGGCACTTTTTTAGCAGGTCTATATTTAATGGAGACTTGAAGACAACTCTCAATTTTAGAGGTACTTGAATCTATATTTACCATGAGACACACTGGATAATGTCACTGTGTTTAGTAACAACACTCACTAATATAATGCGTGGCACAGCAGAGAAAATGAGCGAGTAATCTTGCTAAGGACCAACAGTTTCTGATAGGTCACAGTTAGCATGCCCCTCAGCGCTCTCAAAAAATAGCTTGAAAAGTTGTGACTGCAGATGCAAGACGTAACCCAGTTCAGCTGTCCGTATAAAACTGTCCAGTGCAACTAGAGATGCCCTTGTTATTCTGACCGTCCTTCAGCGGCTGTCCAGAAAGACGGGGGTTTCTTGCAAATCCTGCATCTTCTCTTCCAGCCTCTTAAATAAGCCTGGGCATCTAAAATGGCTTGGGGCATCTCAAATGTCTCTAAGTTTTTTTAATTAATGAATTTTAAAAATTAAAGCAGTGTAAAAATTTGTAAATTTAAAGCAGTGGGATTCCAGAAAGCTATACTGTTTTGTTTGTTAGGGGCTGACATAAATGTATTCCAGTAGAGATAATGCTGTAAATGTTGATCATGTTACAAGTTGGCCCACCTACTGTCACTTCAGGAAGCAGAGGTTTAAATATAAAACTACTATTTTTAACTGAGTTAATATTGGAACTGAGGGAGGAGATGTTCAAGCTGGGGTAAATAGTAGCCTGGCTGATGTAAGTAGCAGTATATTGATGTACAGCACTGAAGCAACTATCAGAAACAGTAACTCTTCACTCCATCAAGAGCTTTGCAAATGTACTTATAATTTTATTTTGATAAGGAAAAGAAAAAAATCACAACAGAAAGTTGAGATTATTCAAAGGGCTCTCAGAAGTCCTGAAAAACTTCAGTGAGAAAATAAATGGAAATATAGAGCATGTGCCCTAGCCCAGTAGACTGCTTCAAATCCCTGAGCTAAAATATGCACGTTATATAACTATGTGTTTTGTTTACAATGAGCAGTATATTCCAGACATAATTAAAATAAATAAAATTGTTATTGGATACCTCTGGATGATAAAAAAGACCCAAATAACCCTCCACCAAACCTCTGAGGTATTAAATAAAAGGAGGTTTTATACCATAAGCATTCATTTATGTTTTCTTCTTGAAGCTGTAGTTCCTAAAGTACTGTAAGTTAAATTATTATTAAAAATACGATCGTGACTATCCCATTTTTATTACTAAATTGGAAACAGGAAAAATAAAAACAAAACAAAAAATAAAATGCTCTAATACTTAAAACTCATAATTTTACGTACCTTAGTTTATCTTGATTTATTAAATATTCTAATGCTGGGTATTCTTTTTGGGTGTCTACTCAATAGCACTTGGCCTTTGTAATGCAATATAAGGAAAATTAGAAAAGTCTAAGAAGTTTAACCCAAGAGGAACCTTACTTCTCCAAAAATCCAACTAATGGAGCCAAAGCTGTGTTTTCTTTTTAAATTACTTTCTCTCTCTTTAGCTGAGGTGTTTAAAGACTCCATAACAAGGCACAGCACAGAGTACAGCACAGGAGGACTGCGACTATGGGCTTTAGGGAGATTAATGGCTGCAGAGCGGTTCACTTTTTGTTACATTAACCTGCCCAGAAAAGCAATTCCCTCCACAGCCCCATACCCAATCCCCATAAGTGGAGACATATGGCAGTTCTGTGATACAGAGAACACACTGTGGTAGTTTTATTGATACTGGGACTGCTTCTTAGCCAGTATAAGTCTTCTCCACTCAGCTATGAATTGATCCCATTGACTCTTGGCAAAAGCAGAACAGTCATAAAGGTTAATGCTGCCCTTGCAGTCAGATTCCTCCTCTGAATTGCCCTGTGAAGGTGCCTCTCTCCACTGACTCCAGGGAGACTGGCAGATTAAATTTAGACTGAGCTAACTCTTGTGCCTCTGCCGCTTTGGTGGGATCAATCTGTAAAGACATGCTTTTCTCTTCTTCCGTGATTCTTAGATGTAAGTCTTTTGATAGAAAACCATCAGAAGTAGCAAAGAGAGTGGTGCAAGTTGTGCCTGGCCACCACTGTTTTCTTATCTGGAGAAATGTCAAATGAGCAGAGCCTCTTTCTCCCTCTCTCTCCCCTCCCCCTCCTTCCCTCCCTCACTCTAACTTCTGCCTGTCCATTATCTATCTGAGGACAATAATCATTAAAACATTTCAAAACCCATATCCCAATGCTTCCATGTTGAACTAACATGAATACTTGGAATTGGAGAGCTATGGTGCATTTTGGAAGGACGTTACAAAAGGGGTTTTCAGCTCAGATTCTTGGCTAAAGGAGAAAAGGCTTGGCAATGGGGCACAACATTGCACATACATAGACACACAGAGATAATTTCATATTTTCTGCTTCCCTCCTCAGATTTCTCTCTTCCAGCCATCAGCTTCTCTACTAACCTTGAAATTGCAAGGAATTTCATTCTGTGGCTTGTGTTTCCTCCAAAGCAGAATTGCAGGACCTCAGTTCCTCCCTAGAAATTATGTCTCCTGGAGTCATTATTCCCTCTTGGCCTCAAACCACTTCCTGCAATTTCAGAGCCACTGAAAACAGCAGTTTCAAATTATCTATTAACCCATGAAGGCTAAGCCAGCCAGGATTCACCAGTGCTCCTTTGGTGCATTTTTCTTTTGTCACACTGTTCCTTCTTTCTATCCCTAAACTTTGAAATAGAACTGAAAAGATTCTTCCTCAGATGAGTTTTGGCCCATTTTACAGACCTTCTCCTCCGCATACTGTTTTGTTTCTACCTCCAGATTACTACAGACTACCATTTACTAAATCTATCTTTCTTGAAAAATTCTGATGACCTGTAAAAGCTGAAACATTAACTATCAAAACCCTTGGGTATAGCCACAAATGATTATGTAAGGCTCAAGGCTCAATGCCAGATGAACAGACGACAGACACATTTATCATCAGTAGGAACCGGCACATTAATTGGCTATGATACCAGTACCGTCCTTCAGCATTAACAAAACTCTTCTTGATTCTGAATGTCCCCCTAGAACACCCTTTATTAAAAAAGATAAATAATACTGAGGCCAAGGGTCACACTGCTTCATCTGAGAAAACTCAATTATTTATGAATACTTCCCTGACTCAGGCTTGGTAACCTGTTAGGCTGGCAAAGAGAGCTTTTTGGTCTACTGACTAAACATTATCATTCTATACAGATGTGTCTTCTCTATTAAAGAATCAACAACAGAGAAACAAAAACACATTAGTCCTGTAAAGCTTCTGGACTGGGGCAAGAGTGCTTGAACACTGGAACAGTTTATCTAGAAAGGCTGTGGAGACTCCATCCTCGGCAATATTCAAAATGTGAGTGGACACATCCCTGGGCTCTTGTGGCTGACACTGCTTTGAGCACTGTGTGTTGGACTAGATGATATCCAAGCTCCCTTCAAGCTTCTGCGACATTCTGTAGTTCTGAGTCCATGATATGAAGCCACAGAAGTCAATTCCTCAGTTTCTGTTCTGGGCTCTTCCATGTACTCATACAAAAGTCAAAATACTTGTAACTGGCTACTGCTTCCAGCTATTTAACCATGCAAAGAGGAATATAATCCTAGGAGACCCTCATGCCAATTTTCTTGCATGCAGCTGAGAATGTGAAGTAACCCGTGGCCACCCGTGGTTTGGTATGGTACCTGCAGAATTCCCCAGCAGTTAAGTGAACTCTTCTGCAAAACAGAAGACCCTATTTAGCACAGTTGCTATGCAAATATTTAGTATGATTCCAGGCACACTGTTTGCGCGTCATCATCGTCACCACGGACAGTACAAAAGCAGTGACACACTCCAATATCTCTGCATGAGAATGGGGAAAGTAAAACACAGATAATTTTACTGGAATACTGACTGCATGTTAAAACTAGTAGAAACAAAGTGTTTCCTTCAAAACTGGCTTTCACCTACTTCTTGAGTTGCCAATAAATGGTTCTGTGACCCATTTCATTGAAGAAAGAGCTTAAAAGTAATACTGTAATACTCCATGGAACTCAAAGAGGATCCTCTGGGTCAAGTCCATCTTGCCAACACAATTTCTGCCTTGTGGTCACATGTTGCTACCTTGCCTGCACTTGATATACACAAATTTTGATATTATCAACACACCTCTCCATATAGCTTGTTAGCTAATTATGTGTTCATCCTAATATAAATGACATTTTCCCCATCCTTGTACCACCTTCTTGACAAGAAGGAGAATTGTTTTTTTCTTTCTCCCCCAAGGGGCATGGGGAGTTTTCCTCAGAATGATACAGTATTTCCTCACACTTGGAACAGAGCCTTCTGTTTGCACACAGTACTGGGGAATTTTCAGTGCTGACACCAGTGAGGCTGGCATGCACACTTTATACCTGCACAGCCAAAGGAACTGGCAGATGGTTGGTGACAAAAGGAGCATCCCATGGAGCTGCAGGAGAACCATCTCAACAGATCCCAGATTTCAGAGCCTGAAAGACACCATGCAACAGCCCAACTGTATGAATGCTCAGCATTCAGCCAGAAGCAAGGCAGGTGCTTGAAATGCTTGCCAGGACTCACTCATTCAAACATGTTCAGTCTTCAAGATGGAAATAAATCTAGCAAATGGGTGTGGAACGCTTTTACAAAGAGATATAAGAGCAATCACCTGGTGTAGGACAGAATATACCACCTTGTCTCTGTGACTTTTTGGTAGCTGGAGGACTGACTTATAAGAATTGTCCCTCCCAGGCCTCCAGCAGGAGGAACTGTCTCTTCCAGCAGGAGACCCAGTGAGAGTAAGTGGGAGTAATGAGAATGTATGATTTTGAATGAAGTAATGTCTGAAAAAAACATGCTACCAAGTAGGTCTCGTTTCAGCATGGGTCTCCAGGACTAAACATTTGCCATTCCACAGCATTTGGTGAGGACCATTTCATGGGAGAGGGGTGGCTGCTGATGGTCCAGTTCTGCATAAACACTTGAGTTGTAAGCCTGGCTGGTGGGACTGGAGAGGAGGGAGTCAAAACTGTTAGGCTCAATATGTTAGACTTGTCAGATTTTGATCAGTTCTGCTCTCTGCTTGACAGCTTCATATTTCATGTCATCCTATCCTTAGCAGGCAAGTGATACACCTGGAGTTCTGTCTCCCATTTAAACTTTTTAAAGAAAAATGTGGGGTTTTTCTGCATCTTTCCTTCCTGAGGTTGGTGGCAGACTAAGGAGGAAGCATTTAGGTATTTGCTTCTTGCTATTAATTTATTTCTTAACTCCCCTGAAAATTTTCCAGTACCTCAGCTCCTGCTCAAAATTTTCCATGCTGCAGCTACAATGCACTGACATGATTCACAGTTCTTGTTAAGCAACGGTAAACCTGACCCAAATGTGTGGAGCTTCTTCCTTCTACAAAAGAAATTAATCATAGCAAAGATCATTGCAGCTAATCCGTCTTCAGACTCAGGAAGATTCTTCTGCACTGCATTTCAGAAGATGACTTTCATCAGATGTAAAGCCTACAAATATTTTCTGACTCGGTAGGGCAAACTACGGATATAGGACTTGATGTACAAATGTAACAGCCCTTCTCCTATCATACATCAGCCAGTGTAGCACAGACGCAATGTCACAGAAAGAAAAGCATAAAATAGAGGGAACGAACATAAGAACTAATTTATAACTTGACAATGGGAAGAGGAAACCAACTAAAACAATTTTTAGTGAGGGTCCAATGGAATACCATGGAGTTAGTCTCCCTAGAGGAATGAAGGGAAGACAGGAACAATACTAACTCTCTAAATGCAAACACTGATTGGGAGAGGTGGTGCTTCTGTGATCTGCCAACAAGAGTAAGAGTTCTTCACTGAATAAGCAACTGGGCTAGCTGGTGTAGGAAGCAGTGTGCACACTGATGCCCTAGGGAATCAATTTCATGATCAGAGGACCCTGAGATATGCTTCAGTTTTCTCATAATGAGTGAATTGAGTGTGTTCATCAAAACTGAGATTTCAGGGCTCAAAGTTCAAAAAGCTACCAGAGGTGACATAACTTCCCTGCTTCCTCCTTCTCTTGTCCCTTCCAAAAACAACGCCACTATATTTTTTTTCTTGCCACTTGGCTGAAATCACCTGGGGGTTAATTATCTTTCTGAGATGAAAACCATATGCTGTTTCATATTCTTGCATAAGGTTAAGCTGAATATGATGAAACTGATCAATTAAATCTTGTGGGAAGAGAAGGGAAGGGAGGGTGAAGACTGGCCAGGAGTTAGTGTTCTCATTTACTGACAATGTAATCCAAGGTAACAGACAAATATTAAAATGTGCTTGCTCACAAGGAAAAACAGAGAAAGTGTTGCCTGCGTCACCATAAAATAAAGCTGGGGAACACTAAATGGGGAATATTAATGTAAACAATATGGGGGAAATTACTGCTTATGACTGGTCAGATTCAGACTATGGAAAGGTCATATTATTTAAAAAAAACAATTTTTCTATGTATTTGGTTTTGTTTTTTGTATTTCTTTTTTTTACCTTGCAGCTTGCAGACTGCTTTGAACACTGATATTTTGAACACGCAGCTGCTGTGCTGATGTGCATTCATAAAATCCAGCCTGTTATGTGGGTCTACAGCTGTCATTTCACTTTAGTGCAGGAACAGTCCCCTAAAATGTTAGTCTGATTTTCCAATCTATCTGGCATGTGAAGCTGGCTCTTATCACTGTGGATGGTTGTACTTCAAGCTAGAATATGGATTTTTTTTTGTGCTCGTGTGGCAGGGATAAAAGAGAAGAAGAAAAAACAGACATAGAAGTGCTCCACTAAGTCTCATGCTTGTAAAATTCCATGCATACAGAAATTGCATGTGAAAAGAAGATCTACAGCTACATGCAAGTTACTGAAGGCAAACAGTGCAACATAAGCATAGAGCTGTTTACAAGTAAATTCTTCATAACTCCTAAGCCAAAAACTTTGTTGCCTGAATAATTTCCTTGTCAAAGAGAAACATTTCTTTGCCAATGAGAAAGAATAATTCCAAGAATCATTCAACCCCCAGCCCTGCAGAGTTTAGGTTGTACATGGGTTAACATTTCAGTGCGGTTACACTCCCTCAGCAGCTAGCATTTGGAAAGTGTGTTACTGAAAAGAAATAAGCACAAACATACACAGATGTCTACTGTTCTGGGTTCAAATAACCCTTGTGAAGAAAAGAGTGGTGTATATACATATGGGTGTGCACGTGTGTGGGCATGCATGGGAAAGCAAAAAGAGCTTTATTTTTATTCTGAATCCCACCTAAACAAAGATCCTAATGTTATCCCTTGGAATGAGGTAAGAAATATGATCATTTGGTTCCAAGACCTGCCTGAAAATACAGGTTTTGTAGCCCTGAATGAGCGGCAGCCAAAGAAAAAGAGATCAGATGAACTGCATTTAGAAGTGATGCAGTGAACTGGTACAAGGGGAAAGTGCTTTTAGTGATCGATATGAAAACAGGGGGCTTTCATCTAACCACAGTGAGGACGGCAAAGCGGAATTTGGGCAATACAATATGGGATAAAAGGGTGGATAGCCTCTTATTTCAACCTAAAGACTTAATGATGCTTATTAAAAGGTTGCTACCTGGTTTCATGGAAGAATTATTGCCCTCTACCTATTTCCTTAGAGTGAATGACCTGACAGAGAAAGCCAAGTTTACTTAAGTCCTTGGTCCTTGTTATGGAAATGTTCTTCTCATTTTCCTGTGACTTTGCCAGAAGACCAACCCATGCAAACCAGCAAGACACAGTGCAATTCCCCAGGCAGCATGTTCGTATTACAGCATTTGGCTCATTAGATATTACAATCTGATTCACATAACAATTGTTTACATTCGGGTCAATGTTACAAATAAGTGAGACCTTTGAAATAGCAAAGTGTTCTCATGCTTAAAAAAATACACTGGGCCAAAGTCATGTCTGGAGGGGACACATTGAAGACAATGAACTTCCAGCAGGTGAGCCAGGCTGCACATTTCTGCTGAGCAAATCTTTCCACCACTGCAGCATTTCATTATTGCTGTCATTTTCTCTATGAATTATTGCCTTCTTGTCAGATTTACCTCCCCTTCCACTTGAAAACAGTCATCTGGGGAATAGGCCAGCAATAAAACAAAACCTCCTGGAGGTTAATGTTGCAATGACAACAACAAAAACAGGAGCTGGTCTACCTCTTCAACTAGGGGACCAAACCACATAGTGCTGGTTCAGCTACAAGAGTTCAATCTGTCTGTATCTAAATATAATAGGCAGCACTGCTTTTCTGGCACTGGATAACAACAATGTTTTGAACTCACAGTTACTAGATTTTTTTAAGGCTACTTGGTGTGTGTCAAGACTTAAATTTCTTTAGCAGTGACATTCAGTTGAATTCCTGTGCCATTAAAAAATATATTAATAAGGTTTTCAATTAATGTTAAGAGGTCCCATATGGCATTTGACTATGAGTATACAAGGTGCTAGCATTTCTACAATTCTACAGTAAAGAGACATGGGGCAGAGATATGCCCTAGGAGATAGAAAACCAGAGCATCAAAATGTCCTTCTTGTTACCAGAGCCCAACAACTGCATAAATTGGCCTTTTCTGGTGAAAGAACTATCTTACTTTTTGTAAAACAAACTGCATTTTAGCTACAGTTGACTGGGCTAAATTTATGAAAAGTCATTACTTCTCCTGTATTCCACCTGAATATGTTTGTCTTACATGTGAAACCTAATTCTGGAGTTAAGTCTAACCAGAACCGAGAGGGAGCCTAGATATAGATTCATAGAATCATTTAGGGGAAAAAAGACTTCCAAGATCATTGAATGTAAAATACCTTTCGAATTGCAAAATGCAGGAAATGTTTTTAAGTTAAACATTTTGAGACATGTAGAATGTGTGAAAACATTTCTTTAGAAATTACCATGGCATGGAATCAAGCCATAATCAAATGAATGAAATCAAAGAACCTTTCCTATGTTGCCTTCCTTGAATAGTCATTTATGAACCAGAAAGTAAATGCACAAAGAATCTTAAATCACAACCAATCACACCAGCAAAACTTTGATACTTCTTCACACTACTAAGGGGCTCAGAAGCTAGAATGACTGCAACAGGAGACGAAATCCAACTTTACTGGAACAAATTGTGCTTTAAATAATGTTGGTGCAGTGCCACAAAAGTCAATGGGATATAACCTTCACAGCTAATGAAAGAGGTCCACTAAATGTGTCCTAGTCATCTTGGCTGCAGAACCCCTTTGCACACTCTGTGCACAGCCTCTTGTTCCTTCTCTTAGAATTAAGTAAAAGATTTTCAGTTAAAATATAAGCTAATGAATTTCAGAAACACCTTTTTATAGTAAATCCTCGAGTAAATAAGGACAGTACACTGAAAAGTACAGAGCAGATTTACATGAAGACTGCTAGAACTTGAATTTAACTCATTGCAGTCTATAACTTTCTTGTGAGGAGAAGAGGGACAAACACTGATCTCTTCTCTGTGGTGACTAGTGACAGAACCGAAGAGAATGGCTTGAAGCTCTGTCAGCAGAGGTGTAGGTTGGATATAAGAAACAGGTTCTTCACCCAGAGGGTGGCTGGGCACTGTCACAGGCTCCCCAGGGAAGTGGTCACAGCCCCAGCCTCACAGAGTTCAACAAGTGTTTGCACAATTCTGTAAGGAATGTGTGCGACTCTTGGGAATGGTGCTGAGCAGGGCCAGCAGCTGGACTCAGTGATCCCTGTGGGCCCCTTCCAACTCAGCTTATGCCAGAATCCTGTGAATCAAAGTCCTTTAACCATGGGATCTCTTTGTAAAGGAGCAGATTTACTATAAGGTGCAAGAGGCTGGCAAGCATTTCAGGGCATTGCCCAGTGCACCCTAGTTACTGCTTGTGTGACTGCAAGAGGACTTGTACAGCAGATGCTCATCCTTTGCCTCATTCCCTTCCAGATCAGATCCAGATTCCAGCCCTACATATGGTAGTGGGGTAAAGAAATTCCTGAGATGCTTACACCTAAAATTTATGATGTGGCAGACATTCATCTGATGATTCTCTCAAATACACACTTCAGAAATGCCCACAGAAATGAGTTTATTTATTCTTAAAGAAACTGATTAAGTTGACAAGGGGAAGGAAGGAGGCAGTGAAAATAATGAGAAAATAATAACTATCATTACCTATAAGAATTAAAGCAGATTAACAGATTATGAGATAAAAAAAGAATGAATATTCCACAGTTTAAAGTTCTAACAGCATTAAGATTCTCTTTCCTAGTTAACTAATTTTAAGTTAATCACCATTAATTTTTCAGAGCTAAATAGCAAAAGAAATAAGATTCCTCTATTATTTGCCATACACTCTAGTTGTGTAGGGAGTCCAATATGAATGGAATGTGGTGAAAAAGTCTCATCACAAGATAATTGTAATGATGGCTAGAAAAAACTTACTAACCCATACCCCTGACACTGCAATTTCCCCTCTTCTATGGAGCATCTGATGAAGTCTCCTACTCAAATGGTTGAAAACTCAGTGGTTTGAAATCTTCTGTAGTTAATTGACTAAATTCTTTTTTTAGTGAAACCTCTGAGCAAGTAGTCTTTAAGTACTCTATGCTATACATCCCTACACAATCCAAAATACATTATGCATTAGAAAGGCATTTGAGCTCAGGGCAACTGACAGAGACTTTAATTTCTTTTCAATGCTCACTGCTTCCTTACAATTTTAAACATTGGTGCATTTTTGTTCAGTAAATGCCACCTTCTTGCAATGCTCAACTTAGGCATGTTGAATATTTTTCTATTTGTGTATTTATAGAATTTTGGTGTCAGAAAGACCCACACAGGAAAGCATTTTAAATCAGCAATTTCTACCCTGTTCTTGATGGTTCTCAGGAAACCATAAAGTCCTCGAATGGCTTGGGTTGGAAGGGACCATAAAGATCAGCCAGTTCCAACCTTTCTGCCACCTTCCACTACCTTCCACTAGACCAAGTTTCTCAAAGCCACTCAACCTGTCCTGTGCTATGAGTTCTGGTATTTACAAAGCATTTTGCACATTAAAACACTTTCTCTTTGGAAGACCATATCACCACTGCGTTATCAACAATACAAAATGGTACCAGTGAAAAAGCCTGTACAAGGCTGGATAAACATTAACTTATTCTGTTGAACAGAAGAACGTACACACGTAGCTCATCAGCTAAAAGGCTGAAATCAATTCAAAAACCACTGTGTTGAAACACCAGTAGAAGGTGGCAGAAAATCACAAGGTATTAATGTTAATGTTTATTTCCCAGGGAAGTTCAGAAAATAACTTCATGCAAAGTCATAATTGTATGTCTAATACAACCAGCAACAAACCAGATACTTGCAGGATACCTCAGGTCATCAGATGCACAAAATGCACAATTTGAAAACACAGGTTTTGATTTCATTTAAATTTAAAAGAGGTAACTGCACAAATGCCACAACAAATTAAGTTCTGTTCAACTTTTCCTCCTCATATCTCCTTCTATCAGTGTAAACAGTTGACCATATACGTGAGCAATTTCTTAGTCACACTCCAGCAGGAATTTCTTCCTGCTTTGCAGCTCAAATTTTCTTTTGTTTAACATAATACCATCATGCCTGTCTTTGTCACCTTGGTATAAGAGAAACAATCTTTTCCCTTTATCCTCTGAGAGCATGACTTTCTGTTTCCTACCGAGTCAGGTTGTTCAGCCCCTTAATGATTTTTGCTGCTGTTCTTGGAATTCCCTTCAATTTGTCAACATCCATCACTATATTCAAGGTGCAATCTCATCACTGCTGTACAGCAAGAAAATCACCTCCCTATGGACAAAGCAATGACGACACTGCACATACAGACCAAAGTCACAACATCCCTTTTTATAATCCTCTAGCATTGCAGCATGCAGGCACATCATTTGCTGTTCACTAAAACCCCAGGGCCTCCTTTGACATTTCTGCTTTCCAGGTATCTTTGTCTAACTTAATAACTGTAGTTTAGATTATTTCCCTCTCAGATTTATTAGCCTACATTTTTCTAGGTCAGATCTCACTCTCTAAGTTAAAGCACATATTTATGCCATGTCCCATTCTCCTTGCACTGTTTTTTAATAATTAAACATAGTTTGTTATTTCAAGGCAGAAGTTGGAAGATCCTTATTAAGATTTGGACAGGATTTGATCAGAATATTTCAGTCCTTTTATCCTTTTATGTCTTGCATTGATTCAATTGGGTGCTACACCCATGTCCACTGCTAGACCACTCATTTTTTTGTCAGTGTTACTACCTGTAAAGTGCCAAAAGGCGGCCCTGGAGCTCTCTCGTACCTTTACATGTTATCCATAAAGAAAAATGCAATCATCTTACTAATTGTAGACAATCCACTCCTTAACAAGTCTAAGCCCTTCCACAGACAAAGGAATTAAAAAATGGACATGTTCAGGTTACAACTAGTTTCATCCCTAAATATGCATCAAAAACAAGTTTAAAAAGCTACACTCTAGAAATGTTTGTTTAATTTCAACGGACATGGGGCGAGTCCAGTAGACCTGGCAGTAGATACATAAACAGCAACAAACAACAGCAGATCATTGTGGACATCTTTGACATCACGATTTACTCTTTCATTTTTTTTTCTATCTACTAAAATATAAAAGCATAAAAACTTCTTTAGATTTAGTTCTTGTTTTCTCACATCATAAATTTTTTCATCTGTGTAACACTTAGGAGCATTTTTGATGATTCATGTTTAACAGTGAGTTTTACCCAGCAGATTTCTAGGCAGTTAAAATAATACTTGAGTACCATATTCTTTATCCAGTTTTTGAATAATTCCTCTAAATATTTTTTTTTCATTTCAAGTCTTGTGACAGATGCCTACTGATATCTTTCATCCTCTGTAATTTAATCACAAGTATTCCACTTGCTGCTATTCATTATCAAATTGTGTCTCAGCGCCATTGCAAACATGATATTCATTATTTCAGTATATAGTGGTAATATAAAAAAATAAACGAAGCAGCACAAAAACCAAACCACCCCTCTTATACATTTACTGCCTTAAAAACTTTAGGAGATATTTAGGAGATATTTCTCTCAATGGTATACAGAAGAGTCTTCAAGTGTTTCTTGCATCATTCCACTAAGAAAAGTTAAGACAGTTTACCACAACTATAACTGCAGCAGTAAACTGTTGCACAAATTTTTAACTTAATAAATCTATTACAAACTAAAGAGCTGAAGGTGAAATTGTGATCATAACCTGGCTTCTCAAGCTCTGCCATCACACAGTCCCTGAATCCCATTAAACCTACCAAATATGAAGATACTCGCCCCCCATATGATATCGTACATTAAGTTTATTTCAACAAGGGAAATCTCTTTAAGTTTTATTATAGGAATAGCTATGATTTTTACTGTTTGTTTAACAACATGGAACATTCCATAAAGATCTGAAACCTTAATTACACTCCTCTACCTAATCCTCCAGGGAATTAATTGGAATAGCATATTAAACACTTTTTTTCCTGTTCCTAGAAGGGGTCTTCTGTTATCCATTGCCATTTCCCACACTTTTTAAAATGAATCAAATCCAATGTACTAAGTAGCTTTATAAGCCAGTAGGCTCCTGCTTTCTCACAATTCTCAAAAATTTGTGTTTACAATGTAAGCTGTGTACCTTTTCAACATCTGAAATGTTTTTGTAGAAAACAAAAACCGTTCTTTGTTGCAGTGATAGCAACAAATATCTTATTAATATGTGGTGCTAAAATGAACAATGACTATGCAGTAACAATGCTCTATTCAGCAAGTTTATTCCTTCCTCTTTCACCATGTTCCTATTGATTTCAGTGGTAATCTTTACTGTAAAGCTGTCCTTACAGTTCCAACATGGACGCAAGCAAAACTCCATTCCTGTATGTACCTCCTCAAAGTAACGCTTTATTATGCTTCAAGTTTATGCATCAGTCTGCAGTACGAAGGTTGAGTGTGTATCAATGAGTACATCATTTCAAGAGGATGATAATCGGGGGGAAAAATTATTCTTTTAAAGCATATCTCTTCAAAAATGTTGGAAAAATCCTGTTTGATTGTAAGACACCTTGTATTTAAAAAAAATTCCTGATATAGGCCACTGTATGAGACTATGGTAGAATGAGTTTCAAAATGAAGGACAGAGAACTAAGTGAAAGCAGCAATGTCCATTGTGTGTATTTAACTGTAACTACAAAGCAATTTTAATGACAGACCATGGCATCCAGATACAGGTCAGCACATCTCCTTGAATTAATTAACAGTATAAAAACTGATAGTATGCGAGGAATGGTGATTTTATTACTGAAAGCGACTGCTTTGTCTGAAACGAAGAGTTTAAAATATCCTATGTGAGAGCAAATTCCAGAATATTAGCATTAATGGTGTATTTTGGATGGTGTGGGCAGTAGTAGAACAGAATCATAGAGTCATTAAGGTTTGAAAAGACCTTTAAGTCCATAGAGCCCAATCATCACCTTAGTACCACTGCCATGTACACCTTAGAGCCATGTCCCATACATGGACAGACATATCTGTGTCTTTTTTGAACACTTCCAGGAAGGAGGATGTCTCCATAGAATGTGGAAAGTCTGCTAAATATTTTTTTCCTAATACTCAATCTAATCTTTCCCTGGCACAGCCTGA